>NC_062289.1:42302827-42635327 GCF_902655055.1 Lutra lutra
TCTTGGTGATGTCCTCCTAAATTTTATTTTTTTTATGTGTGTGTGTGTGTGTATTTATAACTTTGCTATTAATAGAAAAATTTACAATCAGTTCTGGAGCTTACTTTTAATACATCCCTTCCCTACCATGCACCAGTAATTGCCAGTTTCAGTTGAAAGTAAATTCCAATGTCACAAAACATTGCATATTAACTTGACTATAACACTTTGAAAAGTACACTATCTATGTAATTTGTGGGTAATGGTACCAAGGAGCAGATTTGGGTTTGGTGATCAAAGGGGACATTACATCTTTATAAGGAGAACAGCAAATAATTTAAAACATAAAGTTTAAGTAGTAGTTTATAGATAATTTAGTATATGTATATGTTCTTAAAATTGGGAGTTTTTATAGCCATTTGATTGCCCTCTATTACTCTGGCTTTGTCAAGCTATTGAATATTCAATATTCTTATCAGATAGCATTTCTTTCCCATATAATTTAGTTGGAAAGAGCTCATTTCTTTATGATGTAGTTGACAGTATTTATTCCTACTTAATTTTTAGTAAGTTGGCATCTATATTAAATCAAATATGTATCTGTAAGTTATACTCTTGTCATTAAGTAGTTTTAAGTAAACTGCCATGAATATATATAAGAATTATAAGTTACAAGTTAGTTCAAGCAATCAACTCAGTATTTGTGCAAACCGTATATCCAGAAGTATGTTAAGGACCTATAAGGGTGAACAAAATATAAGATAGTGCCTTTGCTCACAAAGACCTGGAGAAAATAAGTGAAGACCCAATTAAGAGCTAAAGAGTGAGATACTGATTTTAAGGTCAATAGAATGCAGAGAATGACAAGCTCACTCTGGGCTGAAACTCAATGGAAGGGGTCAGGAGTGAATACTCAGGGAGAAGAAAGAAATTGAAAAGCATAAGACTTCCTCTGATTGAAAAGAATCCATACAAAAGGAATTGGAACAAATTTGTAGTTCTTAGAGTGACTTATAAGATTAGACACCAGGAGCTGACCTAAGCAAACCCTGAAGAAATCATGGGGGATAAGTAAAAGGAAAGACAGACAAATTTGGAAGGGAAAAAATTGCTTGAGAAATCAAGAGATAAATTCTCAGTGCAGATACAGAAGGTTACAGAGGGGAAAAAACAGCCATTGGTTTCAGAATGGGTCTCAAGTTTCAGCCTGCAAAAATAGAGGATATATTTTTAAGTCAAAATTATGTTTAAAAGAAGAAAAATAGTTAAATGCAGTAAAAATTGCAAAAGGGAAGACAAGCACATATTCATTTTTCAGGAATGGTTATGATCATGATTAGTGGTTGAATGAAAGCTAAGTGCTAATCTTTTACAGTGCACTTAAAACAATAATATGCCTCATTGGTATAGGATTATATCACTTGTTATTGAAAATTTTATGTATTTTCGTATTTAGTACAGTTTAAGAACAACTTTGGGAAATCAGGTTATTATTAGTTACTATTTTCTCTTACCAAATTTTTTTCTAAAGAAAGATTTTTTATTTTTTATTTGAGAGAGAGAGATCATAAGAAGGCAGAGAGGCAGGCAGAGAGAGAGGGGAAATCAGGCTCCCCACTGAGCAGAGAGCCCGATGTGGGGCCCGATCCCAGGACCCTGAGATCATGACCCGAGCTGAAGGCAGAGGATTAACCCACTGAGCCATCCAGGCATCCCATCTCTTACCAAATTTTTGAAAGAAGAGAAATATTAACACTGAAATGTTAAAATTTCTTGAACATAATAACAAGGCTTATAAGTGTCAGAACTCAGATATTTGTTTGAAGATTTTAATCATTTATTTATTTATTTATGGAGAGTATGCATCTAGAAGTGGGAGGAAGGGCAGAGAGGAAGTGGAAAAGAGAATCTCCAGCAGACTACGTACTGAGCATAGAGCCTGAGGAGGTACTCAATCCCAGGACCCTGAGATCATGACCTAGGCCAAATCAAGAGCTGGACATTTCACGGACTGAGCTACTCAGGCAACCCAAGAAGTCAGATATCTTGAAAGCTAGTTATGTGGTCTTTTTTCACTATACCATGTTGTTTTCCACCTGTTGGATGACTGTATTTATGCATATTAAATGTATTATAAATAATACACATATATCATTTTCTACATGTGTACATTATATACACATAATACGTGAATGTTTTAATTAAAATAAATGCTTTATTTTTTAAATTTGATTTTTTATTTTTCCTTAAATATTCATTAGCTTTTATTTATTTTTAAACCATTTTGCTGAGATATAATTGACATACAAAAAGCTATACATATTTAATATACAACTTGATGAGTTTGGGCATAAGAATATACTCATGAGGTCATCACCACCACCACCAAAGCCATAAAAATATCCAAGGTTGTGACAATTAACTTTTCTCAACCTGAATGTTGTCCCACTTTTGTCCACTGAAAGATATTCTGCTTAATAGCTCAGAAGGTCTGAAATTAGAACAGGTTTAACTCTTTTTTTTTTAAAGATTTTATTTATTTATTTAACAGACAGATCACAAGTAGGCAGAGAGGCAGACAGAGAGAGACAGAGAAGCAGGCTCCCCGCTGAGCAGAGAGCCCCATGCGGGACTTGATCCCAGGACTCTGGGATCATGACTTGAGCTGAAGGCTTTAACCCACTGAGCTACCCAGGTGCCCCAGAACAAGTTCAACTCTTAAATAACAACTTCCTCGGGGTGCTTGGGTGGCTCAGTCAGTTAAGCATATGCCTTTGGCTCAGGTCATGATCCCTTGGTCCTGGGATGGAGCCTGCATCGGGCTCCCTGCTCAGTGGGGAGACTGCTTCTCCCTTTCCCTCTGTCCCTCTGCCCTGCTTGTGCTCTCCCTCCTTCTCTCTCTCGATCTATTTAAAATAAATAAATAAATAATATCTTCAAAAAAAATATCCTGTAAGTTCTGGCAGTTAGGAAGTCTTTAACAATAGCATAGGGATCTAAGTTTACTGAACAACCAGTATCTTTTCCATGTGGAGGCTATATGTTGACTTATAACTAACTTCCCATGATTTCTGAGATTGAGTGAAAAATTGAAAATGCACAGAGCTCCAAAATTTTCTTTCTCCCTTTCTCTGTCCACTGTTCAGAATATTCAACATGAAATTTTACTTGCATTCAAACATGCACAAATAGAGACTGAGATAGTAGCAAGTAAAGCAAGAACTGAAAAAAATGATTTTGAAAATCTCATGGACATAGGAATACATCTGTTATTCATAACTCCTACTCATAACTAACTGATGATAAACACAGTTGAATTATTGAAAAGTTAATGAACTTACAGGCTAAAAATAAATTGAACTAGTTTTGTCACAAGTAATTTAAACGTTAATTACAGTGGTAAGAAATAGCTTTGTTGAATTTATGAAAAAAATCAGAATGCAAGATATTTAGAGCATCCTGACAATGTCAGTACAAAATGCAAACCAAAATCATTCAATACACGACATGCTCGGATATACAGGATGCCTGGCAACCTTAGGTAGAAGTCTTTTTATAGACATATGCTTTCACTTTGCCTGGAGGAGTGCCTTAGAGTGGAAAGGCTGCTTCATATTATAAGTCTGTATTTAATGTTTATAAAATCTCAAATTTATTTCCAAATTGGTTTTATCATTTTGCACTCTTACCAGCACTACATGAGTTCTCCTGGTTCTCTATTTCATTCTCCAAACTTGGCATAGTTTGTCTGTTCACTTTTAGCCACTCTAAAAAGTATATAATGATCTTCTATTGTCATATTACTTGGTAATCTTCTAATATTGATGATATTAATGTTTTTTCATGTTCTTAGCTTGTCATCCTTATATCATCTATCTCTATATCTCTCTAGTTAAGTGTCTATTCAAATAATTTGCTCAGTTTCTACTGGGGCATTAGTTTTCTTAAAATTGGTGTTTTAGATTAATACATATATCTATATATTTATATAGATATATCGATATTCTGACTAGAGATTCTTTATCTGACATATGATTTGCAAATATTTTTTTTCCCAGTCAGTGGCTTGTCTTTTCTTTCTTTTAATAATGTCTTTCAAAGAGCAGGAGCTTTTAATTTTTCTACTCCTTTGCATTTCTAGTAATCTTTTTTCTTGTTGGGTGGTAGATATTTTTGTATTCCTATAAATATTCTTCAGCTTTGTTGTAGAATGCAGTTAAGTCACTTAAAACAGTTTAAATCTCTCTGGTCTTTTTTTTTTTTTTTTTTTTTTTAAGATTTGTTAGTGGAGACCAGAGTAGAGGTCAGCCTAAAGTCAGTATTTCTTGAATATCTTTCATTATACTCTAGGAAATATTTTTAGATTTTTATTTTCTCATTTTTTTTAAAGATTTTATTTATTTATTTGACAGAGAGAGATCACAAGTAGGCAGAGAGGCAGGCAGAGAGAGAGAGGGAAGCAGACTCCCTGCTGAACAGAGAGCCCAATGCGGGGCTCAATCCCAGGACCCTGAGATCATGACCTGAGCCGAAGGCAGCGGCTTAACCCACTGAGCCACCCAGGCGCCCCTAGATTTTTATTTTCTAAATTACTTTCCTTTCATGAAATTCACTGCCACCATTTATACAGCATTTCCACTTATAAACTGTGGCTCATTAGAGGTCTATAAAACATTGTGATATCTAAGATCTTCTTGACTCTGATTGACTTAAATCAGAAACTGATTTTTAACCGTTAGAGGTGATATTGCCCCTATTGAGACTACATGAGCTAAGGATACTTAATTCCCACTACTGAGAACTTCTCTCTGTTCTTGTCTGTTACTCTGCCCAAGGCACAGCATAAGATTTCCCATCCAGGGGCACCTGGGTGGCTCGGTGGGTTAAGCCTCTGCCTTCGGCTCAGGTCATGATCCCAGGGTCCTGGGATCAAGCCCCGCATCAGGCTCCCTGCTCAGGAGGAGCCTGCTTCTCCCTCTCTCTCTGCCTCTGCCTGCTGCTTCCCCTGCTTGTGCTCTCTCACTCTCTCTGTCAAATAAATTAAAAAAAAAAAAAAAAAAAAAAAGATTTCCCATCCATCTGCTGGGAACAGGCACTATTTCCAGCCTTGCATCAGGGCCAGTCCCTGTTACTTGTTATCCTTTTGGGTTCTTTTCCTTGACATTGTGTAGGTACTGCACACTTGTACATTGATCCGCACTCAGCTGAATGTTTATGGTGAAGTTTTTGAAGATCTCTGAAGTTCTTGCTCTACCTAGCGGTTTCCTTTCTTATATTCTTCCTTGTGAACTCTAGTTGCTTTGTTTTCTGGACTCTCAGATCCATGTCCTTAGGTGATCCACTGTATTTTATCTGGATTTTCTCTCCCTGTTCCTCTTCCTGGCAGTAAGCTGGCACAATTGTAGGGTTCACCTCAACATGTCATTTCTCAGGGATCACTGTCCTTCATTCCCTGATGAATTGTCTTGAAACCACTGCTTCAGATGTTTTACTTTTTGTTTCTTTGTTTTGAGTGATAGGGCAAATCTAGTCTCTTTCCACGTCTTAGGTTGAAGCAGAAATTTCCCTTTATAAAGCTTTAAAATGGTGATCCACAACAAAATGTCAAAAGGACAAGGGTTTGAGAATTAACTTTTTAAACTCTTTCACTCCAGGAGCGAGTTCGGGGATGAAATTAACGTTCCTCTGCCTGCCCTTCCTCTTTGCTCTGTTTTGTTTTGTCTTAATAGAAAAAAGACCCTCAGGACCCTGGACATGCATACAGATAGTAGAAACAGGCCTTAGAATCTCATCAGGTGAATGAACAGGTGATTAAGAGTAAACAAGGTAGTAGTTGCAGAACAATGTGAATGTACTAAATATCACTGAATTGCTCACTTTAATTTTATATTATGTGGACTTTGATTCAATAGATTATTTTTAGAAACTCTCAGTTTCTTTTAAAGATGTATATGTCTTTGATGAAAAGTTCTCCTATACTAATTCCTTCTCCATTAGACCCATGATGTTCATAAGAGATATGGTTTATGGTTTTTCCAAGTTCTCAAATACATTGGTTACACCAAAAGATAATTACTAACCTGAATGAGAATCAACAATATCATTTGAAACTACTATTTAAGCTGACTCATGCCCCACACTCAGAAATGATTCAGTAGGTCTTGACTTGTGGCCTTGGCATCTGTATTTATGAAAAGTTGTTTAAATGTCTTAATCTACATTCTTTCTTTTGAATTCTGCACTAAATCACAAAACTATTCCCATTATATTAGGGACAACTCAGTTGAAAAAAATTGATGATAAATTTTAGACTCCCTGTATTAATATGGAACACTGTATTTGCTTAAAAGTTAAACTCCACACTGTTTTACGCTGTACAATGAATGTTGCATGACTGAGCATGCACTTATCTGATACAAAAAACCGAAGTGGAAATGATGACTGATAGAGTTCAGTACATGTTCAACATCTATGATTTAAGGCAATGCACACTGCTAGGGGGAAGCCAGTTATGATCAGTGCACCTTTTTCTGGGTCATCAGCATCAACCCTTTATAGAACAAGGAAAACAGGAAAATGAGGTGATGGCAAAGAGAATGAAGACAGCTGTAACTAGAACATGAATGACCAGCAGAAGAGGACAAAATTGAAGCTGTAGTTTCAATCATTGCAAGAATATTATCACCATCAGGCCTCCTATATATAAAAGGAAAAAAATCCCTTTTAATGGGGATGGCAAGTTTCAGAAAGAGCATGTAGAGTAAAAAGTACTGTTGAGGATAGTTTGGAAAATACATTCTTCCTTTAAACATTAAAAAAAATTGATAAATAAAATTGAAAAGTGAAATTAAAAGTTTTAGATATTTAGATCAAAATTGTGCTACATAATATTTTTACTTGATTAGTTACTATGTAGACAGCTTTCTGATTGTTTAAGGTTGTTTAATTTAAGGATTTTAACTCTTTATAATTTATCAGAAATAAATCTGTTTCTTCGCCTTTAGTTTTCAGCATTTATTATTAGATTCAAAAATATCTTAAAATACCTGTAACTCCTCAGAGTATTAAACATAAACAACATAAACATGTGAAGGTTTTGCCTCTGTAAAGTTAGTTATAGTTATTATAAGAAGTGTGATTTCCAGAGATATCTGTGAAATTTTTGTTGTTATTTTTTACAAAAAACTCAGTACAACCTACAGATCATAGATAGGTACATGAAAATATGCTCAACATCACTAATCACCAGGGACATGCAAATCTAAACCACAGTGAGATACAACCTCACACCTGTCAGAATGGTTATTATTAAAACCACAAGAGGGGCGCCTGGGTGGCTCAGTGGTTTGAATGTATGACTCTTGATTTCAGCTCAGATCTTGACCTCAGGGTCATGAGTTCAAGCTCCGCATTGGTCTCCATGCTGGGCGTGGGGCTTACTTAATTTAAAAAAAAAAAAAAAAGGGCAGACAAGAAATAACAAGTGTTGGCAATGATGTGAAGAAAAGAGAACCCTTATCTCTGTCAATGTGAATGTAAATCTCTATAGCCACTAATGGAAAATAACATAGCAGTTCTTTAAAACACTCAAAATAGGACTACCATATAATCCAGCAATTCTACTTCCAGGTATTTATTCAAAGGAAACAATAACACTAATTTAAAAAGATATGTGCATCCCTATGTTCTTTGCAGCATTATTCACAATAGCCAAGATATGGAAACAACTAAAATGTCCACTGATGGATGGAATGTATAAAAATCTGATAGGATAAAGATGTGATGTACTTCCACACACACACATGTGTGTGTGAAAACTACTCAGCCATAAAAAAGAATTAAATCTTCCATTTGTCATAACATGGATGGAAATTGTGGATATTATGCTAGGTGAATTAAGTCAGACAGAGAAAGACAAATATCCTATGATTTCAACTATATGTGGAATCTGGAAAAAAAAATAAACAAAACAAAGTAAAACCAAATGTATAAACGCAGAGAACAGATTTATGGTTGCCAGAGGGGAGGGTGGTTGAGGAGTGGGTGAATGAAAGAAAGGGTCAAAAGGTACAAGCTCCCAAGTCATAAAATAAATAAGTCATCAGGATATAATGTGACAGTTGTCAATAATATTGTGTTGCATATTATGAAACATTTTATGGTGATGGGAGAAACTAGACTTACTGTGGTGATCATTTTGCAGTATATACAAATATCAAATCATTATACAACTGAATTTAATACAATATTATGTCAATTATACCTTAATTAAAAATCAGTACAAAGTATTTCAGTTACTATTTCAATGTAATATAGTTCCATAAATCAATATAATGCTTCTTAGAGGAGCAACAAAGGAGAACAGAGTAGTTTGGTGGTTATTTTTACAGTGATACTCTTTGGAATGCAAGCTTCTTGTTGGTTTGATTGTTTGGTTATTATGTTATGTTTTGTTCTTTAAAAAAATCAAGTATGCTTTTAGTTATTTCCAGGAACTCTGGAGAAGGAAAATACCTAGGAAGGCAATACTTCATTAAATAAATGCATGTAATATGTTGATCAACTTTATGAACTTATATTGGTGTGGTTAAATTAGATAGCTTTCTATTGAATAAAAACCATCTGAATTTTATAACAATTTACTTATTTATTTTAGAGAAAGAGAGAGAATGAGTTGGGGGGAAGGAGAGAATCTCAAGCAGACTCCCTGCTGATCTCAGAGCTTGATCTCACAACCCTGAGTCCATGACCTGAGCTGAAATCAAGTGTCAGAAGCTTAACCCACTGAGCCACCCAGGCGCTCTGAATTTTTTTCGTTTACAACTGATTTTCATTTGTCTTGAAATTGAGCATGAGATCATATCAATAATTGGCAAAGCTATCAAACTGTCTGCTTTGATGGCACATGATGTGATGAGCACTGGGTTTACACAAAAACTAATGAATCACCGAAAATGCCATCAAAAACTAACGGTGTACTAATTGAATTTAAATTAAAAAATTAATCAAAATATATTTTTAAAAAAGAGTGGCTTTTGCTCAGAAAAAAAATCCAAATTGAGATTTTATTTATAGTCAATATAAACCTTATAAATCTTAGCAAAAGTGTTTTTATAAAATGTGACTGATGTTTAGAGTCTGAATTACAAAATAATATTTTATTATCCATTTTTCTAAATGTTTATTATACTATCAGATATGAATGGGATAGAATTGGATGGTGAATTTAGGATATTTGAAAGGATGGGGCTTATAACACACTATTGGGAATTTTCTCAAATATAATGTAGCTAAGTTAAGGAATGAAACAATTATTTACATACTACATGAAGATGTAGTTTTTTCCTAGTTTAATACTGTCTATAATACTATAATAGAACTAACACTAATATTATCATAATTATATTTATAATTAATATATTAATATACTAATATATAATACTGTGTTAGCATTATAATCAGTGAAGTAAGCAGCACTTAGATTGTGCTACTTCTTAGAACACTGGATTTTTTTTTTTTTTAATTTCACAAATGGCCTGTTTTAGGACAATTATAACCCAGGAAAATAATCCAGGAACTTAATTTTCTAACTCACTAAATTTTAATTCAAATTATCAATCCAAGTGCTTCCATAGATTTTCAATTAATTCTTTTGTGTAGCCATTTGAAAACGGTATTTCTATCTGTCTATAGCTTGTGTATATATACATATACATCAGCATATTATTATGTTTTGGCATATTTAAAGCCACTTTCGTGTGAATGTTCTATTTTTCAACCAGACTATGATATTGTTAGTGTCTATTCGTCTTATAAAAACCAGTAGAGTTGTCTCTTAATATAAGTTTGTGATATTTGCCACATCCTTATAAAATACAGGTTTAAAGGGAATCATAGTTTTAGAGATTTCTGCCCAGTATCTTGCCCAAAGATATGTTGATCATAGTTGTCACCTGGGTTTCCAGATCAGATAATCTGACTCCAGATACCATTTTTACAGAAAACACCTCTTGGGAATTAGACAGAACAGGCTTTAAATTTTAGTTTCTCAAGTTACTAGCTCTGTGGCCTCAAGCAAGTTATATAAACTTCCTGAGCTTCAGTTTCTTTATCTGTAAAACCAGCCTAATAAAATCTAGTGTATAGCTATGTTATAGAAATAATATTTGATAATGAGTGCACAGTGTCTAGTAGATCCTAAACATAAGTAGACAGCTAAGTTGTATTATTATGTCAATGAATTGTTTCTTGTTAGAGATGAGGAAACTTTCATCTTTAAAATTAGATGGGCTCCACCTAAAACATAGGAAGTTTTTAATATCTATTCAACACTTCATTCAAGTGAGGCAAGAGGGTTTAAGACTATCAAACATATTCTGGATTTAGGTGGACGTTTTCACCTGGTTATATATGGATAAAAGGCAAACCGTGTTTTAGTTAATGATGAAAAGGCGACTGAATAATGCATGGAGTGAAAAGTGCATTCTCAAATCATTTGAATAAGTCTTAGATAAGCAACATTTCTTAACTGGATAATTGAGGTAATCTGTGGATTGCCATGTGTAAACAGATAGCATATTTGTTTTGGTGAGTGTAATCAGTGTGGACTCAAATGAATTACTGTCCAGATTTAAAATCTAGCCCTAAAATACTATATTAAATTTGAAATTGAGCATTTTTATGATTGCTCTTTTCATTTAAAACTGTACTTGCTCTTAGAAGAATATTTACAAGAGCACTGCTTCCCGCCCCCCCTTAATGGTTTTCTATTCCTAGGCAAATCACCCAGTTGGTCTCTGAAGATAAATTTTTAAATGCTTGGTGTCTACATCTTTCCAAGCTTTTCTAATCAGTTTGAAATGCAGTTGTGCCTTGTAACTTTAGAGAATTAAATGGCAGTTTCTGTAGTCTTTAGAAATCAGAACTGAATTTGTCTCAGGCCTGATCTATTTACTTATGTTTTTAGAAATTCAATATATTCACAGATGGATATTATGTAGCCAGCATTTCATGGTGTTCTAACATGCAATATATATAACAAATTGCCAGCTAGGTTATTATATGTTTAAGAGTTTTAATTGCTGTGTACTTCAAACATTTTTTACATTGTGCCATCTGGCACATGGAAGCGTTAATGAATTTTTAAACTTAATGGGATATGCTTTGCATTAGGAAGGTCTGAAAATTAGTTGCTAACCACTGGTAAATGACAGATTTATCAACACGAACTCACAAAAATTGCAATCCATTGTTTTGTGCCATTAAGGTATCAACACATTTTTAAGTGCTAGTAAAAGTTGTTCAAACAATTGTCTGGATGGAAATAATTCATAAATATAATAGCTCTCCTTACCATTTAAAGAAATTGCATCTGTAATATCATAACATTTTTTTCTTTGAACATAGTCTTAGAAAAGTATTTTTGATACCCAGTAGAATAATTAACTTAAATTTGAAACAAATTTTAGACATGTTGGAAAAGTCTGCTAATGTTTTCAAGAGCTCTTACTGAAAAGTTTCTGTCTCTATAATTCAAAGACACTCTTTTTATTAGTCTTCCATTTCTGTTGTAAATACATTTTATGTACATTAAATTAGGCGATAATATAAAATGACTAGCTGCCAGAACATCTGATTCAAAGCAGGATAATCCACTGTGCTCTTCTCCGCTAATAATCTTAGTTTCTATACGCTTTGGTGTTCTTCCTTCTATAAAAGTACTAAAGAGTAGATTTCCCATAGTCCTGTCAAAGAAAAAAATGCAAAGAAATCTCTCAAGAATGCAAGCAGTAAACAGAAAGCCGTAGTATAAAAAACAGGAAACAGGTGAGACAATCTGTTGGATAAGTTGGGGAAAATCTCTTTAAAAAGAACATATATGTGGAAATTACAAAGAAAATATTACCACAGTTGTTAAATCATAAATGAACATTTATAAAGTATAAAAAGCCATAATAAAGCCAACTTCAAACCATTAGTTCAGATTTTTTAAAATCATTATAGCAAGTAGCATAAAATTAATCTTTATATTCTTTTTGAAAATATTCCTTCTAGAAAATTACTAGAATGCCCATGATTATACTAACATAAAAGATTTTGTTAGCTAGGCATGCTTATGATACATTTTGTTTTAACTTAACAGCTGTGTTATGTAAATATATACATTATAAGCACAGGTGTTCACTGCTTAAACTATTGCTTTACTACTGAAACTTGGTGGATTTCAAATAACTCTATTTAGTTTAAATAATTCCAGTAGATAGTTGATGAGAATAAAAAAAATTCCCCCCAAAATTCCTATAACAATAATTTCAAATCCTTTTCCCATCAATTCTCACCTCTTCCTCCAAACTGCATCCTTCCTGGAGTTAGAGATAGTGGAAGGTGGAGGTCACAGGGAATGGCTCCCTAAAGAGGGTGTCATGGGGAGGAACTGCCATTGCAGATTTGCAGATGCCAACTCTTGCCAACTTGGCTATTTTTAGTACTACCTGCAAATGCAAAATGTCTTCCAGCTGGCCTTGTGGGAGTGGACAAAACTGCCTCATCAGAGAGAATTTAGGAAAATACCAAGATGCACAGCAAAGAAGGAAAGACCTTTGGAGATCTCTGGGAAATTGGAGATGTGAGGTGTCAGAGATGGAAATGTGATACAAAGGAAAAGATCTAACAGAAGCACTTCATATCCCTTCCTCTCATAAAGCTACACTTCATCTGAAGTGACGGAGCTCTACCAATCTCTAGGCAACTACTTACACCTACTCTCAGCTTCTGGTGGGCTCTGCAGTTGTGTGCTCTCTGCTTTTAGGACCTCAGCTATTTCAAGTTACTTAGAAGACTGCCAATACCAGATTAACATACGGGTTATGTCCTTTCCTTTTGCTCCTAGTGTGTTTACTATTTAGTCAGTATAAAATGTTACATACTCAATTTTTTGTTAATTGTATCATGTAGTGCTAGCCTGATTTTCTCAGTGAGATTCTAAGCCCCATAAAGGAAGTCACTGTTTACATTTTCATTGTTTAAGTACATTATTCCCAATAAATATTGGGATATTGACATATTGATAACACTTTCATTGACAACCCATGTTTTTCTAGTTTTGTATGTGTGTCTGTTTGTGGGGGAGTTTCTATAAACCTTTGTCGTTTCTTGTTATAAAGTTGGCTGTTTTATGATAAAAAATTGCTTATCTTACCTCAAACTGAAAGTTGACATCAATCTATAGAAGTATATAGAGATAATAAACAATGGCAAATTTTTAATTAAATTAATAGAAAAATTAGTTCTTTTCAAAGTATAATTAATATTTGTATGAAGTTGAAATTTCAAAGATTGAATTAGGGCATAGGAATTTTTTAAATTATTATTTTATTTTATTTTAGTTAGATTCTCTGTCCATTTAGTAGCTGTATAAACTTTGGGCAAGTTATTTAACCACACTCCACCCCAGTAAAGTTGTGAAAATAATTGTTCATACCTCAAAGGATTGTTAAAAAAAAATTAAATGAGTTAATGTTGTGTAATAAAGAACTTAACCACACTTTGATCCTGGCTCCCTAGGAGTCAGGGATTTCTTGGAATTTCCCTAGTGGTAAGAGTGACTTTATTATTCATAATAGGCCGCTTGGAGCACATCTGAATTTATACTGACTAAGTCACACATGGTAAGCTATGGACAGTTTCAGGATAGGGTTAGAGTGTTGGGGCTTTGAGCCCTGTGGTACCAGCCTGACCTCATGACCTCTAGGGAGAGAGGCTATCGACTGAGTTCAACCACAAGGCCATTGATTCAATCAATCATACTTATGTAACAAAACCCCAAAAAAATCTCTAGACACCTGCACATGAGTGAGTTTCCTTGGTTGGTAACCACACAACGATGTGCTGGGAGGGTGATGTTTCCTGAGGATTCAGAGTCTTCACATTTAAGACCACTTTAATGTCTTTTGGCTGGTCAGGATTTGCAATATTGCAATATTGCAATATTGCAATCCTTTGCAATAAAAACATAACTAAGCATAGAGCATTCCTGAGTTCCATGAGTTCTTTTTTTTTTTTTTTTTCAGATTTTATATATTTTAGAGATAGAGAGAAGAGAGTGAGTTGGGGGAGAACAGAGGAAGAAGGACAAGCAGAATCCTCACTGAGTGTAGAGTTCAAGGCAGGGCTCAATCTCATGACCCCCAGATCATGACCTGAACTGAAGTCAAGGGTCGGACACCTAATTGACTGAGCCATCAAGGTGCCCCTTCATGACAAAATCTTAACAAAGCTGTAGCTGTAACTCTTGGGTTGGCCATGCCATTTTCATCTCTGGAGTCCTGACTCTGGAGTCCCAACTGGAAAGTGAAAGTCCCAACTGGCGCCCACAAGGACAGTCCTCCTGGCTGTCACATATGCACGGCTTGGTTTATACCTTGGTGTAGTGTTTCCCATTGATGCTGAAGGTTTTTCTCTCCATCCTATGTGTGCTGTATTGATTTTGTAGGCCACAAACCTGTGGCCTTAACCTCTAAGGTGCTTACAGTACTTTGTGATATAGGCTTTTCATTTGCTCTATTATACCCCATGCTCCCCAGTGTGCAGGCATAGAGGAGATGGGGCCATAGGGTAATATGAGTTGGATTCCCCCCTATTATCCCACTCTAAATATTATTTCTCTTATAATCTTAAATTAATTGAACATTTTTCTTATCTTTCTTTAGAAGAGTTTACTCTAGGGGGTGCCTGAGTGGCTCAATCAGTTAAACATCTGACTTCTGCTCAGGCCATGATCCTAGGGTTCTGGGATTGAGCCCCACATGGGGCTCCCTGCTCAGTGGGGAGCCTGCTTCTTCCTCTCCCACTCATCCTGCTTGTACTCTCTCTCTTTTTCTCTCTCTCTGTTAAATAAATAAAATCTTCCAAAAAGAAAAAAAAAGTTTACTCCAGTAGTTACACAAACTGAAAGTTTAAAGGGATGGTTCATGGATCTTAGTTTCATAAAAATTGGGGTGCAGCCAATAGCCTCGATACTTTTTATCCTCTTCTTTCCCACTGACCACTTAAATAATGTTGCAAATTTAACCCCTAAGGATGGCTTCCTTAAATCTCCAAATGTGATCAGACAAGTCTGAATTTGCAATATTGCTTTGAAGTTCCTACATAATAAAAATTAAAATATACACCTTTCTGAACTGCTTTCTGCATTACTGAATTATCACTTCCCTACATGCCAGTTTAAAGATTATTTTGAGCTCCTATATGATGATACTGCCTGCTGGTGGGAACCCTGTAACCCGTGTGGCATGGGAGTGAATTTAGTTTTTGCTAAGGTTGTGTGGATATCATTGCAGTAGTAAATGGGCAGAACTCAGTCCCTTTACATTTCTACAACTGCATATTTCAAAATTCCTCATTGCCCAAAGCTGCCACAGCTGTCATTCATAGATCTGCACATTTTTTTTTTCATTTATTTGACAGAGAGAGATCACAAGTAGACAGAGAGGCAGGCAGAGAGAGGGAGGGAAGCAGGCTCCCCGCCGAGCAGAGAGCCCGATGCGGGACTCGATCCCAGGACCCCGAGATCATGACCCGAGCCGAAGGCAGCGGCTTAACCCACTGAGCCACCCAGGCGCCCCAGATCTGCACATTTTTTAAGGAAGTTTCTAATTGATTAAATCAGATGAACAATCTTTTTAAATAGCCATAGAGGCAATAGATCTTGGAGATTCTCAGGGTGGCACCTAAAACCATCTACACTTGGAGCCTTTGTCTATATTCAGACCTCATAAAATAAGCTTTTCCATTTTGACTACACCCACATTTATCTAGGTAGTAGACTGGTTCAGGTCAAAGGTCTGAGTGGGGATTACCACAATACTTATATTTCATTTTCCTTTCCTTTCCTTTCCTTTTTATTTTATTTTCTTTTGTGTGTGTGTGTGTGTGTGTGTGTGTTGTTGATGTTATTGTTGTTGTTGTTGCCATTGTTGAAAGTTTATACTAAGAGAATGTTAACATGCAGGGTGATGTGGCCACAGGGAGGTGGCCTGTGTGGAACCGCAGCCAGACCACTGATGCTCACTGCACCTGTCTAACAAAGGGCTATTACTCTGCACATGGCCGACACCACCATGCTGCAGCAATTCAACAAGAGAGACAAGGAAGCAGGTGGAGGCTCCAACCCATCCCAGCATCTTAAGAAGAGCACAGTACTCCAGGAGGTCCATGTGTTATTGACATTCTGGTCAGCCCTTGAAAATTTGCCTACATCCTCACCAAGATCCTTTACTTCATAAACCAGGGGGAACACCTAGGGACCACTGATGTGACCAGGGCCTTCTTTGCCATGATCGAGCTCTTTCAGTCCAATGATCCCATACTCCATTGGATGTACTACTTAGTCATCAAGGAGATATCTTGCATTGATGAGAATGACATTATCATCACCAGAAGCCCGACAAAGGACACGACCAGGGAAGAAGACAGCCAACAGGGCCTGGCTCTGCATGACCTTTGCCAGATCAGTGATAGCACCATGCTGCAGGCTATTGAGTGCTACATGAAGCAGGCCATCATGGCCAAGGTGCCCAGTGTCTCCATCACTTCCCCGGTGTCCTCCCTGAACCTGCTGGAGTGCAGCTTTGATGAGATCAAGCTCTGGGTGAATGAGGTCCTAGTAGGTGGCATCCAGTGATAACTCCATGGCCCAGTATTAGCGCTGGGGTTTCTCTACCATGTACATAAGAATGACACCTGGCTGTCAAATAAGCTGGTTTAACAAGTTCAGCCAGATAGTTCTCAAGTCTCCCTTTGCCTACTGCATGATGATCCAGGTGGCTGCAAGCAGTTGGGAGGAGGATGGCAGCCCTGACAGCCCACGTTTGACGTCCACTGTTAGCTTCTTGCCAACAAGTTGGCAAAGATGATGGTGTACAAAGTGTCTCATCCATTGTGAATCTGCCAGACTGCAGTGTCAAAAGGCTTGGCCCCAGCTCTGTCAATGCTCCAGCTCTTCTGCAGTTCACCCAAGGTCACTGCTGTGCACACCCTCAATAAAGGTGGCCCTGGAGAATCTGTCAGCAGTGAGTGCCTGCAGTCTGACCTGGAGACACTGGCTTGCATATTTGAATTGCAGCATCACCACAATGGCCATCACATATTCCAAAGAAGCTGAGAACAAATCTGCCTCATGAAGCAGATCTCATCCTTCATGTCAGAGATCTTGGATGAGTTCAAGGTGGTGGTGGTCCAGACTGCCATGTGTCAGAAGTATCCTCTGTGGTCATGAACCTCCTATTCACCATGCTGTGGGAAGAGGGTTGTTTTGAGTATGAGTGGGCCATCATAGACTACATTCTCAGAATCCTGAAAAGAACTCGGAGACCAAGGAGATCAGGGCTTCAGAACCTATCTGAGTTCATCGGGACTTCAAGTTCACCATGTTGGCCACCCATGTCCTGAATCTCCCGGGCCAGGAGTGACCCAAGACCAACACCCCATCCACAAAACTGCTTCATGTATACTGCTTGGTTCTGGAGCATGAGGATGGTCAGGACAGATCCTGTGAGTGTTCCGCCCAAATCTGGAACCCAGAAAGAAGAGGATGTCACTCAGTATCCTGATGTTGCCTGAAGAGGATGTGTGATGAATGGGGACAGTGAAGTAAGGGACCAAGCTACCCACTATCTCAATATCCTGGAGCAGAAGGAGAAAGCCCTCAATTCAGTCTATATCCTAAATGGTCTATTTCCATCACTCTTCTGGAGAGAGCTCTGAAGCAGTATACCCTAGAGCCATCCAAAAAACCTTTTAACCTCCAGTCTGTTCCCCTGGGCCTACCGTGCCAATGGCAGAGCAGAGAACCAAAGCACCCCCATCACAGCTGCCAAGCAGCCTGAGAACGTAGCAGCCACCTGGTAAGGGATCTTCCAGGAGCAACTAGCAAAGTACCAGAGTTCCATGGGTGGGTTCCCTCTTCAAGTCTTTGCTGTTACCCTCACTGAGTCAGAGACAGAGTATGTTATCATAGCACCAAACACAGCTTCACTGACCAATGGAGTTCCAGTGTAATTGCACAAACATACTCAATGAACGAGTTTGGAGAATGGTACAGTGCAGGTGGAACCCATTTAAAGCCTGCAAAGTGCTCTGTTACATGTCTGCCCAAAGCGTACCCTACAACAGCTGGGAACTGTTGCACACTGGTGGCACTGTCCAAGGAAGACCCCACAGCTGGTCCTGCACATCCAGCTGCATATGAAGTTCACTGTCAGGACTGTGAACGCACCATTTGGTGAGATTTGTGATGAGGGCTATGAAGATGAATAGTTGCTGGAGATCTGGAGGTCATCATTGCTGACTGCAAAGTTGACTTTGAATAGCCTGGGTTGAGGTAGGGAATGAGTTTGAGAAGGAGGGAAAACATTCACCTAGTCTACCTCAAGACACTTGAAGAGATGTGGGCCAATATGGTGAAATTCCTGGGAATGTCCCCTTGTGGAGCTCAGACAAAGTTCTGGGTAACAAGAAACACTCACACATTGCTCCTGGCTGGTGTGTTCCAGGATGGTCACAACATCTTTGTGTGCTCCCAACTGCTGCTTTTGGATTGCAGTAAGAAAGCAGATGGCACAAGAAGTTCGGAGGAGAAGCCGGCAGACTTCATCTTGGCTTCTGTGGCTAAGAGGCCAGACTGCATGGGCCCCACTCTGACCTTTACCCCTCCAACATTAGGGCAGAGAAGTCACACCTTCCTCCTGAACCCAGTGGAAACTTCTTCCTAAGCCTCAGTATTCAAAAACAACAATCAGGGGCGCCTGGGTGGCTCAGTGGGTTAAGCCGCTGCCTTCGGCTCAGGTCATGATCTCAGAATCCTGGGATCGAGCTCCGAATCGGCTCTCTTCTCAGCAGGGAGCCTGCTTCTCCTCTCTCTCTGCCGCCTCTCTGCCAGCTTGTGATCTCTCTGTCAAATAATAAAATAAAATCTTTAAAAAAAAACAATCACTAAAAAAATAAAATAAAGACATAAATAAATAATAACAATAATAATATAAAAAAATGTTAAAAAATAAAAAATTTATTTAACCCTGCACCAGGACTTTTAAGGAGTAACTTTTTTTTTTCCTTTTTTTTTTTCAATGGGGGATGATTTTAGCTTGTCCTAGAACCTGCTGCCTGCTTGTTAGGGAAGGGACATCCAACTGAATAGAATGCTCTCACCTCCTCTTGAATCTATTACCAAGGAAATAATCTATCCTTATAAATAAGTAGTACATTGTTTTAAAATAAATACATAAATGAAGAATGTTAAGAAGTTGTAGGAATAAATACACATGGACATTTGGGATTTTACACAAGGGGTCACTTGTCAGAACTTTGTGTTAATGAAGCTTAAGCGAGGCCTCCTCACAGAGAGTGAATGTTAGCAATAATTCTGGAAGTTGTGGGCTTGACATACCTTGTCTTTATCATCGTCCCAGATTCTGAGATGTCCCACAGGGAACTCATGGTTACGCACTGGAGGCATTTGAGCTTGTTTCTCAGGTCAGAAATCTTACAACTGACTCATTACCTTGTGGTGACGGTATTGGAATAATTTGCAAAGCAAGGTCCCTAGGGAAAAACAGAGCAAAAACAAAATAATGGAGAAAACCCTTATTTTTGAGAAAACAGGTGCAGCCAAATGTATAGATTCAATTATTTTGGTGGAATCCAACCACCACTTTGGGGCTGATGCAGAAAGGGAAGTTCCTACAGAGAATATCAGGGTCAAATCCCTTATCCCTGGGGACAACTGGCAAGTCTCCATGGCTTTTACCTCAAAGCCCCCAGTCACCTGTGAAAATGCTTAGCCTCATGATTTTAGGATCTCAAAATAGGAAATGCCTCCATGAAAAATAATTAGAAATTTTAATATATAAAGTATAACTCTTGTTATAACATATGACACTTTGTTTTTTATTTTGTCTTTTTTACCTCCCAATAAAACACATTTTATATACAATGTGGGTATTTCCTGCAAAATTCTTCTTTTTTATGGCTAGGCTGGTAAATATAAAGTGAATGTAGGAGTCACTAATGTGCATTCTATTTTATAATTCTGAATTTCAATACTGAAGCCAGCCTTATCAGCCATGAGTACTCATGTACATCCAGACAATGAAATGGTATTCAGAGCTAAAAAGAAATGAGCTATTAAGCCATGAAAAGATATAGAGGAACATTTAATACATATTCTAAGTGGAAAAAAAAAGCTGATCTGAAAAGGCTACATACGTATCATTCCAACTATATGACACTCTGGACTATTTGACTTTCCAAAAGAGTAAAATCATGGAAGTTGGGGTTGGGAGAGAGAGTTGAGTAAGCAGAGTACAGAGAAATTTATGGCAATGAAACTGTTCTGTGCAATATATAATGGTAATTCCTTGTCAAATCCCATAGAATGGTGGGACACACTGAGAGTGAATCCTAATATAAATTATAAACTTTTGTGTAATAATGCTTGTCAGGGGAACCTGGGTGGCTCAGTGGGTTAAAGCCTCTGCCTTCGGCTCAGGTCATGATCCCAGGGTCCTGGGATCGAGCCCCACATCGGGCTCTCTGCTCGGCAGGGAGCCTGCTTCTCCCTCTCTCTCTCTCTCTCTCTGCCTGCCTCTCTGCCTACTTGTGATCTCTGTCAAATAATAAATAAAATATTAAAAAAATAATGCTGTTCAGTATAGGTTTCAGTGGAATGTGATAGGTGTGGGAGGCTGTGCTTTTGTGGAGTCAGTGGGTACAAAGAATTCTTTTGTACTTTTGTCCAATTTTGCTTTGACCTAAAACTGCCCTAAATCATCAAGTCTGCTTAAAAATACAAAAATGAGATTTTCTGATGAATACCAGAAGTCTAAAATATCATGAACTTAATTTTCATTCCATTTTTTCTATGCATATATTGAAATCATTGATATCACCACTCTACCTCTATAGAATTTTATAAAATTTTGCATGTAATTTGGAAAGTCTGTTTATCTTTCCTTTGTCTAAGCAAGCCTATTTCTTAAAAACTCTTTATAACTATTTTTTAATTACTTAAATGACACTATAATAATAACCTTCCTATCGCTGGATATTGGGATATGTCCAGTTGCTGATTTTATAGTAATGTTCTATAAGCATTTTCTATAATTCCAATTGTTTCATTAAGATTGCATTACTATATGTGGAATGACAAACATTTTAAGGCTTTTATTGAATAGTGTGCAATACTTCCCCCAAAATTAAATAGATGTTCCTTTACAGGGAGCATGAGAGAATGCTCTCACATTATATCTTCTGCATTGAACTTTATAATTCTGATAAGTAATATTTACCCATGTCAACTTTGCAGTATTTTTTTAAGTATTCCCCTATCTCCTTTTCTTTATCCAGAAGAATAACAATTTGATTAATAGAGAGGGTTGAAAAGTATTGCATATTTCATAGTGATCTACAGTCTCATTTTATAATAAGATTTGCCATACACTCTAGGACATATAAGAACCAGATGTGTATAATGTTTTTCAGAACACAATGTGTGAATAAATGGTCCGTCTTTTTCAGTTTTATGTGAATGGGTCCAGTTTGAATAGTTCAGCATCTCTCTTTTAAGTTTGAGTTTCCCAGATCATGTCCTGGGTAAGCTGGTAATTACTTCCTATGGTAAGTGGTCTGATGGATCCTTAGGACTAATTACTATTGGTATGAACATATGTGCTCCCAAGACTTTCAACAACTTCTAGTGATGAGAAGAACTATTGCATATTTATAAAAAGCTACTAGAACCATCAATCATGTGATCTTTGAAATCTTGACAAAGTCTCAATTCTCCTGGAAAGTTTGTCAAAGGGCATCTCGAGGAAATGCTATAGGTTCATGAATATTTATAAATACTGTTGTAAATTTGGCAACATCCTCAGGGCTTTCTGCCTTAACCTTTTAAATGTGGTGGACTGTATGAACTAAATTATGATATGAATGACTAGGAAAACTGATCAGGTGATAGAGTGCTGTGACATTTCCTCAAGTCTAATATATTATATATACATATATTACTCTTTCAACATAGTTCTTGCTTTGCCAAAATAGACACTTTACATTCTCTAATTTGAAGAGCTATGTTAGTGTAACATTCCAAAACCATGTTAGGAATAGTTTTGCCTATAATTTCAGTTATTTTGAAAGATGTGTGGCTGACAGGGTACATGCTAAAGTACAGGAAAGCATTTGTATAGAGTACTACTTAATTTGTGGTTCATTGAATATATTCCTTTTGTCAAATGTTGGCTTTCTCACAGCCTCTGTTCTAGGTGCCATGATACTGCTCTATCTAAGCCTGACCTGGGTCTACCCTATGAAGGTTCTTAATTTTGGGAACAAAGAATTTGATGATCTGTGATGACCCCTACATAAAAGGAAGTACAGAGTGGAACAAATCACATACAAGGGAAACTAAATCTAATTTGAAAGAAGAAAAAAAATTTTTTTTTTGGAAAAGTCTCATTAAATCTGAGATTGGGAGGGAGCTTAAGAAGTTAGCTGAAGGATCTGTGGAGGAAACACTATAGTAAAAGCATAAAGGTAAGAAGCAGGATCTATTGCAAGGATTGGGCGGAAAAAAAAAGACCACTACAACTGAGCAGAGATAGTGACTATGACACCTAGACATGTAGACTAATGCTGTGCATTAGTAGAGGGACATAGAAGCCTTGTCAAACATTGTGAACTTTACCTCAAAAGATGTAATGGAAGAGTTTTAAGCAGAAGAGTGATGTAAAAATATTTGTATTTTTAAAATATCGCATAGGGTGCAGTGAAGGAAAAGAACTGGAGCAAAGCCAGGATAAAGGTACAGAGAAATCTGGTCGAGGGCACCAGTGGTGGGCAAGGTGGGTTACCACAGTGCAGGATTGATCTAGTGTGAGAACAGCAGCAAATTCATAAACAAACTCTTTTGAGAGATATTTGGGAGAGAAGATGAATAGAACTTAGTAGCTAATTCTATTTGGAGCTGAAGAAATGAATTTAATTTGAGTTGCTGGATATCCGTACACATGTTAAGGTTAAGATTAGAACTGAGGTATTTCGAAGACTTGTGGAACACTAAAGTGGAGGGTTGAGGCAATTGAATAGAGAGGTCTCAAGTGCAAAAAGACAGTGCTGGGCTAGAAATGAGTATTTGGACATGATTAGAATAGAGACGATGAAGCTATTAAAGTGGACAAAACTACCAATGGAAGACATTTAAGAAAAAAAAAAGCTCTGATAAATAAAACTTCAAATTCAAATATTTGGTAAAGACAGCTAACCTTAACATTTCCCTTGGCTTGACCAAATTTTAGATAGGCTTCTTCCTATCTCTAGACCCGTGACTTCCCTTTCCTCAGAGCATTTGTTTTAGAGAACTTATAATTGTAAAATCTTTTTTGGCTTCCTTGAGATGCAATTTTTTTTTAAGATTCCAACATAATTAACATACAATGTTATTTTAGTTCCAGGTGCACAATGTAGTGATTTCAACAACTCTATATATTACTTCATGCTCATCAAGGTAAGTGTACTCTTTAATACCCATCACCTATTTCACCCATCTCCCACCCACCTCCTCTCTGGTAACCACCAGTTTGTTCTCTATGTTTCAGAGATTAGTTTTCTATTTGTCTTTTGTTTTCTTTGTTTTGTTTTGTTTCTTAAATTGCACACATGAGTGAAGTCATATGGTATTTTACTTTCTCTGACTGACTTATTTCACTTAGCATCATAGTCCCTAGGTCCATTCATGTTGCAAATGGCAAAACGTCATTCTTTTTTATGGCTGAGTGATATTCTGGGATATAAATCTTTTTTAAAAGGCTTTTGCCACTTGTAAAGTTCAGGATTATCTTTTTCAAGGACCTGGAAATCATCCTTTGAAATGTAATAATCAAGGAAGATAGTAGCTCCATCTCCCAATTTCTGTGGGAAGATAGGAACCTAACTTTGGAGAACGCTTAGCTCTAAGTTATAAAATACCTCCTGTAATGAAGTCATTAGAAAGTTTATTTTTCCTGTTGATAAAGCCAATTAACAAACACAGATGGCGGAAGATCTCCCATTCATCTTAGTTCTTAAAAACCCTACCTCCTGCCTTGTGTGTCAAAGGTGGGTTCAGAGTGAATCTCGGCCTCTCTTATATATTGAAATAGCCTTGAATAGTGTCTTTGTTACCTGTCTAACTTTATCTGGTGCCACATAAACAGACTGAGAATGATCAACATTATCGATGGGAAGAAAACCAGGATATTATAGCATTAATGGAAATCAAGGAAAGTAATGATTCAAGAAAGAAGTTATGCCCATCATTGTCAAAACTGCTGAAATGTTAAGTATGGTAAAGACTAAACCAATTATATTAAATTAAACATATGTGAACATACTGAAATCAAAGAGTATAGAGTGTGTGAATGGAAAGCAGCTTGGAGTGGGTTGAAGGAAAAAGTAGGAAGTAAATAATGAGACTATCAGGGTAGACAAGAACAAAACATACAGTCTTTTTTCCTTTTCAATAAAAAATTAAAACTGAGTTTATTTTCCTTCCAGAGTCAAGTTAGTTGAAGCATGTAGAACAGAATGTAATGTTTCATCAAAAGCAATTCCTCTTTGACTTTCTTTCTTTCCTTTCTTTCTTTCTCTCCCCCCTCCCTCCTGCCCTCTTTCTCCCTTCCTTCCTTTGTTCCTCCCTGCCTCCCTTCCTTCCTTCCATGTTTCAAGTTTTTATTTAAATTTCAGTTAGTTAACTATAGTGCAGTATAGTTTCAGGAGTAGAATTTAGTGATTGTCACTTACTTATAACACCCAGTGCTCATCACGGCAAGTGCCCTCCTTAATACCCATCACCCATCTAACCCAGCACCCCCACCAACACCTATCTCCCCTCCAGCAAACCTTAGTTTGTTCCTTATAATTAAGGGTCTCTTATGGTTTGTCTGCCTCTCTCTCTCTTTTTTATTCTTTCCCCTATGTTCATCTGTCCTGTTTCTTATATTCCATATGTGAGTGAAATCATATGGTATTTGTTTTATTTGACTTATTTTGCTTACATAATACATTTTATCTCCATCCATATCATTGCAAATGGCAAGATTTCATTCTTTTTGATGGCCGAGTAATGGTCCATTATGTATATATAACACTTCTTTATCCATTCATCATTTGATGGATACTTGGGCTCTTTCCATATTTGGCAATTGTGGATAATGTTATTATGACATCAGGGTGCATGTGTCTCTTGGAATCAGCATTTTCATATCCTTTGGATAAATACCTGGTTTTGCAATTGCTGGGTTATAAAGTAGTTCTATTGTTAAATTTTTGAGGAACCTCCATACTGTTTTTCATAATGGCTTCACCAGTTTGCCTTCCCACCAACAGAGTAAGAGGGTTCCCCTTTCTCTGCGTCCTTACCAACATCTGTTGTTTCCTGTGTTGTATAATTTTAGCCATTCTGATGGGTGTGAGGTGGCATATCATTGTAGTTTTGATTTGTATTTCCCTGATGATGAGTGATGTTGAGCATCTTTTCATGTGTCTGTTAGCCATTTGAGATACACAGTCTCTCTCTCTCTCTTTTTTAAATACGTGGGTCTCAAACTCACAACCCTGACATTAAGACGTCATATCAAGAGACCAACACTTAACTGGCTGAGCCACTCAGGTGCCCTGAGATGCAAAGTTGCAAAGTATCTTAATCTGATTTCTTTTTTTTTTCTTTTTTTAAAGATTTTATTTATTTATTTGACAGACAGAGATCACAAGTAGGCAGAGAGAGAAGGAGGAGGCAGGCTCTCTGCAGAGCAGAGGGGCCGATGCGGGGCTTGATCCCAGGACCCTGGGATCATGACCTGAGCCGAAGGCAGAGGCTTTAACCCACTGAGCCACCCAGGTGCCCCAATCTGATTTCTTTATTAGGTTACTATGTATATGTTCAATTCAGAGACCCCATTGAAGAAATTCATTTCTATTACACACCATTTTTTATAACATAACCATCTTAAGAAGTCCTTTAAGAAATTTCACAATTACATCATTGACTTTATTTATTAAACTTAATGACCTGTAATGTTGTTATTGTACTGAGAAGTGTTCTTTTAAGAATTTTACAGATTCATAAAGTATTTTAGTTAGTTCTATGTGGATCTGAAGGCTATGAGAAATCTTATCATCACAAGTATTTGGGCTACAGCTAGTCAGAAGCCCATCATGATTCTGTTTGGGTCATTTATTTTGTTTCCTTAAAGATGAATTGAAAACTTCTTAAAACATCATATTTGAGGGCGCCTGGGTGGCTCAGTGGGTTAAGCCGCTGCCTTCGGCTCAGGTCATGATCTCAGGGTCTTGGGATCGAGCCCCGCGTCGGGCTCTCTGCTCGAAGCAGGGAGTCTGCTTCCTCCTCTCTCTGCCTGCCTCTCTGCCTGCTTGTGATCTCTCTCTGTCAAATAAATAAATAAAATCTTAAAAAAAAAAACATCATATTTGGAAGCTAGTTTACTGACATAACTTCCATCCATATGTCCTTACTCAGCCATTTCATGCCATGGTTCCGCTCAAAATCTCAGATGGAAATAACATTTCACTATTTATTATTCGTATTTCAGAATGGATTTCTATGACCTGATTTTGACTGAAATTAAAGTGGGGTTTATCCATTTTTATTGGGACATAATGCTATAGTCAGAAGCTGTAAATACCCAATAAGTGAATAGGCAATAAAATGGTAATAGGCACTATCATTTATGAAACTGAAAATCCCTGTACTGATATAATATAAATCAGAGAATTGTATAATTATATGGATTCACAGGGAAAGAGTGCCCTTCTCTGCACATGGCCATCATAACTCTGGCTCATGTTCTTCTAATAGAAGCCCAATAAGATTTTATTCACTTGGATATTTCATTTCATTTAAAGGATAATAGTCAGTTTTATGTGTTTATGAGGGTTATATTTTTGATAGTGAGAAGGTTGTAAACAAGACTGGAAAGAAACTCTAAGGCATCCTGATGGTAGAAGAAGGGTCCATTTTGATGCCAAGCTCAACAATTATACTAGGCAGTCCCAACTCCCAATGCTCTGGGAGAATATATAACTGCAGTTCGCAATGATGGCTCTGATTCCAGGGCAAATAAAAGTGAAAGTGAGTTTCTCTTTTCCAATACATAGATCATTTTGACAGCAAAGCCAATGGGAAGAATTGACGATGGAAGGCAGATATCCACTTGTGTGATTTAGTGCACACACTGATCTGATCATGTAATAAGTAATAGCCAGCAGTCTCGAGCAGCACATTCAACTGGTCTCTTATATACAACTCAAATTCTTCCCCAATTGCATGAATTCATTCTTTACCAATAGCACAAACTAAAGCAAGATTCTTTCCAGTTCTTGCCCCAAGGTTAAGCTCACAAGCTTTTATTACTGCTTATTTCCTTTACATGAGATTTTTCTCATGATAATGTTATTAGCTTGAAGGTTCTATTGACAGGACCATAAGGAGTGGTTTACCCAATTTCAGTCTTTTTTTTTTCTTTTTTAAAGAAGGGAGGGGGAGAGGGAGTGGGAGAGAGACTCTTAAGCAGGTATCCATGCCCAGCATGGAGCCCAATGTGGGGCTTGATCTCACAACCCTGAGATCACAACTTGAACTGAAACTGAGTCATATGCTTAACCAACTTGGTGCCCCTCACCCAATTTTAGTCTTGTTAGAGACCTTGAACCTATCAATTAGAGGCCCTCTTCTTCTTTTTATCTCTTGACGATCAGTAAAAATCCAGGTTATTTTATAATTTGGCTTGATTTTTACCATTGATTTTTATATCTTCTTAACATCTGGTTGATCTGTGTAATTTTTCTTGACTTTACTACCTTAATTCAAAATACAAAAAGGTCACCTCTATCCATACGGTTATCATAACTCCATTCCCTTTGGGGCTCATGTTCCTATAAAAGATTCACAGTGAGCTTTAGTTCTCTAGCTAAATTAAGTTTACTACATAATTTTATTTATTTTTAAAAGTAAATGTTTCAGGGGTACCTGGGTGGCTCATTCGTTGAGCATCTGCCTTTGGCTCAGGTCACGATCACAGGGTCCTGGGATTGAGCCCAGTGTATGGCTTCCTGCTCAGCAGGAAGCCTGCTTCTACCTGTGGCACTCTCCCTGCTTGTGTTCCCTCTCTCGCTGTCTCTCCTCTGTCAAATAAATAAATAAAATTTTCAAAAAAATGTTTCATTTCACTTTCACTATGTAATAGAATTTCCCTTTAATCAAGCCTATCACTCAACATTGGTCATGTCTCTTTCTAAATATTAACATCTCCCTGAAACTATCATATTTATTATTTCATAATTTAATATTTCATCTCCTCATTCTTTTGTTTTACTTATTCCTTTATAATACATTACACTAACCAAAGACAATTCCTTGATCATTGGAACCAGTTATTTATTTATTTATTTATTTATTTATTTGACAGTGAGATCACAGTAGACAGAGGCAGGCAGAGAGAGAGGGGGAAGCAGGCTCCCTGCTGAGCAGAGAGCTCGATGCGGGACTCGATTCCAGGACCCTGAGATCATGACCTGAGCCGAAGGCAGTGGCTTAACCCACTGAGCCACCCAGGCGCCCCTGGAACCAGTTTTAATACCACTCCAGATCTACCTGGTTATGTTTACATTTTTAGACCCACAGACAATTTCTTTGCTTCAGGACTTGAAGAGACCTGTGTTTTTTGTGATCATAAAGCCATAAGTGCTGTCTCCTTTGCACAAGACTCTTAGCACAAGACTATTTCACATTTGCCAGATGTGCAACCTAGAATGTAACAAGTTTTCCATCATGTCTCTAAGCACGGTTCCCAACAATTCCAGCAGTGTCTAATTGTAATGGTATTTTTGAGGTTCAAAGAACTCGTGTTTCCTTTCGTTCCTTCTTTCCTTCACTCCCCTTAGAACCGCACGTCTCAGCAATTATCAGTAAACTGAGTCAGCCTATATTTCAAAGACTTTATCATCACTTTTATTGTAACTCTCCTTATCATGCTGCTGTTAAATATACTTTCAACAGTCTCAATTTCTAAAGGTTGGTATCCTTTTAACTGGGCTGTAGTATTGCAACTAGGAGTGATACCATTTTATTATCATAGAGAATTTTGACCAATTTCATTTTAATCTAAGTACTGTCAGTGCAAATACTGGCATATTTACCAAACCCTGTAATTTCTACACATTTCTACTCAATTTTTCATCTCTTTTGCAATAAATTCCAAAATATCACACGATTTCCCCTTATGACATAACCACAATATTTCTTCCATTGTGTGTCACTCTAATTTACCTTGTAGACTAAAAGTCTTCCATGGTGCATTTTGCATGGTCCAAGAAGAGTTTCTTAGGACCTCTGCTTTACTTCCAAATATAAATGTCATAATTTTTCCCCCTCCAAATGAACTTAAAGCATAATCACACGACCCTGATAATAACACAGAGTCAGATCACACCTTGTATAACTTGTCCTCAAGCACAGTCCCTTTTTCCAAAATTGGGGTCCACATATCCTGGTGGGATTCCAAGTGATAGCCAAAAGCACTGTCTCACATTGACACAGTGGATTTCCAAAGTCTGGCAGGAAATGCTAAAGTAATTTGATTCTTAAAAAACAGAGACATGTCAAAAGACTAATTCTTCTTTAACATCCTACACAAATCTTTTTACTTATTTTAGTCCTTTTAGAAGACATGAGCCCACATCCCTATTTTCATTTTTGAAATTTTAGTTCACAGAATTTTTATTGATCAAGAAATTTATATATATATGCCAATTAATTTTATTATAATTTGTGATAGAGTCCCCTGTTATCATTATTATATTCTCATGAATTTCTCAAAAGACTCCACTTATTCTTATCAACTGCTAGTGCTTCCCTTTTTGATGCACAAATCATCTATGTTTGTCCACTATTAGAGCTGTCTTCAGGCTGGACTATTTGTCCTCTGTAGTAGTATCAAGTAATATCTAAGAACAAACAACACATCTCAGGTTCAATATATCTATTATTATTATTATTATTATTATTGCTGGCTCTAAAATGCAGAATCAGCTCCTTTCTGGATACCAAGGATGTACATTGATAAGTAGAAGAAAGAATGAAGACAGGATGGAAGGTTCAGCCTTTTTTGATATTAAAATAGGAGTTTTACTTTTCCTTTTTAAAAAATATAACATAGAATTATGTTGGTAATTAAATTTATTCCTTTTTTTCTAAGTTTCATGTTTTACTTTACTTGAATTTGAGTTTTGAGTTGTCCATTTTACTTTTGTTTAGGTCTTTTTGGCCCAACAGTCCTAAAAGTGACTATAAATTGTGCAGGTCCACGAAGGACCCTTTTAATCATTAGGACACCAATCACCTGAAAAATAAAATAACTCCCCCAAAACTAGAGAATTGTATCAAAAGCACAGTCCCAATACATTAATGAGATACATTGATTAAAAATAAAGATATATGCTATTTTTCAGAGTTTGGCTTAATATCATCTTCTAGCCTTTTTTGTTTGGACTCCACTAAGGGAATTTCTTTACCATTTATAGATAGCTGCTTTATTACTGCCACTTATGTTTTTACTGCATGTGCTTTTTAGTCATTGATTACAGTTTCACAAAGGCCCCTCCATATTCGTGTCATCATGGTATTGCTCTACTTCAATTCCCCAAACTAGTAAAGTGACTCAATAACACCCACCGGAATTAATACCCAGAATTCTCAAAGTCAGATACGGAAGCACAATTGTAAAAGTTGCAACTCAGAAAAGTAGTACAGATTAGCTTCTGTAAATCCTTGTAACCTCCCTAATTTTAACAAGTATTTTGCAATACAAGAGTTTTCTTAAAATACATAGATAATAGGTAGCTATGTAGATAGATGGATGATAGTTAGATGACATATAGATGATAGATGAGAGAGAGAGAGAGAATGACAAACCAACAGCTTAAGATTTACTCTATCTGCAATGTATCTTCCCTATTTTTTGCAGCTCAGTTTAGAGGCAGAGTCACAGTTCACCGGCAGGGCAGCTTTTCTTTGTCTTGTTTCCGGTAGCAATGGTACGGTAAAGTCACTTTGTGTTTTTTCTTCTTAATCCATTTTCTCTCTTCTATTCTACCTTTTCCATGGAACAATCACAATAGGGAATCTATAAGGCTGTATCTCTTTAGTGTATCAACATCTGAGCTTAAAAGGTAATTCAGATTCCCGTGGGATGTCAACCAAAGCAATGTTATGCAAACAAAATTATTCTATCTTCCCCAGTCTTTATTTTTAAACTTATCATGAGAAATTGGATATAATATTAAATATTTTATTAAACTCAAATTCTTTAAGTTCACCTGAATGCAAGTATCAAGTTACAGTTCCATACTCATAATGCACAGTATATACAAATGTTGGCACCTTTTCCAGTTCCCTTGATACACATCCAAGTTTTATAAATGTGATTTTGGAGCCTCTTGTTGAAAATTTATCTGCAATGGCGAAAGAAGTGACTGCACTCATCCACAATGCTTGCCACTAAAATTGCACCTCATGGAGACATAGAAAGACAGTGTTTACCCCTGTAAAACTGAAGGAACCCCTGCAAACATAGATGGGGATGAAGGTCAAGAGCAACATAGAGCACCTGGTATAGGCAGTATTTTTAATCATTCATCTCCTGGAAAAGAAACAATGCTAAATCCCTCTCTCAATTGAACTAACTCATTACAGGCAAATTCTTGCCAAGTTTCTGAAGTGGGATTTTCTATTCCCTCAAGGTAGGCTATTTTATCCTAGTGAAATGCATTCCTTTCCTGAACCATGTCTTTTCATGTGAACTACTAGCATTAGGGCATTCCTGTGTCATGAATAAAAACTGAACAATGTGTTAAATTTCATTTTTTCCCAAGAGGAACAGTCTGTATATCTCCCACCCACCCTGTATTTCTATTTTACCCTGATATCCCCTTATGTTTATACGGAAAACAAATGTTTAACCTTGGAGGAGTAGAAAATACAACATTATATACAATTGAAATTTATAGGAAATTATCACTAAATGGCTGATTCAAAGGAATTAACCTGTTGTGTGTGTGCATATATATATATATGTGTGTGTGTGTGTGTGTGTGTGTGTGTATATATATATATATATATACATATTTAGTACCTTATTCTTTTCCTAGTTATATAGGAGAACTTCAAGGGTCTTTTTTGTATTGTTTTCGTTTTTTCCCTAAAGGGACTAGAATTTACACAATGTTAAAGCATAAAATATTGTATAACAGTTTGCAAAGATTTAGGAGGTATTCTGGAAATATTAGCCTAGAAAAAATACATTGTAACCAGGAGAATTTCAAGAGTACAGAACATTTGTATTTGTGGGCATATAGTCATGAATAATACTTCATAAAAGAAAAATTGCATTTGTAATAAAATGAGTTATTACTCAGCTGCAGGCAAAATAGACAGTTGATACTTTTGTCCCATGCTGACTTGGGATTTTAGAAAATTCAAAACAACAGCCAAACCTTCACGTTATATATAATTCTAGTTAACATTGTATATATTTTCACTTAGTTCCATGGGGCTGCTTCCATGTTAATACTGAGATGGTCCCAAGTCTCTCTGATTGTTTTTGAGTGTCTATTGGTCCAAGAGCTTAAGGTTCATGTGATCCTGTATGTGTTGCAGCTAGATGGCGCTAGCCATCTCCTATTAACAATGTGATAGATAAGTAAAAGTCAATTCAATGTATCTGCACAACTGTGAAATGTTTTCAAAACACTACTGATGTCAGCTGGGTAGGGGAGACACCCTGTTTAGTACTCAATCCCCTGGGTTGTTATGGTGTTTCTTAAAGAAGGGACTAGGGTAAGAAATGGCCAGTGGACAATTGCAGGATGGCATTTTCAGCATTCCTTCAATCAAGTCATGGGAGAATTATAGAAATCTTTTCTTTATGTTTTTTCCATGTTAAAGTAAAAGCATCTGACAACAATGGGTTCTGGCCCTTAGTGGTAGTTCATGTTGTTGTCATATTAATGTAAGTTTTGTTTTGTTTTTTGAAAGCTGGGTCACTTGATCATTTTAGGTTTCTTGGGACAAAGCAGAATTACAGGGGAAAAATATCTACTTGACCAAGTTTTTCTCTTCCTTTCCTGTTTCTCCTTCTTTCCATACTCTGTCCATCCTCTAAGAAACACTATAGCCATGGAAATGCAAAATCTCTATTCAGCAACTTCACTATTTAACAGCATGACAAGAGTAAACCAGTTAGGTTAACAATCTCCTAGTCTTTGAATCTTTCTTGCTTCATTGATTCAAAAGCATGGGAGATAAAAATTAATATTTTTCATGTGACATTTGTTTGTCTAATTTTACCAAATGAAATTACAAAAACAGAGAGAAAAACTTTTTGGATGTTTCTAACCATTGCAGTAGGCAGAAAATATCTTATTTATAGGGTAATATTAAGGAGTTCATAGGGATAATAAAATGGTAATTTATGAATGCATCCTCTTCATTTTGTGTGCACAAAATTTGTGGCTTCTCCCACTAGGTAGGAGGGGAAGAAATTCAAGTGATGAACACTCGTCACTCTTCTAGCTAAAACTTTGTGGTCTTGCTCAATCAATGAAGATTGAAAAGCAGAGAAGAATTCTCAGAAATCACTTTTGATGAAAACTAATACCTGCAGCAACATACATAAGTCCACACACATTATAAATACAATCATGTGGAGAGAAAAATAAGAGGGGACTTCTGACAGGAAAACATGAACCACTTGTTTGTGTAATAGTTGTTTCTCTAGTCTATTCATCTTACATACCAGAACCCATATTTCCCATGAATTATCTATGATGGTATAAGGGTATCCTAATCACCATCAATGCATTCCCATAGGCAGGGCTCCTGTGTGGTTCGGTCGGTTAAGCATCTGACTCTAGATTTGGCTCAGGTCATGATCTCAGGGTTGTGGGATGGAGCTCCACATTGGGCTTAATGTGGGGAGTCTGCCTGAGATTCTCTCTCTTCCTCTCCCTCTGCTCTTCCCTCAGCTTGGGTATGCATTCTCTCTCTCCCTCTCAAATAAATAAAGAAGCCTTTACTTATTTGACCTTCCCATAGGCAACTGTCATCAAAATTATGCTTACTAAGGCTTTTTTAAAAAAGATTTATATAACAATAAAAGTATACATTTTCAATAAGCATAGGCATGAAATGTTAAAGTTTTCCTGAATTTTTGTTACACCAAGAAATGTCTCTTGTTACTAAACCAAGTTAGAATGTATCCAATCTAACCTAAAAAATTTTTGTAAAATTTGATCTCCCAAGGATAATGAAGGAAAAGTAAATTTCCTAATACTCAATGAATAACTAATAATGGAAAATAGTTCCTCAGAAAACAGTTTTATGGATAAACACATGAGTGTCACTGAAAAGCCTTATATATTTTTCATATGAAATTAATGACATTGCCTCTTCGAGCAAAGCAAAATCATGTTAACGATTAAAAACTACCCAAGAGTCATCTGTCCATAACATTAGCAATATCAGTAACACTTTAATATAGTCGATGTGAATATCACATGTACTTTTATATAATTTCTACTTTTGTTCTGCATAAATGAACTGGACTATTTTTGTACTGGACCACTTAGTTTGAGTTCTTCTATAGTGCTATGATGATCTATCTTTGAATTATAAAATAAGATGTTTTCATATCCTCTGTATTTTTTTCTCTTCGTTTAACTAAAATGCATATACTACAGAGTTTGAATGGATCCTTTCATTAAGTCAGTTAATTATAAGAGGTTATGCAATAAATCTGAGCAAAGTCCTCAGTACATGCACCACAGTCCTCTTTTAATTGGAGGGTTATTGTATTAGAAATAAACTGACACACAGAAGGAGCAAACACTCCCAAGTTTCTTTTATCTCAATTCCTCTTACTGTAAAAGCTAGAGCTCCACACTTTTCCCATTTTCTGTACCTCCTACAGTGATGGCGACACTCAGTTCAGAATGATGAAATCTCATGAAAAGCTTGCTGCTATGCTGCTTTCTTGATGAAAAGACAAAACAAAACTCGTGTCTAAACTAAAGGAGGGTTAAAAAAAAACAAAAAACAAGAAAAAACCTTCCTTTCTGCCTCAAAAGAAGTATGAGAACGGGAACGGAAGTAGTCTTCCTATAACCATCAATAAAATAAGTTTAAAAATGTCAACATATTGAGGATAAAGGAACAGAGATAAAGGGAGAATACCGGGTCCTTGAAGGGATCTTGGTTTTGCTGAGTCTGAACCAATCATCTCCTACTAGGATTTGCTACATGAAGAAAGGAAGCTCTTTTTGCAATTAATGCACTGTTACTTTGATTTTCTATTCCTTGAAAATGACTAGTTGAGTCACATTTCATATGTATTTGCTAAATTTTGAATTAAAGTAGTTATAGTATTATATTTGGCTATAGTATTATATTTGGCTATATGCTATATATGTTATATATATATAGTATATATATATATTTTTTATATTTTATATTGATGTGTATGTGACATCTATCATTTCATCTACATCTATCATTTCATGTTCCAAGGAGGACGCTTTAGATCCATATAGTGTATCTCCCTATCAACAATAAGGAAGGAGAAATAAAGCAAGGATACAGTCCACCGATTCTTAAGAGCATGGAAGTCCATTTGCTTACATCTTGTTCACTAGAACTTAGTTTTACAAACACATCTAAGTAAAAGCAAGGCTGACAAATGTGCTCACTTATAAATTCTGTTACCAAAAAAGGGAGAGATTAGTATCCGAGGGCCAGATATGGTCGCTGTTTCTGCCCTCCTCTTTGGCCACCAGAATATTAATATTCACTATTTTTCTTACATATGTAAAATTTTACCTTCCCTAGAGTGAAAAATCTTAAACTCTCCTCTAGCTTCTGCAGCCAGCTCAACTGTCAAAGCCAGCCAGGTGACCCCATTGTCGTTGTCGTTGTTGTTGTTTTTCCTGCAGCCTGTTCAAAGCCCAGTATCTCTCAATGTGTGGTACAGTCTTTTCCAGGAGATACCCCTATTCAGTGGTGAAATACAGGCAGAAAACCACAGTAAAAACATACAGCCATTACTAGGCCATAGCAACAGTACAAGTCCATTAGGCAGGCATGATGAATAGTCTTGCCTCTGACACATGTATAAATTACTATATTAGCACATCTGGCAACCCTGATTGGATTCCCTGGGAAGAATTCACTTTTTCATTGTTTTCTAAGCACTTTCTGTGTCCTTAGAGTAGTTCTTCTTTGTTTTTTGTTCTTCACAGCCGCATCTATGGTGAGCATCAGAAAATATGTACTTTGAGGGGGCTGCACAGATTTAAGAGCTCACCTTCTGCTCGTTCAGATTTGTGGGTCCTGAAAATACTATTGCATAGAAAATTTATTAACTTTTGCAGCCCAGCCTGTCTCTTGTTTTCTGTAGTAATATAATCTATTCAACAGCTCTCTGAGCTTCTTGTTTCTAGTCAATTTCATTTCCATGTTCCCTTAGCACAGTATTTTGTTTACACCTAGTTTTTAACCTTGAAATCTCTGGTGTTTTTGTAAAAAAAAACTTTACCCATCCTCAATCCTCTCAATTAGTGTTGGTTATCTTACACTATCTGAAATAATGTCATAGAAGGGGGGAATAACACTTTTTACCAAAATATGCTGTTAGGCTTGCAATCTTTGTGGGGAAGAACATCAGTATTATTTCTTATTAAGTCTACCATTTTGAAGCTACTACTTAACTGGTCCAGTTTTGGTACAAAATCAGGTGGCAGTTTTAATCATACATGGCTGCAAATTATGGATCTTCCCGTCAGTTTCCAGGCCAAGACAGAAAGTGTTTCCTATGGCATGCCTCATCCCCTTTCTAGCTTGTGGTTCTGGATAGCTCTGACCTAAGTTCATCTTTTTAAGCATTTTTTTTTTAAGTAGTGACAACATCTTCTGAAATAGTAGGAATATGATTATCTCCTGGTTAATAAATGATCTGGTTTCAAAATTGCAATAGATAATATTTGGCCAAAAATTTTCCATGGCATGATAAGGATAATGAGCAACTCAGCCTTCATAATCTGAGTCTTTGCTATTGTACTGAAACATTCCCACTAAGCCTACATTAATAAATTCTAAACTGGTAAAAGTCCCAATTTCAGTCAACAGAATCTTTTTTTTTTTTTTAAGATTTTATTCATTTATTTGAGAAGGAGAGACAGAAAGTGAGAGATAGCATGAGGGAGAGAAGGTCAGAGGGAGAAGCAGACTCCCCACAGAGCTGGGAGCCCCATGAAGGACTCGATCCCAGGACTCCGGGACCATGACCTCAGCCAAAGGCAGTAGCCCAACCAACTGAGGCACCCAGAGGCCGTCAGTCAGCAAAATCTTTATCATCTTAAAATCAACCAAAATGACATTGACTTAAGCAATTTGGAAGTTCCTCCTATCAATCCAAAAGTCCAGAGGTCAACATGGCTGGATTTGGGTGGCAGTACTGTTCTACTAGCTCAACATGGCCCAGACTCCTCCATCTCTAGGGAATGGCTGTATTGTCTTGGTTCAAGATGGTATCATTTCCATTCTAGGCAGCAAGCTGAAGAAAACGACTTAGGACAGAGACAAAGTGTGTACAGAATTATTTTTTATAGAAGGTACTGTAGACACTGCCAAACAAACTTCTAGTTATATCTCATGGGCCAGGATTTAGTCAGGTGGCTCTATTTAGCTGCAAGAGTCTGGAAATTTGACCTATATTCTAAGTAGTACCAATCACAAATACAACTTTTAGAAAGGTGGGAGGAATAATATTATTCAAAAAAGTCAAGAAACAACGGGATGCCTGGGTGGCTCAGTTGGTTGGACAACTGCCTTCGGCTCAGGGCATGATCCTGGGAGTCCCGGGATCAAGTCCCGCATCGGGCTCCCGGCTCCTTGGGGAGTCTGCTTCTCTCTCTGACCTTCTCCTCGCTCAAGCTCTCTCTCACTGTCTCTCTCTCAAATAAATAAATCAAATCTTTAAAAAAAAAAGTCAAGAAACAAAGAAAGAATAATATTAGGGGAAATAGCCATTTTTATCATATTGTTCTACCATTGTTTTTTCTTTCTTTTTTTTTTTTTAACACACCATTGGGGTATTTTTGTATTTAAGGGTGATAGTTGGGGATAAAGTTGAGAGATGGTAAGAAAGTACTCAGTTGCTAATCAGAGAATCAGCGCCCGAGGAACCGGTGCTTTCTTAGAATTGGCAATATTATGATTTGAAAAGCCAATTCTATGTTCCATAAAATATTCTGAAAGTATGCAAAGTGGAAGTGATGTACCAGCTTTCTTGAGCCAGTGTTCCACTCTATTCAGATTGGAAACAACCTTATAATTCAGCATTTGGTGGTAAAATTCTAGTTAACATTACAATAAATTCCAAGAGCTATACCTTAGTGTTTTTTTGCTTGTTTGTTTTTTGTTTTTGTTTGTTTTGTTTTTTTTCCTCATATCCCCCCTCCTCTTTTTCTGATGTTTAGGAACTAACAATCACACTTTGTCTCTTTTGTTAAAAACAAAAACAACAACAACTGACAATCCTCTTAACTTCCATGAAACTGGGTGAAGATAAGTGTAACCGTCCCTCAGAATAATGTACTGCTTAAAATATAACCCATGAGAAATTATACTAGCCATCAATCATGCTTAGATATAGCCTTAAGAAAAATATGTACAACAGGCCTCTGGGGAAGAGGACAATATACAACCTTGAAATGGAGCAGCTGGAGATGTCCGGCTCGCTCAGGGTGGAACGCTGCCTGCTTCATTATCTCCCCTTCCCCAGAGATCACCTGTAGTTAGTCAGACAATCCTTTTGTTTGGGCTTGCTCACTATAGGTCAGGTACTACGTGACCAAACATTTTGCCTTTCTTCTTACCTATCTACAAGACTCATGGTCAATGTGTAACCTACTCTGACTTTGTTAGTTGTTACTTACTTTCCAATAAATATGAGACTGAGGAGTTGTTCAGGGCAACAGACTTTTCTACTGTCGACCCCTGCTCCCTTTCTCTTACAGCTGACTTGTTTGTGTCTCATTCTTCTCCCATGTGCCATCAGGAAGCGTCAATAAGTGATTTATTCCTCCTCATTTGGATCATTTTTGATTAACTATTCTGTCAAAAATTTTTTATAGATTTATTTACTTATTTATTTTGGAGAGGGAGAGAGAAAGAGTTGGGGAAGAAGGGCAGAGTGAGAAGGAAAGAGAATCTCAAGCAGACTCCCAGCTCAGCATGGAGACCCACGTAGGGTTTGATCTCAAGACCTGAACTGGAATCAAGAGTTGAATGCTTAACTGACTGTGCCACCCAGACACCCCACAAAAAACTGTTTCTAATTCAGTGTTAACCTAGTTTCTTAATGTAAAGTTAGACAAATTCTAGAAAATATAGGCCCTCAGGATTGGGTCTTCAAGTTTCATAGTCTCAAACTGAAGCAAAGATAGGCAATTTTATTTTACTTTATTTTTTTTTTAATTTTTAAAAATATTTTATTTATTTATTTGACACAGAGAGAGAAAGATAGAGAGAGAGAGAGCACAAGAAGGCAGAGTGGCAGGGAGAGAGATAGAGGAAGCAGCCTCCCCATTGAGCAAGGACCCCGATGTAGGACTTGATCCCAGGACCCTGGGATCATGACTTGAGCTAAAAGCAGCTACTTAACCAACTGAGCTACCCAGGTGTCCAAGGATAGACAACTTTAAAGGCTATAGAAGAAATCCCAAATGTTTTTCAAAAGTGCTTGGATTTGGCCTCAATCAGAAAGGAAGCAGCACTGAATCAGAAATAAATCAACTTCAGAAAAGATAGTATTCCGTTATGCCAAAAGATTTGTTCCTCTTATAGATACTCATTATATTATAAAACACATTTTAATAACATTTATCATGCATTATCAGTTTTAAGAAACTTCAAGCTATTGATGTACATCTCAATGGATATCAAAAGAGTCTCCTTTGTGCAGTTGCTAAGAAACTGATGCATCAAAGTCAGAAAATTTTACCCTCATTGATTGTATTTTCTAACAAAAATGAATATTTGGATTGATAAAAACAGGAAAAAAGTCATCAAATGAGGAAATAGAACTTTTCTATCATTTGCTCCCAAAGAACACCAATTCTGACAATTACTCATGGATGAAAGCATCTTTGTGAAAGTCCAGGAATCCAGAGATACTGGAATAAAATCAATCTGACACTGGACATACTGAAGAAAACAGTTGTATTTTACCTGTGTCACTCCTACCCCAAGGCAGCATAGCTCATCATCAAAAGGATTTTCTTGGCTTGTGATTTCTTCCATAGAGAAAGTGAAAAAAAATGTGAGTGAGTACCTAGCTTCCTCAGCTATATAGGATGCTTCCAAAGAGAACTACATCTTTTTTATCCCATCCCAAATACTAAGGTATAATGCACAACTGTGGGGCAAGGAGTAGCTGGGAAAACACCAATCAGCGCTCTTGGAGGGCACTAGAGGGACCTGAATCTTACTAACTACTTTGGAAACTCTACCAGAAAGCCTACCCACATGCTGCTGGGGATGGATGCCTTGTCTATGGATCACCCCAACCAGTCCAAGGGCATCCCTTATGCTCCACATGCCTTAGCAACACACATATACACATTATCCCCTGGCCATTTAATTATTTACCCCCAAAGGTGGTGAAAGCATGTTTTTGTAATTAGCTAGTGAGCACATGTATAAAGTGGCCCAACTGTGCAAGATTGGAAGAAAGTACACACATTTGAGATTTGGCATCACCCAGCATGAAAAAATCAAAGAACGTGATACCACCAAAGGAACACAATAATTTTGCAGCAAAAGATCCTGAGGAAATATTGATTTGTGATTTTTCCAATAAAGAATTAAAAAAATCGTGTTTTAAGAAAGCTCAGTGACCTATAAGAAAACATAGAAAAACAGTGTGATGAAATTAGGAAAACAACACAAACAAGATAAGTTCAACAGAGAGATTAGAAATATAAAAAACAAACATAACATAATAAAAAATAAAATACTTCAGGTATCTGATATTTAAAAAAAAAAACAGAAATTCTGGAGTTAAAGAATACTATGATTGAAATGAAAAATGTAAGAACACCAATATCAGACTGGATCAAGAAGAATAAGAGATCTGTGAAACAGAAGGGAACTCATTTGAATTTATCCAGTCAGAGAAGAACAAAGACAAAGGAAAGGAAGACAAGTGAGGAAAGCCTATGTGAGCAATAGGGTACAGCTAAAAGAAAAAATTTACATATTATTTGAGTCCCAAAGGAGAAAAAAGAGAGAAAGGGGATGCAAGCTCATTTAAAGAAATAATAACTGAGAACTTCCCAAGTTTCAGGAGATTTGAACATCCTAGTTCATACATTCAAAATGTCAAAAGAAAAAACTGCCAACCAAGAATACTTAACCTATTAAAGTTGTCTTTCAGAAATGATGAGATAAAGACTTTCCCAAACAAAAAAAAAAGCTGAGCAAATTCATCATCCATAGGTGTTCCTTATAAGAAATGACAAAAGGAGTTCTTCAGAGTGATGCAAAGAACATGAAATAGTAAAAAGAAAACAGAAAAATATAAAACACAATCGTAAAGTAAGTATTTGGTGAAATTCAGAATACTCTAATACTATAATACTGTGGGTTAATCACTTAACTCTATTATAAAGTTAAAGGATGAATGTTTTAATAATAACTATTGTTACCAAACATTTTTAATGGATATACAATATAAAGAGATGTTAATGTGACATCAGAAACATAAAATATTTGAAGAAGGATAAAAGTGAACAGTTTTTGTGTGCAATCAATGTTAAGTTATTAGCTTAAATAGACTATTATAGTTATAACTTGTTTTATATAAGCCTCATGGTAATCACAAAAGAAAAACTATGTCAGACAACATGAAAGATAAAGAGAAGGGAAGCAAAGCATATCACTATGGAAAATCATCAATTCATGAAGGTAGCCAGCAAGAGATGAAGACAGGAACTCCCTTCTAGAAAATAATTAATGACATTAGTAAGTCTTTATCTATCCATAAATACACTTTAAATGTAAATGGATTAAATTATCCAATTGAAAGTCTTAGAGTGGCTGAGGAGATTAAAAAAAAGCACAAAAATTGCTAAATACAGTTACACAGCTTTAAGGACACACTAGACTGAAAATGAAGGAATGAGAAAAGACACTCCATGCAAATGGAAACTGAAAGAGAACAGGGGTAGTTATATTTATATTTATAATACCGTTATATTTACATAGATGTATGTGTATATAGATAAAATATTTAAGTCAAAAACTGTCATAAGAGATGATGAGGGTTATAATAAAATGATAAATGACTTAATTTATCAAAAGGATTTAAGAATTGTAGGTAAATATATATGCAACTAACATTAGAGTATGCAACATTAGAGTAATGCAACTAACATTAGAGTACCAAAATATATTAAGCCAATTGGTATAGCTACTACTACCACTGCTATGACCACTATGGAAAACAGTATGGAAGATACTAGAAAAATTAAAAGTAGAACTACCATATGACCTAGCAATTTTATTTATGGGCATATATCCTAAAGAAATTAAGTAACTATCTCAAAGAGATATCTGTGTCCTCACATTCCTTACAGCATTATTTAAAATAGCCAAGACATGAAAACAATCTAAGTGTTCACTGATGGATAAATGTATAAAGAAAATGTGTGTACATAAAATGGAACAGATGACAGATAGATACAGATATAGATATTATTTAGGAATAAAAATAACAAAAATCCTGCCATTTATGAAAACATATTAGGACCTCAAAGGTATTAAGCAACATAAAATAAGATGGAGAAAGACAAATACTGCATGGTTTCACTTACATGTAAAGTCTAATAGAGCTGAACTCATAAAAACATAAAATGGTGGTTCCCAGGAGCTAGGAGTTTGGTGAAATGGGAGATAGTGATCAAAGGGTATTAATTTCCATTTATAAGATGAGTATGTCCTGAACATTTAAATTTACAACAGTGTCTATAGTTAACAATATTGTATTATATGCTTGAAAGCTGCCAAGAGAGGAGATCTCAAATGTTCTTACACATAAAAGAAAATTTGTGAGGCAATGAACATGCTAACTAACCTTATTCAGGTCATGATTTTACAACATATATGTGTATGAAATCATCATGTACATCTTAAATGTACACAGTGTTATATATCAAGTATATCTCAAAAAAACTAGTAAAATTATTGAAAAACAAAAACAAAAAAGGAAAAATAATTTTAAAACACATATTTGTTTAAATATATATTTAATATATAAATTCATATTGATATATTGTTATAATTATATAATATATAAATATATTTATATTAATATATATTTATATTGATGTATATTTATATATATTTGTCCATATATATATGAATATATAAGTGTCTCCTCTCAAATGGAAATTTAGGGACATTTAAGTGCATTAATACTGAATAAGTACCAATTTATAGTAAAATACATCATGTATATTCCAAACAGAAATGCTGATTTTTAAATTGAAAATATCACTCACACATCCTGGCAGAAATAGTTTCCTTTAAAGCAACATTTTTATAATAAATGTCACTCTATTTTGCCCATTTTATGCATCAGAAATTGTGACATCCAGGAAAAAAATCTAGAAGAGATAGCCATCATAATACAGTTTTAAAGGTGTGACGCATAGAATAATAATTCTTAAAAATATTCAGAAAAAAATTTCTTGGCCAAATATTTTAGAGTATCACCCCTTTTATTTTTCTTTAAAGATTTTATTTTTATTATTTATTTGACAGACACAGATCACAAGTAGGCAGAGAGGCAGGCAGAGAGAGGAGGAAGCAAGCTCCCTGCTGAGCAGAGAGTCTGATGTGGGGCTAGATCCCAGGACCCTGGGCCAAAAGCAGAGGCTTTAACCCACTGAGCCACCCAGGTGCCCCAAATATTACCCCTTTTAGAGATCTGTAGTACACTCCAGCAATTTAGAATACCCAGGTTTTCCCAAATTTCTTTACAAGCCATCTTTTTTTCCCCCCACAATACTAATTACATCCCTCTGAAAAAGTTCTGCCAAATGTGCTTGGAAAAATGCTGATCTAAGGTAATATATGAGATGGTCATTTACTCAATTCTTTATAAAGATGAAATGCTTAGTTTATAAGAACTCAATTAGCATTCTTCAAAGAATACATTACATTATAAGTGATGTTCTGACTTAAAATAACTTTAAAACTTTTTCTGATCTTATCCTCATAAAATAACTGGTCATGGTAACAAAATAAAAAGTAAACAAATGGGACTACATCAAACTGAAAGCTTCTGCACAGCAAGAGAAGCGATCAGCAAAATGAACACACTGAATGGGAGAAAATATTAGCAACTCATACATCTGATAAGGGGTTAATATCTGAAATGTATAAAGAACATACACAACTCTATAGCAAAAAACAATCAAATTAAAAAATGCACAGAGGAGATGAGTAGACATTTTTCCAAGGAAGACTTACAGATGGCCAACAGCCACTTGAAAAGAACATATATCACTAGTAATCAGAAAAATGCAAATCAAAACCACATTAAGCTATAACCTCACACCTGTCAAAATGGCTATCAAAAAGAAAAGAAATAAAAAGTGGTGAGGATGTGAAGTAAAAGGAACCATTGGGCACTGTCGGTAGAAATGTAATTTGTGTAACCACTATGAAAATCATATGCAGTTTCCTCAAAAAAATAGCACTACTATATGATCCAGCAATTCCATTTCTGAATACTTATTCAAAGAAAATGAAAACACCATATCAAAAAGATAAAAGCACCCCCATGTTCATTCCAGCATTATTTATAATAGCGAAGACATGGAAACAACCCAAGTGTTCATCAGTGGATGAATGGATAAAGAAGACATGGTGTGTACATATCTGTAACAATACTGTTCAGCTATAAAAAAAGAATGACCCCTTGAGATTTGTGACAATGTGGATAAAACTTGAGGTCATTATGCTAAGTGAAATAAGTCCCACTAGAAAAGACAAACACCATAGGCTCTCATTCACATATGGAATTTAAAAAACAAAACCAAACAAAACAAAAAAACAGGGCCAAAAAAGCAAGTTCACAGAAAGAAAGAGCAAATTGGTGGTTGTCAGAGGTGGCAGATGGGGGTGCAGGGAATGGGACAAATGGGCGCAAGGAGTCAAAAGGTATAAACTTCCAGTTATAAAATAAGTAAGTCAAAGGACATAATGTAGAGCATGGAGACCATAGTTAATAATACTGTATTGCATATTTGGAAGTTGTCAAGAGAGTAGATTGGAGGTTCTTAGAACAGGAAAATAAATTCTGTACCTGTCTATTGTGACAGATGATAACTAGACTTATTGCTGCGATCATTTTGCAATATATACAAATATTGACTCATGCTGTGCACCTGAAACTAATATAATGTTGTAGGTCAATTATATCTCAGTGAAAAAAAAAATGTAAAACAGAATTTCTAAAAAAGAAGATATTTAGAAATCACTGGTTTCTATTACATGCCAAAAGTCACATTTTAATTGTAGCCTATGACATGAATCTTCTAAGCGATCTTGAAAATACAATTTTCAATGTATAGCATAACACTCCATTCAGCAGATCTTTCTCTCTCTTATAGCCTGAAATTAAAATTTAAACACCCATAGTATAGATGACACTATGTTAGACGTTGGAAATTTTGCTCAGCCCTGCTAACTGTAATACTGTTGAAGGAGGCCGAAACTCCTCAAGAAAATCATATCATTTTTCCTGACCTCCATTTCCTTAGCTGCTGTGTACTATAAATAGTAATTCCTACTTTATAAATTTTTTTCTTTGCTCAAGTTACTCTTTCAATGCCTGAAATAGTGCTTTGGAAACTGTTAAGAATTATGAAAATATAAGATATGATTATTACTGTCTTTTGGGCTCTTTTTTTTTAAATTTTATTTTTCATAAACATATAATATATTTTTATCCCCAGGGGTACAGGTCTCTGAATCGTTGGGCTTGGTTTTGATTTGGAACTTGTGTTTAGTTTATAGGAATAGTATGGAAATTGAGGTTAATTTGTGGGGATCAAGATATCTGTTATGTATAATTTAAGATTTAATTCAATGGCAATGTCATGGGCATGATATTTCTCTTAGAAGTAAAGAAGCAAACACCCTAACTAGCAACCACAAAAACAAATAACAAATAAATTACTGGTCAGAAAACTTATCCGAGGATAGCTAAGAGAATAATGTCTTCTTGACCATTTCAAGATTTTGCATCTATTCCATAGCTATTTCTCACCATCTTGCATCTTCCACCGTGTTCTTGTGACATGCTGATTGACATGACAATGTGACAATGTGAGGGAAGTACTTGAGGGTGAAAATGGAAAAATTACTAATCCAAAGAGTTAAAAGGAACTGGATAAATAATAGAAGATAGAGTATTATTTAGATAGTTTTAAGTTATTTTTTCTTAAATATGTCTTCTTGAGATTGATAACATTTATAATGATGGAAGGAAGGAAGGAAGGAAGGAAAAAGAAAAAAAGGAAGAAAGGAAAAAGAAAAGAAAGAAGTTAACCAGTGGGTAGGAAAATTAGTCACCCATAACCTGGATTTATGTGTGGTAAGACTTTGCATTTTTGAGCAAGTTTATTTCCTTAATTCATAATGACGGGAGTAATTTCAAATGATAGTCTAGGTTCTCCATACAATCCCATTCTGTGTCTGTTCTGTATCCTGTTTTCTATATTCTCAATTATCTCTTGTGTCAGCTATTTTACACTTCCTGCATGAGTCATGGCAACTTCCTGTTCCTGTGTCTGTAATCTCATTTTCTCTCTTCTCCTAGGCTGGGAATAAAATTTTTGGTCTTCTCTGACCAGGAAAACCGGCTAATTATTTGTCCCACTTTATCCTTCCCTTTCCATCCATTCCCTGAATTTTGCCCTGCAGGGTTACCTAGCTTATAGTACTTGAACTTCTCTGACCTCTGATTTCCAGATGTGTTTAGTCAATGAGAGAAACTGCTAGAGAAAAAGGCGTGCATAGAGTGGCAAGGTATAGCCCCTTCCACCTCTCTGTCTGTTATTTACCTAAGGCAGAACTCCTATCTGGCAATACTGTACCCATGGCCATGGTGCTCCCTGGGATGCTGTACATGTTCCCTTTCCTTGCCTCTTCAGGACTAGGAATGGGAATGTCTCCCCACTGAACTTTACCATTGCTTTCTCCTAAACTCCAGCCATATATAATATAATAATTATAATTAATATACTAGTGGACACTAAATACATTTTGAATGTAAGGAGTTTTGACATGATACATTATATTACCTCTCACAGGTCTTCTCCATAGACTTCAATCATGTTTAAGGAAGTGTGTGCAGTACATGGACACCTAGCTTGATAATTAACTCAATTTAAAACCCAAGTTGACATTTTTCTCTGCTGAATTTACTAAAATCATTAATTTTTTATTTAGATGATTGTACATATATACCAGCTCAGGAAAATCTTTAATGAAAAGGTGAAAAGATATCTAATGAGATGTCAGATCCATCAACTTCTACTGTATTTTTTCATAAGTCATAAGACCCAAAATAAATAAAGTAAACAAATACAAAGCAGAACATTAAGGAAGTCAACTGGGTGGCATATATGGATAGTAAATACTAATGGAGTATCCCATGTACACACAGAGTGGTAGCTCTGAAATCAGCCAGCCAAAATGCAGACTAGTGGCTAGTTGTATAACTTTGAGAAAGACATTTCGACAGCCCTGAGCTTCTATTTTCTCCTTAGACAGGTGGGGTCATTAGAACCTACTTCAGAGAGCAGTGCTGTGCTTGGCGCCTCATACAAGTAGCCAGGGCTTGCCTGTTTGCACACACACACAATAAAGTGCAACTAGTTTATCCTGTATATGTTATTTTTGAAAATTCCAGGTTAAGTTACAGAACAAGGAACACAAAAATAATGTACAAATGTGAAAATGTGTACTTACATAAAACAACTATTTTAACTTGATAACCCATACATCCACATGGAGTATCTTTCATTAAGAGAGCATTTGCTTAGTTTGATCTTTCACTTATGAAAAGTATTAAATTATTATTAGAATCACTGCCAAGCTACGATATTATATTTTTGTAAACGATATGACCCAATAGCACTGTAAAACAGGCAAGTGACTAGGATGAATGTGTATATGTGATTTAGCATTATGTCCATAGCTCCATTCAGGTTAGGCTACTTATATATTGTTTAAATATACCACATATACCACTGATGATTAAAAAATTTCATTCTACTTATTTTAGAGAAACATCAATATAGTTTTTATCTGCCACAGTGAGGCATTTCTGCTATGCACTTTCTCTAAACATTTTTTGTTCCCATAACTTATATTTCTCAACTTCCTTTTTTATATTGGTTCAAAATTCTTGTCTACTATGACAATAGTAGTCCATGTGCTTCTGTTTATAACTGTTCAAAGCTTCTCAGAACTTTTGCATTAGAGCTGTATTAAAATCATATTTGTAATATTTTGTTTTACAAAAACATAGAAACAAATTTTATCCTATTTATTTGGTACTGAACTAAAATATTCTGATAGTATTCTGAATGTACAGTATCTTTGTATGTAATATATTATGAATTGACTAAAATGTCAATTTATATAACTGTACAAATTGGAATGTGGTGGTTTAGTTTTGGAAATTAAAGACTAACTCATCACAATGCAATTCTGGGCTGTGTTATTAAAAGTTTTAAAAAATGTGTGAGGAGATGTCAAATACATAAATTCAACAATAAAAATAACAAAAAAGGCATATGTAAAGTTTAAAAATGGACCATTTGTACCCATATTATTTTCTTCTCAATAATGTTAATCATGTATATGTCCTCATCATGTATCATATATATGTGATCTACTTACCTATATAGACATAGATTTACATATATAGGCATAGATCTATATATATTTTTCAAACTTTACCACCAAATTCCTAGCCTACTCTCTAAGAATTTTATGAAGATTTTTTAAAAATAATTTCCCTTCTTTTTTTTTTTAAAGATTTTATTTACTTATTTGACAGAGAGAGATCACAAGTAGGCAGAGAGGCAGGCAGAGAGAGAGGAAGGGAAGTAGGCTTCCTGCTGAGCAGGGAGCCCGATGTGGGGCTCAATCCCAGGACCCTGAGATCACGACCTGAGCCAAAGGCAGTGGCCTAACCCACTGAGCCACCCAGGCGCCCCAATCATTTCCCTTCTTGTCCAAAATGTAGTCTTTCCTTAATTGTGGTTCATTCCTTATCCTTAATTTTCTTTACTCAACTTTATTCATTCTTCCTTCTTCTCTGCTACACAGACCCTCTTCTATGTGGGGGTCCATATAGACCCCCTGCTACACAGACCCCCGGCCATGTTTGTCACATAGAAACATTCTCCATCATTCAGACCTCATCTCCTTACCTTAACTATTTGTCAAAACTCTCCAATGCCTGGACCCCTAAACTTTGAATCACAATGCACGATCAATGCTGTCATGAAGCTTCCAACTCATCTGTCATGTCCTCAGATGTGATCCAAATTTAAGTAGTTTCCCACCATCACAAGCAGGGCATGCTCTACCACATCACCCAGTTTTGTCTCCTTATTACCACTTCTTTGAAATTATTTTATTTTTTATCTGATGTATTATAAATATATATATTTGCCCTATTACATTTTATGCATACTAAGCACTTAACAAACCATAGATCCCTTAATAATAAATATTTGTTGAATGAATATGTGCTACAAAATTTCATAAATTGACCTTCTAAACCCTAATGTAGCTGTTAAGCCAAAACAAATCACCTTATTTCATCAGAATTCTGTAAAGTACATAGTTAAATTTTATATTAGGGATGTGATATATGTGATAAGAAAAAGAGCAATAATTCTTAATATCAAGACTCTTCTATATGCCAGACATCTAGATGTCTTTAATATATCATATATCTTTTAATTATACAATTACCTGGGAGAAAATAATGAGTATTCCTATTTTGCAGACGTAGAACAAGTTTACATGAGATTCATGTAAATTAAATAACCTCTTTATCTTTTCATCAAAAGTAGTTAGCAGACCCAGATATGATCTCATCAGACCCAGATGTGATCTCACTGTTTTACTCCAGACAAGCTCTTCCAAGAATACTATGAAATTCTAAACTTTTTTTTTTTAAATAGACAATATGGAACTTTTCTTCACTTTCTATTATATTATTATAAATTATGGACACAATAAAATGCTGATTTAAAATAAAAACTAAACTACCAAATTTGGCCTTAAGGCTTTCCAAGAACTGGCTTTTCCTAATTCTCAAATTTCTTATTCTCTCTACATTTTGTACCCTATGCTTTGGCTGTACTGGCCTCTCACTTTCTCAAGCACCTTAAATATGTCCACAACCCACTGTCTTCACCTGAAGTTTCTGATGTTTGGAATGTTTGTCTATAGATAACTGCATGTCTGTCCCCTTTTATTACTGAAGTCCTCACTCCAATATATCTTCTCAGAGTGCCCTTCCTTTGTTACCCAAGCAAAATGAGTCCCTCCTCAGCAATCTTCTCTGTGGTATTCAAAAGGAAGTCCACCACCTAGTGCTAGTCCAAGAACTGTTTATACCCAGGCAATAACAAGATAAGTACAGAAAGTACAGAATGTGCTGAGCAAATTTTAGTTAGCAATTTGATTTGCTATAACATTTGTGTTGTATTAAACAAAACTATTGGTCTGTAATTGCTTGGAGGAAGCCCCCAAATTACAGAGAATTTGAGAAGTATTGATGTATCCCATTAACTATTTTTATGCCATTGAGAGCACTTATTGATATCTGGATTTGTTTACTTACTTTTACTTTTATTTTCTTTTTTTCCATTTTAACCAAAATTTAAACTCTTGAGAATATAGATTTTGGGGAACTTCCTTACATGATTATCTCAATGCCTAGAGCAGTGTTTAAATGCTCCAAAGCCCTCAATTTAAATGTGTAAAAAGGCCATGTAATTTGTATATTCTTGATTTTTAACCTAATTTTGGGAGACACCATTACAATAAGTCATGTAATTTGTGGAATTCTCTAACAGAAAAAATTGACAATATATTTGTTCCAAAAATGCTAAAGAAAGTAGGTGACTGTTCAATACATTTTGAGTGAATATCATAAAAATACATCTGAATTCACTGGGATTTGCTTATTATTTTTGGAGATTATTTGTAAAAAAGAAATACAGACCCAATTCTATTTTTTATTAAGTTTGTTTTGTAGCATTTAAATATAATTGGCCATGAAGAAGCAGTTGGTGTTGACCACAGAGTCAACATGATGACATTTATTTCCAAAGAGTAATCAATTATTGACCAAGTACAAGCTGTTTTCTTCTCCATTTATGTAGGTAGCTGAGAGGTAGCTATATTTTAGTTTCATTTAAAATCTGCTTTCTTTCATGAATAAATCTATTTAAAGTTCATTGACCTGTGATTCCCAACCCTTCATGCATCTCTTTTTTCCAAAATTCATCCAATCAGTGACTTTTTAATCTTCATTTAAAGTTGTTGAGTTTTCAATACTGTTATATGTTGTCTATTATTTCAAATATTAACAATCTTATATATCTAAATATAACATTAAATAAACTTTAAAGAAGTATAATTTTTAAATATAATCAAATTATTTATGATACCTATGTGCTCTAAATTACCCATGCTACCTATGGACTTGTTAGTACTGGATTCAGGCTTTCATGTATGCATAAATTGGTTATTCAAATTAGTTAATACACTGATAAATTTTTGCAAACTTAACGTTTTTGTTTCCTTGGTCTATTAGTTGCTGAGATAGGAATGTTCAATTATTCTGTAGTCCTTCCTTGTGAATTTTTCAGTGTCTCCTTGTATTAAAGTCCATTATTGCTTTAAATATGTCAAGACAATTTTAATTGATATACACAAATTTAGTTTTCTCTCCCTGATAAAGTTGTACAGTTTTTACTTATTTTCCTCAAGTTTATTGTTTCTCATATTAATATAGGTATACCAGCTTCTTAGTATTCTTTAAATAAATCTCTGGTTTATTTTATTTCATTTTATTATTTTTGTGTCTCTTATAAACTCAGATAATTGGATTTTTTAAGTTTGCTTTTGTTGTTTTTGATATTTAAGATTTTATATATTCATTCATAATTCTTGCTAAGTTATGCATTTAAAGTAAGTTTATTATATATTGGTTTCCCAGCAAAACATTTTTTTTTTTTTAGGATACTTAATACCCATATTCCTCTAAGTTGTGTTCTTGATCCATTTTCCCATTGCATTAAAGAATCAGCTAAAATACAAAAAAATTCTCAACATATCTATGTAATATCCTTAAATGACTTCCCCTTGTCCTTGTTGGTTCTTATCATACCATAACATATGGAATCCTGCATTATAGGACCAGCCTGCTTATTTTTCAAGTTTCAACTTTTGTCAGTCTTAAATAGATTGTTTATTCCAAACAAACTGCATTTTTTTCAGAACCTTAAAGTCATTATATTTTCTTACACTTTTTTGCCCTCTATCAAGAATTCATCACTTTCATTAGAAAGCTATCCCAGCTTATCCATTGGTTGAGTGACTTCCTTAAGTACTTCCATAATACTTGGAACTTTTCCTAACTGAACACATTTTTTTTTAATTATAACATTCTTTTCTTATATGTATCGTCATTAGACTATATTATTTGAGAGCATGTTTTGACCATTCTTATTTACTGTTGTATCTCTAAAGCCTGATCCAATATCCTATACCTATTTATTAACTGTATGTGACATATTTCATAATGGGTCAACATTTTGTTAGATTTATGCTGAAATAATCTTTCCTCTGTATTATAAAAAGACAGGGTACCTGGGTGACTTGGTCAATTAAGTGTCTGCTTTCAGCTCAGGTCATCATACCAGGGATACCTGGGATCAAACTCCACATCAGTCTCCCTGCTCAGTGGGGAGTCTGCTTCTCCCTCTGCCCCTCCCCCTGGCTTGTGATCTCTCTCTCACATATTCTCTCTCTTTCAAATAAATAAATAAAATCTTTTAAAAAAGTCTACTGAGAGGATATCTAACTATTTAAAAGTCCAAATGTTCTCTGATATTTTAGAAGATTTATTTTATTTGAAACACATGAAAGCACCAGGAAGAAATATCTCCATTTTATCTATCATACAGGATTTTTTTGTGTGGAATTACCTAATTTTGATTTTATGTACATATATGCAGTACAAAATTCAGAACCTGTGAGATGGAATATGATGGAAAGTCTTCACCCCATCTTGTTTTTAGACACATAATTACTCCTCTCCAGAGGAATGCTTTTACCAGTTACTCATGAGTTCATCAAAGAGCAATGTACATACAACTATATCAGTCATTATACAGACATAAATAGACATGTAATGGCACCCAAAAAATTCTGTTGTGTTTTGCACTTAATACACCTTCAATATCATTCCGTATCACGATGAATATATGTAGAGCTCTTTCATGAATATATGTAGAGCTCATTTCATTTTCATTAGCTCTTTCCCTACTCATTATTATTCCATTCTATTGCCACTAGAATTTATTCGATCTTTTTATTGATAAGCACTTATATTTTTCCACATTCTTTTGGGTTTATATGTATTACAACATCTATAAATATGTTTATTTCACACATATGCTGTTATACCTGTTAAATAAATCTCCAAAGATGAACTGCTGGGTCAAAAAGAATGTACATTTTATTATCAATAGATATTTCCTAGTGGCGGTCCATAAAATTTTTATTAATATACATTCCCACAGCAATGCATGAGTGTCTGTTTCCTCACACCATCACCAGTGAATTATAAACTTGTCTACAGCCATACTACCCTGAACACACCTAATCTCGTCTATCATACAGTTCTGTTACAGTGTGTGTGTGCACACTCACACATGTACATGTATGTGTTTGTGACCTCAAGTCTTCAAAGAAGCAGATATCAATAGGGAATAAGATATGTAAGACATTTACTGGAGGAAATATCTGTGAGGCACAAAGAAGAGAGAGATCAGAGGTAGGCGGGGATTGTCTTCAGGCCACAAATTGACCCTGGAGAGCTTTGGACTATAAATAAGGCATCATAATGCCTACAGCTCTTTCCTTTGCTAAGAGTGAAAAACCAGACACCCAGCAACTAGAAATAAAGATAGAGCTTCACCAGTCCAGCTGTAAATCAATTAAATCTTGCATACTTTTCTAATCCCATATTCCATGAGAATAATCCTCTGCACAACACCATAATCTATAGACTACTTGATATTCTGTAAATACACCAGTACTGTGTTTTAGATATTTCCTTGCTACTTGCTTGACCATTTCTAGCTATTGGAGTTCTTCCAGTGTAGATATTTATAAGTATATGTGTATCTCCCCCAGGGCTATGATCTACTTAAAGACATCGTCCAATCTTATTCATTTAGTAGATGTTCAATCACTGGAGTTAATTACTCATTTGAAAACAGAAATTATCAAGAAAGGTTTTTTTTCCCTCCACTTAGGCAGCAATGTAAGCAATTTCACTTTAAACATGATCTACTATTTAGACACTGTAAGATCTAAAAGTAAACACATATTTTAGTCTTTAGTTTTTAAGTGCCCACATTCCATCTTTTAAAAGAGTCTGGTAAATATACCTAATCAGAATATTCCACTCTTTGATCCTCTGCATTTAATCTCCTGAAATTGGAGCTAATGCTACTGAAATCTATTTTAACCATCAGTTGCCGCTTCACAAAGTTTAATGAGTTGGAGAGAATGTAAAAGCAAAAGTGGCAATTGGTGACAATTTTCTGAATGCGAGGAGGAAAGTTCTTCAGAAACTCAAGTGTTGTGCATGTAATTATTGTCTTTACCATGGTTTTGAAGGTACTTTCTGTGATTTAAATCTGAGACAAGTACACAATCTTTTTCTAGATTAATACAGGTAGGCTGGCAGATGTACTGAGAGGATTGTCACTGCTCCATTTGAACTGTTTGCACTTAATTAATAATCACTGCCTCTTGATTTGATGAGACCAGAGCAGCCAAGTACAGCACAGTGATACCTTAGATGATTTTGTTTTCTATTCAAAAATAAATAAAATACTAATAATTTATTTTACTTCTACTTAAAAAAAAAATTGATAATGTAAGGCAGCAGCGCCTAGCTTTTAAGGGAAAAAAAAGCAATGGAAATATCTATTGTCCAAACTACAATTTTATAAACTTTAAAATATGTGGTATAAAGAAAAATTGGTCCCATGGAGTACTGAAAGTGGTATAGTTACAGAGGTTAGAGTATATATTTGGGGCTTTTTACATAAAGTTTGGTATTATTCATTATACCTTTAAAACTTGATGTGCTATTGAAATCACTTCGAAATCAATAGGTCATCTTGCTATGAGTTATTATTGGTACCTTGAAGAAAATGGGTTATCTTGTCCTTTTACCTGTTCTCTGTGTTGTTTTGGTGAAATGACTCTTTACTTGATGGTATGTTTCATGATGTAGAGAATTTTTCTCTTAATTAATTAATTAATTTGATAGAGAGACAGAGAGAAGGAGAGAGAAGGAAAGAAAAGCAGGGAGAGCAGCAGGCAGACGGAGAAGGAGAAGCAGTCTTCCCCACTGAGCAGGGAGCCCAATGCAGGGCTCGATCCCAGGGTCCTGGGATCATGACCTGAGCTGAAGGCAGATGTCCTACTAACTGACTGAGCCACCCGGGAGCACCTCTATCCCTGAATTTAATAATGCTTAGTACATTTTAATTACTTAATAATTACTCATTTAATAGATTCCATGAAAAATTATTGTGACAAATAAAACTATGTTAGCCTAATTTTCTCATATAACTAATGCTTTTCTCACAAGCACGCTAGAAGGATCTTCTGATTTTTTCTAAAGCTGAGTAATCACTCCAAAATTTAATACCTTAAAACAAAAATAATCACTTTTTATCCCCAATAATTTTTGTGGGTCAACAACCTTCCTAGGTGTCTTAGTCCGTTTAGGTTACTATGTCAGAAATGCCATAGACAAAGTGGCTTATATACAATTTTTTATAACATGGTTTCAGTTATGCCATTCTATGTTTGTAGAAAAAAAAAAATCACAAAATCCAGCCCAACTTGAAAGGAAGAAGACATACATACATATCACAATTCACTGTGAGAAATAACAAAGAAATGTTTACATAGTTTTTATAACTACCACAGAAGATGATAAAGTATGTAAAGATGTCTTGGGCATAATCAGAATCTACCATTTGTTTGACAATATATAACTAATTGAATTAAATGAACAATTGCCAATTTTTAAAAGCACTGTGTTCATTTACAAATGAATATACAGTCAAATAATAAAAATAATCCCAATGACCTATCTGTTGTAAACTTAAAGTATAAACTCATACAGAATTTTTGTATGGATAAGTGTAGCAATTTTTTTTATCATTATTAACATTAACAGTCTTATTAACATTATTAACTTATATGTGTAATATATATGATTGGATATTTTATATTCAAGTTCAGGCTTGAACAGCAGTTTCAAAAATACATCACATCAATCAAATGGCATTTAAAGAAAAAAGAAAAAACTAAAAAAGGAGAAATCTATCAGATTATTGTTTTGTATTTGCAAGATTTCCCCAGTCCTTATATTAACTGATCATATCACTTGGGAGAATAGAGAGCCACTGTATACCTTAATTCCAATAATGTCATTCCCAGCAGATAGAATTACTGACAAGGCCTGATTCCAGTAATTCCAGTCTCAATAAAAATGTAGGCTGGAAAATTAATTCTAAGGTTAGAGAAGGCTATTCCTAAGTGACTACCTTTCACTTTTCAAATAAGTAAGAATTATGTGCAAAAGTTCTTCTTGTCCAAGCCAATTTCTTCTAGTAATTTTTTTGTTTAAATCCTTAAGCAGCAGTTATTCTGGGCTTAAACAAACTACATAACTAACAAGTAACTAAGGAAAACCTCCTAAAGTTGCCATGTCCTAAAACTGTCTTGTCTTAAAACCTTCTGACACAAGCCATCCTTCAAGGGTAGCCTTGAAAATATACACCAAAAAGTCACTTCCTGTTTAGATTGACACACTCTATCACACAAACCATCACAAGGAGGAAATAATCATCTCAGAAGTCAACCCCCTAGGGCTGTTTTTTATATGAGTTGCTGGTATACCAGAAATAATGCATACAGAAGAAGCAAAAACTACATTTTTTTTCCTTAAGATAAAAATAAAAAAACAAATGGCATGAAAGTAATTTGATATTAAATCAAGATGACAGTGTTTTATTAACTCCTCTTGTTGAACCTGTAGATGCACTGAGAAGTCGATTACATGAAAGGAGCCTTTGTAAACTGAAGGAAACAACAGGAACAGACAATGATACCTTGGGATACACTACAGCATAGGGAGAGATGGTAGAGTTGGCATCTTAGTTTTCATGTAAAAGATTCTGAATAGTGTTGATAGGGAGAAAATGAGGCAGAGGATGCATTTCCTTGTTTCTGAAGTCCTAGAGAAGTACCCATATACCCATCAGCTTGATTCTGATTCTATTAGATACTTTATTTATATTTTCCTCAAAGAGTGCCTAGTGAAGTCATTTAAGACCTATCTAGATAAATATAGAATTATATGTGATTATTGAAGTTAAAATTGAATTAAAAGTTACCATTAAGTAGTTCAATAAAATCTGGTTACTCAGCCTTATTTATTTATTTATTTATTATTTTTTTAAAATTTATTTATTTGACAGACAGAGATCACAAGTAGGCAGAGAGACAGGTAGAGAGAGAGGAAGGGAAGCAGGCTCCTGGCCAAGCAGAGAGCCCGATGCGGGGCTCGATCCCAGGACACTGGGATCATGACCTGAGCTGAAGGCAGAGGCTTTAACCCACTGAGCCACCCAGGCACCCCAACTCAGCCTTATTTAGACAGAACCTTTTTTTGTGTATGGGGGCTGATATTCAACACATTGTTTTAGTATTACAGAGAAAGTCTTAATCTCTCTTTAAACATAAGACTGGATTGAAATGAGTATCTAGGCATTTTTGAGAATAGGAAACTGAGGTTTTGTGGACCATCCAAGAAAAGTAGGCAATTTCTAGCCAAACTTTATATGATGGCTGTTCAAGAAATGAGGGGAGATAAAGTCCTCAAATCAAACCTGGCCCCAAATAGTTATCAAGTTCTTCTTAGTTGGAGTGTAAGGGTTACTAGTGGACAACAGAAGGAATAAAGAACCCCAAGTAAATCTTCTTATAAATATGCTAATCCAATGACTCCCATTCTTCACCAGACCTCCTCGTTTTCTTCCTTCTTATAATATTTAATGCTTTAATGGAAATAATATTTATTAAAGTTTTGAAGGACTATTAACCAGAGGGGAGAAATAGGTCAACATAAGAAGAAGCAATAGATTTAGCACCTCTGGTATAAAACATTACTATCTTTAGATCACTACTAAAATATATATAGCTGTATGTTGCATTTTGGACCTTATTCCTTCAGACAAAAAAACAATTTAATGAAGATAAAAGAAATGATCCAATGGAAGCTTTAAGCAATCTATAAAAATATGGGTTACTATTATTGTTTTCTCTTTATAGAGAATGTTCCATTTTTAGATCTCATTCCCTTCAAATGACACAGAATCATACTAGTAGGTAAATTAAAACAAAACACTGAAATAATTTAACCCATTTAAATGTAAATGAATCTTTTTCCTTTTTTTATTTGGTATTACGATCTATTTACAGAACTCTCTGGGGATAGAACTATAAAGAAATTCAACACAGTACCTGCAATCAAAGACCTTATGTTCCAGTGGGGGATATATAATAAAAATGAAGGCACCTGGGTGGCTCAGTGGGTTAAACCTCTGCCTTCAGCTCAGGTCATGATCTCAGGGTCCTGGGATAGAGCACCACATCAGGCTCTCTGCTCAGCAGAGAACCTGTTTCCCGCCCCCCCTCTGCCTGCTTCTCTGCCTACTTGTTATCTCTCTCTCTCTGTGTCAAATAAAAAAAAATAAAAATAAAGACATACATGCAAATATATGTGTGTGTGTGTTCTTTAGATGCTATAAAAACAAAATAGAGCTCTATGAAAGAGAGCGAAATGTATGTTCCATCTACTTTATTTAAGTTTTTAGGGAAAATTCTCTGGAAATGCAATATGTAAATTAAGATGTGAAATACAAGGGGCACCTGGGTGGCTCTGTGGGTTAAAGCCTCTGCCTTCAGCTCAGGTCATGATCCCAGGGTCCTGGGATTGAGCCCTGCATCGGGCTCTCTGCTCAGCACGGAGCCTGCTTCCTCTTCTCTCTGTGCCTGCCTTTCTGCCTACTTGCGATCTGTCAAATAAATAAAAATCTTAAAAAAAAAAAGATGTGAAATACAAGTTATTTTGCTTATTTTATTCAATTATTGAGTAGCTCACAAAATCATTCAAAAATATATCCAAAGAATTTGAATAAAATATATTTGTGAGAAGCCTCAAGTAGATCTTTATTCACTGTTTTAATTTTCATAGGTTGAAGTGTTTCAAGAAATATTGGATTGAGGGACGCCTGGGTGACTCAGTTGGTTAAGCAGCTGCCTTCGGCTCAGGTCATGATCCCAGCATCCTTGCTGGGCTCCTTGCTCGGCGGAGAGCCTGCTTCTCCCTCTGCCTCTGCCTGCCATTCTGTCCGCCTGTGTTTGTTCTCTCTCCCTCTCTCTCTGACAAATAAATAAAATCTTAAAAAAAAAAAAAAAGAAATATTGGATTGAAAGTTTGTCTAGAGCAGGGACCATATCTTATTTTTTTTCCCCCCTCTGGCACAACTTGGTGCTAATTCTCAGTATGGAACCACAGAGGGCATTTCTTTTTTTTTTTTTTTTTTTTTTTTTTTTTTTTTAATTTTTTATTTTTTCAGCATAACAGTATTCATTATTTTTGCACCACACCCAGTGCTCCATGCAATCCGTGCCCTCTACAATACCCACCACCTGGTGCCCCCAACCTCCCACCCCCCACCCCTTAACAAAATTCTCAGATCGTTTTTCAGAGTCCATAGTCTCTCATGGTTCACCTCCCCTTCCAATTTCCCTCAAATAAGTGAAACCATATGATAATTGACTCTTTCTGCTTGACTTATTTCACTCAGCATAATCTCTTCCAGTCCCGTCCATGTTGCTACAAAACTTGGGGATTCATCCTTTCTTTCTTTTTTTTTTTTTTTTTTTTTTTTTACAGCTTTATAAACATGTATTTTTATCCCCAGGGGTACAGGTCTGCGAATCGCCAGGTTTACACACTTCACAACACTCACCATAGCACATACCCTCCCCAATATCCATAACCCCACCCCCTCTCCCAACCCCCTCCCCCCATCAACCCTCAGTTTGTTTTGTGAGATTAAGAGTCACTTATGGTTTGTCTCCCTCCCAATCCCATCTTGTTTCATTTACTCTTCTCCTACCCCCTCAACCCCCCATGTTGCATCTCCTCTCCCTCATATCAGGGAGATCATATGATAGTTGTCTTTCTCCGATTGACTTATTTCGCTAAGCATGATACCCTCTAGTTCCATCCACGTCGTCGCAAATGGCAAGATTTCATTTCTTTTGATGGCTGCATAGTATTCCATTGTGTATATATACCACATCTTCTTTATCCATTCGTCTGTAGATGGACATCTAGGTTCTTTCCATAGTTTGGCTATTGTAGACATTGCTGCTATAAACATTCGGGTGCATGTGCCCCTTCGGATCACTATGTTTGTATCTTTAGGGTAAATACCCAGCAGTGCAATTGCAGGGTCATAGGGTAGTTCTATTTTCAACATTTTGAGGAACCTCCATGCTGTTTTCCAGAGTGGTTGCACCAGCTTGCATTCCCACCAACAGTGTAGGAGGGTTCCCCTTTCTCCGCATCCTCGCCAGCATCTGTCATTTCCTGACTTGTTAATTTTAGCCATTCTGACTGGTGTGAGGTGATATCTCATGGTGGTTTTGATTTGTATTTCCCTGATGCCGAGTGATATGGAGCACTTTTTCATGTGTCTGTTGGCCATCTGGATGTCTTCTTTGCAGAAATGTCTGTTCATGTCCTCTGCCCATTTCTTGATTGGATTATTTGTTCTTTGGGTGTTGAGTTTGATAAGTTCTTTATAGATTTTGGACACTAGCCCTTTATCCGATATGTCATTTGCAAATATCTTCTCCCATTCTGTCAGTTGTCTTTTGGTTTTGTTCACTGTTTCCTTTGCTGTGCAAAAGCTTTTGATCTTGATAAAATCCCAAAAGTTCATTTTTGCCCTTGCTTCCCTTGCCTTTGGTGATGTTCCTAGGAAGATGTTGCTGCGGCTGAGGTCGAAGAGGTTGCTGCCTGTGTTCTCCTCGAGGATTTTGATGGATTCCTTTCTCACATTGAGATCCTTCATCCATTTTGAGTCTATTTTCGTGTGTGGTGTAAGGAAATGATCCAATTTCATTTTTCTGCATGTGGCTGTCCAATTTTCCCAACACCATTTATTGAAGAGGCTGTCTTTGTTCCATTGGACATTCTTTCCTGCTTTGTCGAAGATGAGTTGACCATAGAGTTGAGGGTCTATTTCTGGGCTCCACAGAGGGCATTTCTAACAATAGAGCTAATCAGTAAGTCCTCATTAGTATCCTGCTCTAATACAATTTTTGCATGTTATTTTAAATATAGTTGACATTTTTCTCCCTTTGATGAATATAATCATTCAGGTAGCAACAGCTACTTCACTGTGTGAGAAAGTTAAGCATATTTTAAAATCATATTAACTCTTTGAGTATGATATTTTAATAGTCTACTGTTCAGAACAGTTATTTCCATCCCAGGAGCAATCAAAATGATTTAGTCACTAAAGACTGTATTGCCCAAAAGAAAAAATTGTTTAAATAATAGCTTGCACTCTACCAAAAATAGAAAGCAACAATTTTTGAGGTGAAGGAGGAACCTCTTATTGAAGAATTACTTCTAGTAATATAAATTGGTTTCAATATCTAAATCTGAATTTTGGTAATATATAACAAATTGATGTGCTTTAACAAAAGCTTACACAATTAAAAATAATTGAAAATAGTACCTAATTCTTTTCTATATAATTAAATTTATTATGATGTATTGGAGAAAATACTAAGTAGAAAATGAAGTCCAATAGTTTATTGGTAATGTTCAGCTAATACATTTTAATCAGTAAACACATACACACACACACACACACACACACACAGAAACTGTGCGGTATTTTGGTACTTTGGTACTTTTCTGGGAGCTTAAACGAAAAGCCACGAAGTATACAAAACATGTTAAGTAAGGGGAAATTTCTAATAATTTTTTGTCACTTATTTAAATATAAATAAAAGTTTATCTTTTGCATTATTCCTAAGGAACCACTTGGGGAAAAAAGGATACATGTAAAATCAGATTACATAAATGCAAATAATTTAACTTGATGAAAACAACTCAAGGATGCTGGGGGGGGGGTTACATGAGATAACTTCTAAAAAGTGCCTCCCTTTTTTTCAAAGAAAATTCAAATTTTTGAATTGATTAAAAAATGAGGCCCCCAAAATAAAACTTTTGATGTGTAATTCATGACCTCTTTTCCTCTGACTTCTAAAGAACACTCTATGGTTGGCTATTAAATTTATGTTATTAGGTTTGCAGTTGATATAATGTATTTTGTTATTGATAGTGAAGAAGAAAGTGAGAACAACCTGAAAAAGTTAAATTAATTTGTATAAAAAGAAGTAGAGATGTTACTGATAGGAAAGTTTGATATCAAGGCCTACGAAGAAAAGGATAGAGTTTAGGAAAAGTTCTGTTGGGCTGGGTATGATAAGTATGGCTGATATGATTAGTGGGACTCTGAAGAAAGAAATGTTTAAAAAGAATTTGGGGAAAATGCTGAATTGCACATACAGAAATATGAAGTAGACATACTTTTCCTACTTCTATTAAGTAAATCTAAAATCTCTAGTATTAATATAATAAAGTGAACATAAAAGGACTCTGAAAAGTGGGAAAAAAAAGAAGGCAGACTGCCTTAAGATCTTAAGACCCAAGGAAAAATAGAAAACTGTATTTATTTGTTTCTTGCTTTATGTGTTCCGGACTGGGTTCTAGAGACATGGAAACTGGAAACACCAATGGATGCAGACACAAAAAGCCTCAGGAAAACCCTGCTCCCTCTAACGAACAGGACGGAAAAGGGCAGTACAGCAAAACAGAAGACTTTTAGACAATAACTATTCTACTCTGGGCGAACACCACAGGAAGAATGGTGGCCTTACCATCATCCCTACCAGCCAGGCCCAGCTACAGTTCTGAATATCTTGACTCAGTCCACTTGTCTAACCTTAAAGTCATTGAAGTGTTGCCATCAGAAGCCTGTAGCCAAAAACACCTGGCACAGTCCTTTCCTGCAGGGCTATGAGACTATCTTTGTTAAAGATAAAGCCCATGGGTCTAGAGCTGATGGCAAGAGCCTTCAGGGAAGCATCAGAGCAAAACAAAAAAAAGTATCTGTAGATGGCAGAACACTTAAATTGTTGAACATCAGATGTCCATGACATGTTCCTAGAAGGTTGATGAACTTTTGCAACTGGAGAAAGGAGCCTGATAATCATTCCAAAGAAACACAGGGAGCAGAAAGTAAGTTAGAGTAGATATTGATCCTCCAGATTGCTATCTTGAATGACACTTCTCTCTTTTGCACACTTGTCCTGACAATAGACAATGATAGCAGCAAATCCCCAGGATCCTCTTATGCTTGAATTTCAGAGAATAGCCTATTCTTAATTTGACAGAATTTGGAGGAAAAATTGTAGCAATTGTAGCACATGCTTAGACATGTCAATGAATAAAGGGCCAGTGGTCGTTTGAGAGCTATTTTTCCATTTTGCAGACACTGTACCTTCTCTTCACTATCCAAAAAAGGAAACAACAATCAAAATTGCCTACAGAGTCCCTGAAGCCAGTGACTATATGTTCTTTCCTTCCCCAGCACACAGTAGCTTTTCAACTTATTTTATTGGTTATAATCTATAAATTGCTTTTACAATACTGCACCATTTTCAACACTGATAAGGAGGTAATGATTTCTTTTAAGATTCTGAATTCCTTTTTGAGCATATCATAACTAAAGTGTATGTTTGGCTGATTTTATATATCTATAAGCATATAGATATATACACTGACACACATAAATTACATATATATCCATTTACACATATATTTACTTATTTTTGTTTGTGGACAGGTGTCTTTAGTTAAAAATCATACATTTTCTTCATTTAAGTAAATTTCACTTTTGGTAAATTCACCTAAATGGGAAACGTTATGTTATGTTGTGTTGTGTTATGTTATGTTATGTTATGTTATGTTATGTTATGTTATGCACAACATAATGTGCAAGGAAAGCCAGTTGCCCAGATGTCATCAGTAAAAGTTAAGTCTGGGGGCACCTGAGTGGCTCAGTCACTTAAGCATCTGCCTTCAGCTCAGATCATGACCTCAGGATCCTGGGATCCAGTTGGGCTCCCTGTTCATCAGGGAAGTGTGCTTCTCCCTCTGCCCTTCCCTCCTGCTGGTGCTCTCTCTCAAATACATACATACATACATACATACATACATACATACATTAAATAAATAAATAAAATCTTTAAAAAAAAAAGTGAATGTGTAATTCAATAAGTCTTTGTATTGGGGGAGGTGAAGAAAAAGACATGACCACCAACTGACCTAGGCAATTGAAGGCTCTTCACCTTCTCCTCAGTCCTGGAAACGTGCATTCCATTTGCCTTCCCTGCTCCCACAAACTGCCCCAGGGATAGGAAATAGAAACGTGGTGTGGACGACTATTTGCATGGTATCTATGACTGAAGATAGTTAAGGTCAATATATAACCTTTTAAGATTTACTGGTCTCGCGGCTGCAGAAAACCAGCCTTGTAAAGTAAGTTCTTTTGCTTGCTAAATAGCCACCTACCAATATGAAATGATCTGCCTCTTTCTTTGGTCTCTCCCTGCCCTTTATTAAGGAGGCCAGATTCCAATTATATCCGGGAAGTTCCTGGGCCAATTTGGGAACCAACACTTTTATCTGGGCCCTTCAGATGAACACAATGGATTAAACGATTATCATTCAAATTAATTATGTTTTCTTTAAATTATAGAATATCATAAGATTGTATAGGTATATGCAATCCTAGAAGATGAATCATAATTTATAGTATTTTAATAGACTATTTCCTGGCTTGAAACAGTTAAATTTAAATGAATCTTAGCAATAAAAATAATATGCTGTTCCATGACATGAATGCAAAATATATTGATAAATATCAATGACAATTATGGATTGATGAGAAAAAAGTAAGTCAAGACTTTATTTAAAAATATGGTTTGAAACCATAATAGCTAGAATACATGGAACAGACTGCTTTAAGATTCTCACAGGTGTTGCAAATCTTGGACCTCAAAGCCAGAAAGTTTTGGATGGAAAATGTGGGTAAGTGTGGGTAAGTGAGAATCCTATCATTGCCTTTGTGTTATCCAGTGTACTGTTGTCTACAATATTGAGCAGCCAGATATGCATATAGTTATTATGCAGGACCCATGGTCTCTGAAACTAACCCAGTCTGGTTCAATTAAATTCTAAAAATTAGGGGTGGGGACCTAGAATGTATATTGCCACCAATTCATCTAAGCGGGAGCATTAGAAGAGACCTTGAAACCAACTGACAGCAAAGTTTGGAGCAGATTAAAGACAATTATTATTATTATTATTATTATTATTATTATTTTAATTTATTTATTTGACAGACAGAGATCACAAGTAGGCAGAGAGACAGGCAGATAGAGCGGGGAGGAAGCAGGCACCCTGCAGAGTAGGGAGCCCAATGTGGGGCTCGATCCCAGGACCCCGGGATCATGACCTGAGCCGAAGGCAGAGGTTTTAACCCACTGAGCCACCCAGGCGCCCCTAAAGACAATTATTATTTTTTATTATTTTTTAAAAGATTTTATTTATTTATTTGACAGACAGAGATCACAAGTAGGCAGAGAGGCAGGCAGAGAGAGAGAGAAGAGGAAGCAGGCTCCCTGCGGAGCAGATAGCCCCATGTGGGGCTTGATCCCAGGACCCTGGGATCATGACCTGAGCCGAAGGCAGAGGCTTTAACCCACTGGGGCCCACAGGCACCCCAAAGACAATTATTTTTAAACAACATTTAAGCAAACAATTTGAAATTTTAGTTGAGATTGAGCTTGTTTTAATAGTTCTAACAATTTGTTTGAACAATCCTAATAAACTCCTTCCAATGGTTTAGTAAACCTTTACATTTGTAATAATGTGATTATTCAAATTTGACTTCAACAGTTGTGGTCCTCAGTCATTATGGGTGCCATGAGCCTCTCAAATATTTCCACAGAAGATTTTAGAGAGTAGAGTAAATTCTGGCTTGTAAATGTGAGATAAATGCATATAATCTCACCAGTGGGTAAAATTGGTAATAAAATAAGAAACTCCAGAAATAAAGGTAGTCCTCATGGATTGCATGTGTATTTTACTTTATTGGCCTGAGCATTGAATTAGTTGGGAAAGGCAAAAAGCTTATTTCTCAGACATGAACATCTCCATTGAGGGTTGGCCTCAGCTTTTTCTCCAATTGACTTTCCCTGGGGGGCTTGGCTAACTGAAAAGTATCTATATGAAATTCTGGAGAAGGAAAGAAAAGATAAATGTCAAGATATGTCCTGGATCTTAAAGCTTCTCCTTTGAAGGAACACTAATCACTTCCATAAATACTTCACTAGATAAAACGTATTTCATGACAACTTAGGATAAAATTGACTACATATTTCCATCTTTTTTCTCTTTGTCTTATGTTAAATTGAAATAAATTGTGATCATACTTTTCTCACAAGTATAAATTTCACCTTGATACAAATAGAACATGTTATATTTGCAAACTTCTTGTCACAAATTCCATTTTTAACTATTATTTTGAAAAAGATGGTTTAATATTGCTACCAAAGAATAAAAAGTTGCCAGCATATGCTTATGAGGTAATGGAATTATGATTGGGTATATTTCTTGCTTTTTCCCCTCTGTTTTAAGATAGATAGCAAGGATATGTGAATGCCACCTTCCCAACCTTGCCTTTAAGCAGGTGAACCTGCAGGCAAAACTATATTACTTCCCCAGTCAGGGTTCTATTTAGGGTCAGACATGAAAAGGACTGAAATCTCACAGGCAGAGGGATAAAAACAGCATGATCATATTGAATATAATAGATAAACAGATAAACAAGTTTTAAAGATTAATACAAACAATTCTTTTAAGTGAAGAACAAAGGGACAATAGAAGAACCTTTGGTTTTTAGGCATGTGATATCCTAAGATTTTCATCTCATTGTTTATTTTTAGGTAAGTCAAATAATAATGTTTAATCTAAAGAAAAGATATATATATATATATATATATATATATACACACACACACACACTCTGGATTTTGGATTCAGATATCCAATAATGTTGAGTTTCAAATATCAAGACTTCTGTTGAATTTAGGGCTAGAAATGTTGAGGAAGAATTTTTTTTTTTTTTTTTTTTTGCCTATAACAAGCCAATGATTTCTTAGCCAGGTAAAAATTTCTCTGCACTTGGAATCTGTCAGAAAACTGCAGGACAGTATTACCTGGTAGGTAGCAGTGTAGCAGACATGTATGAGAAATATATGATAGTTTTTTCGCTTGCTCTTTCTACATGGAAGAGAGTAAAAAGAACACACACACATTTTTTCATTGTCTTTAGAATTCAATATTTTATGAGTACATGCCTACGTGTGCACTTCTTTTTCTAATTCAAGAGGATTTTGATATGACCTTTTGATCTGGAGTCCTCTTCAAAAACCAGGGACCTTTTCTTTGAGTATTTGTTTTATCTTTGCTGTTCTTTGAACTCTTAGGTCTATATGTAAGTATCCTTCAAGTCTCTTTTCTTTTCTAATATTGGTATTCCAATTTGTTTATTGTTTTCCTTGTCATATTTCCTGCGGTTGGTTTTCAGATCATTATTATTTGTAAACCTCAACAATAACTTTCCTCCCTTTTAAATCATGTATTGAATATTTTTTTTCACAAAATATTTTTTTTTAAGATTTTATTTATTTATTTGACAGAGACAGATCACAAGTAGGCAGCTTAGCAGAGAGCCTGATGCGGGACTCGATCCCAGGACCCTGAGATCATGATCTGAGCCGAAGACAGTGGCTTAACCCACTGAGCCACCCAGGTGTCCCTCACAAAATATTTTTTAAGTTTTATAATGTATATGGTTAAGCAGATGCATAAGCAGAGGATCTGCTGGCAAAATCATATTACTGCCTCACTCGTGGGGTCCATTTCTGGTCTAACATGGTCATGGAGAGAGAGAGAGAGAAATAGAGATAGTGAAGAATATACACAGTGATGTACTTTTATTTAACTGGTATAATGGTTTGAGTTCTATCTAAGAACAGACTCACTTTTGGGAATATATATTTTGGAAATATAGCAGAACAGAGGAATGAGGGCTTATCTGAATATTGGAAAAGCTGGAAAAATGAAGGTCCAGGAAGATACTTAAGAGAATCAGATAAGGAAGGTCAGGGAGGCAACAATTAGGAACTCAGCCTAAAGCTCCTAAGCAGTGGTTCTCTGAAGTGCATCCGGAAACTAAAGCCATTCTCAAGAGTGTTGAGTGAATTCCCAAGGAAGTCTTCATACATCTGTGGTGTGAAGTGGACGATGGTTAACTGTATATGAAGAACCTCCTGTGAATATCATGGTTGCAACCTTTTCCAGAATAGTGAAACTTCAATATATTATGAAACTTCTTCCATTCCACCCTTACATTCTCCAATGTGAAATTCTCTTAGTATTAGTAGAATAATCTTGGCCCAATATTTATCTATTGAATGCCTACTAGAATTATGTTATAGAGCAAATATTATAGCAATAATAAAAAACACACAGTTGAAATAGTATCAAATTCCTTTTCTAAAATTTTACTCAGGAATGAAGGGTTAAGAAATAGATTTCAAAATAATTGCACTGATATTGCTCTTACGGTGCAAATGACTAATATGTGCAGCAAAAAGTTTTTTAAATGATGGCTAATGAAACGCTTGAACTATTAAAAGCCTGCAAATCTTATATGCTTCCCACCAGTGAAATTTAATGACAAGTTGTCTGTTGAATTAGCTTGTTCAGTGAACAAATCTGAAATGCAACAATTATGCAAAAGCAATACAGTACATAGAGTGACATTTTCATAAACAAGTACCTGCTGCGACAAAATTTTTCTATTATTATTTTTGATGTTTCAGAGTCAATCAACCTGGAACACTCAATTTTGTAAGGTTAAGTTTTGCATGACTTCCTTTCTCATAATTGTACCAACTTGACTCTACAATAGTCATATGGGAACAGCTTATGCCTTGAACTTGTTCTTAATTGTAACTAACATCTTTTTCAAAAAAGCAAGACAATATCTTTTCATACTCCTATTAAATTACCATAGACATGGAACTCTCTAGGCCCCATGAACTAGTTAGAATATGATAAGTAGAATTCTGACTATGCAATCTGAATGATGGGGTGTGATTTCTAACTCCTGGAGAGTTAAAAGTTGTGTGAGTTTAAGTACATCAGGTAACATTTTGAGGATTGACTATATATATATATATATATATATATGTGTGTGTGTGTGTGTGTGTGTGTATACATATATATATATTGTAATTTATCAGATTTTTGTTGATGAAAAGGAATTAGGTAGGGAGAAGTGGCTGAAAAGGACACTGCTGAGGGATATGGGAAAAGGAGAGAAGCTCAAAAACCCAAGATCCCTCCCTAACATCTCTGCTAATTAACTTTAAATTGGGGGCAAATCAGTTCCTGTTTTGTTTTGTTTTTTTCCTAATTTCTTTATAGTAATCTAAAAGGCTCAAATTAGATGATCACTTCAAATCCTATTCTTCTAACAATTCTCTATTTAATTCAGGTTATAAATTAGTTAGGCATACAAATACAGGTCATGTTTAAGTAGAGAATGTGCACAGAATCTGGTAGGCGGGAGAGTTCCTCACTGTCCGTGGTAAGAAACTTTTGCTGTTAAGACTGATTAGAGCCACTGAGTGTCACAAATATGACATCAGAAATCATTCTTTTTCTATGCTTAGTAGGTTCTAGCTGAACTGTTACCAAAAAGACCATAGCTCCAACACAAGCACATAGATGGTACACTTATTCTGATGGTTATTCACTCTGAGAATCAGAAAGTCCAGTGCTTTCTCTCAATTGAGTTGAAATGCTTTCTCTTCAGATCTAAGAATTTCTAACTACTCTGTAGTGTAGGTATCAACAGGGATTCATGTTGGATGAAATACAAATGGACACTAATTATCTTCAGCCTTGAAGGGTCAAGAGTTGAACTGACAAGATACTATGTGTTAAAAATGTCTCATAATGTACGAGTTTCTTTGAATTCAGATAAAGCACAAAGTTTTATTTTTATAAGGAGTATAAAAATAGAACACTACTTTTTTAAAAAAAGATTTTATGTATTTGAATGAGAGAGAATGATCGAGAAAGAGAGAGAAAGAGAGCACACAAGTTGGGGGGCGGGCAGAGAGAAAGGGAGAAGCAGACTCCCTGCTGAGCAAGGAGCCTGATGTGGTGCTTGATCCTAGGACCACGGGATTATGACCTGAGCTGGAGACAAAGACACTTAACCTACTGAGTCACCCAGGTGCTCCTAAAACTACCCTTTCTTAAGTGCATCTTTTTAAAAAATTATTACTATTTTTAAAGATGTTATTTATTCATTTGACACAGAGAGATTGAAAACACAAGCAAGGGAAATGGCAGGCAGAGAGAGAGGGAGAAGACTTCCTGCTGAGCAGGGAGCCTGACACTGGGCTTGATCCCAGGACCCTGGGATCATGACCTGAGCCGAAGGCAGCCACTTAACAAATTGAGCCACCCAGGGGTCCCTTAAATGCATCTTTTAAATAACAGCTTTATTAAAATATAATTTTCATACCATCAAATTCGATTTTTTTTAAGAGAGAGAGAAAGGGAGAGAGTGTGAGGGGAGGAGGAGAAAGGGGAGAGGGGGAGTGAGAATCTTCATCAGGTGCCTCACTCAGTGCAGAGCCCAATGTGGGGCTCAATCTCAAGACCCTGGGATCATGACCTGAATCGAAATCAAATGTTGGTCGCTTAACTGATGGAGCACCCAGGTTCCCCAAAAGTCACTCTTTTAAAATGTACCATTCATGGTATATTCACAGAGATGTGCAAACTTCACTATAATCTAATTTCAGAATAATTTCATCACCCTAAAATGAATGCCATATCTATTTTTAGTCAATCTCTTTTTCTCCCTTCTAGTCCTGTCAACCAATAAGCTACTTTCTGTCTCTAAGGATTTGACATTCTGGAAATTTCATATAAACAAATCATAAGATATGTGACCTTCTGTAACTGGCTTTTTTCACTTAGCATGTTTTCAATGTTCATCCATACAGGAGCATATATAGTTTATGACTGAAACATTTTCCATTTGATTGCACACTACAGTTTATTCATTCATCACGTGATGAATATTTGGTTTATTCCATATTTGGCTACTACAAAAAAAATGTACCACGGACATTTATTCTTAAGTTTTTATGTGGACTTGTTATCAATTCTTTTGTGTATATATACTCAGGAGTGGAATTTCTGGGTCATGTAATACCTTCTTGTTATTAGAACAACTGGTAAATGGTTTTCCAAAATACCTGATTCCTTTTATATTTCCATAGGCATTGTGTGATGCTTGCAATTTGTCAATACCATTCTCAACAGTTGCTACTGTCCTTTTCTACTTCATCCTAGTGGGTATTTCATTGTGTTTTTGATTATTTGAATTTAAATATCTTTTTTGTTTCTGTTGAGTATCTTTTCATTTGGTTACTGGTCATGTGTGTATCTTTATAGAAATGTTGACTCAGATGCTTTGTCCATTTTTTGTTGTTGGATTGTCTTTTTATTGTTCAATAATTAGAAGTCTTTTATATATTATGAACTCAAGTCCCTTATAAGATCTGTAACTGTCTAATATTTTCTTTCTTTCTGTGGGTTTTCTTTTCAGTTTTTTGATCATCCTTTGGAATCCAAAGTTGTTTTATTTTGATGAAGCTAACCTTATCTTTTTACCTGCATTTGTCAATTGTGCTTTTGCTGTCATTTGTGAGAGACTATTACCTTATAAAGTTCATGAAATTTGCTCTAATTACTCAAATTATATTATTCAGATTTTTCTGACAATTTATGAAATCTCTCCTTATCTTAAAACCTACTCATTTTCATACCTACTTTCTGGTTTTCATAGTGATATCTTTAATTTACTTTCTCTTTTGTATTTTTTTTTTCCACAAAATCTTCTCTGGTGATTCCAGACTGACTTTTCCATTCTCTAAGTTACTTTAAATAAGTTAACTGTCCTAAATGATTATACATTGCTTTATTCTAAAATTTTATTTAAGAATTTCACTCAAATCCAGCTATATGCAAAACTATTTATTTCATTCTGGTGGGTATAACTTCATAAATTTTTATGAAAATAACTCAAAGTTTATAATTTTTATAAACCCTGTTTTAATGTAGGGGATGCTTACAAAGATGATGAAAATAATAGTTATCCTTTTAGAAACAAAATTTTATATGCATGTTTTATATGCACTTATAACTAGTTATCAAATAGAGATATTAGGCCGGTGAAGACATTTTATTTTTATTCTTTTTTAAGGATTTCATTTATTTATTTGACAGACAGAAAGACAGTGAGAGAGGGGATATAAGCAGGAGGAGTGGGAGACAGAGAAGCAGGCTTCCCACTGAGCAGGGAGCCATGAAGCAGGCCCAATGTGGAGCTCGATGTGGGGCTCAATTCCAGGACCCTAGGATCTTGACCTGAGCCAAAGGCAGACACTTAGCAAACTGAGCCACCCAGGCACCCCTGGTGAAGACATTTTAAACTTCCCTTTTTAAACTCCCTCTGAGGGACGCCTGGGTGGCTCAGTTGGTTGAGCAGCTGCCTTCAGCTCAGGTCGTGATCCCAGCGTCCTGGGATCGAGTCCCGCATTGGGCTCCTTGCTTGGCGGGGAGCCTGCTTCTCCCTCTGCCTCTGCCTGCCATTCTGTCCGCCTGTGCTCGCTCTCTCTCCCTCTCTCTCTGACAAATAAATAAGATATTTAAAAAAAAAATAAAAAAAAAATAAACTCCCTCTGAATTCTCTGCATCCACTGATCATTTTATTATCTCTATAGTTTTGCTTTTCCAGAATATCATATAATTGGAATCATACAGTATATGACTTCATTTAGCAATCTATATTTCATCCATGTATTCTCATGTCTTGATAACTCATTTTTTAAAATCACCTAGTAATATTTCATTGTATAAATGTACTACCATTTGTTGATCCATTCACATATTAAGGAGTTCTTGTTTTTTTCCCAGTTTTTAACAATTATGACTAAAGTTGTTAGAAACATTCACGTTTAAGCAGGATTCTGAGGTGGTCCCACAAGTTGTCAAATCAGTGGTACAAATATCTAGGGGTTCTGTGCTGAATTGTATGGAAAGACTATGTTTAGTTTTGTAAGAAATGGCCAAGCTGTCTTCCAAATGCCTGTACACTTTTATATTCCCACACACAATAAGAAAGAGGTTGTGCTGCTCTACATCCTCCAATGCAATTGGTACTATCAGTTAGTATTGTTGTCCTTTGTGAGTTCTTAATTATTTTACTTTAAGCATTCTAATAAGTTCATAGCAGTATCCCATTATAGTTTTAATCTACATTTCTCTAATTACAAATAATGCTGAGCAACTGTTAATAAATTTATTTGCCATCTATGTATCTTCTTTGGTGAAGTGCCTGTTCATATCTTTTGCTCATTTTTTTACTGTGTTGTTTGCTTTTTCACTGGTGAGTTTTATCACCTCTTTGTATATTTTAATGCAAGTCACTTATCAGCTATGCTTTTTGCACATTTTTTCTAAGTCAACGGTTTGAATTTTCCTTCTTTCAATGGTGACTTTTTGAGAGATGTTTTTAATTTGAATAAAGTCCAATGCAAATTTTTTCTTTCATAAATCATGCCTTTAATATTGTATTAAAAACAAATTATCAGGGGCGCCTGGGTGGCTCAGTGGGTTAAGCCGCTGCCTTCAGCTCAGGTCATGATCTCAGGGTCCTGGGATCGAGCCCCGCATCGGGCTCTCTGCTCGGCAGGGAGCCTGCTTCCTCCTCTCTCTCTGCCTGCCTCTCTGCCTGCTTGTGATCTCTGTCTGTCAAATAAATAAATAAAATCTTTAAAAAAAAAATTATCAAACTCAAGGTCACATAGATTTTCCTCTATTTTTTCTTCTAGTAGTTTTACAGTTTTATATTTCATATGTATGTCTATGGACCATTTGTTGGTTCTTGTGAAATTGTGTAAGATTCGTGTATAATTTTTTTTTTTTTTTGCATATGCTTGTCCAATTTTTCACAGTTGGTTGAAAGGAGTCTCCTTTTTGTGTTGAATTGCCTTTGCTCCTCTGTTCAGTTGTATGAGACTATTTCTGGGGTATTTACTCTGTTCTCCTTTGTGTCTATTTTTTTCTCCAATACTATATTGCATTGATCAGTACAGATTTAGAATAGGTCTTAAAGTCAAGTAATGTCAGTCCTTCAACTTTCTTTTTTTCTCTTCAATGTTTTGTGAGCTATGCTTGGTTTTCTGTCTTTCTATATAAACTCTAGAATCAGCTAAATCAGAAGAATTTGCAGAGAGTTTGTTGGAATTGCTTTCAATCTACAGATCAAACTGGAAAGAATTGACATGTTAAAAATATTAGATATTCCATTCCATGAACACACACTATCTGTCCATTTATTTAGATCTTGATTTCTCTTATGAATCTTATAGTTTTTGGCAATTGGATCCTCTGCATATTTGGTTAGATTTATAATGTTCATTTAATTTTCAGGGTGTATTATAATCCAAATCATTCATTCTAGTCATTATTATAATTGTCATCTTTCATTGTAAAAATTTCATTTTCTGGGTGCTTTTATAATTTAAAAAAATTTTTAATTTAATCTTATTTTTATTGTTATGTGGGAAAGTACTTAGTTTTTGTATGTTACCCTGTATCCTACAACCTTGCTATATACCATTTTATAAGTATTACATTCACTTTTAAATTCTAGGAGATATTTATTGTTATTCTCTTTCTTTGCATAGACAATCATTCCATCTGTGAAGAAAGACATTTTTCTTCCCATTATATACACATTTTATTTCCTTTTTTTGTCTTTACACATGAGTAAGACTTTCAGTACAATGTAGAATGGAAGTAGTAAGAACAGACATCCTGGTCTTGTTCCTAATTTTAAGAATTAAAGTCACTAAAGTAAATGAGGAGATAAAAACCAATGTTGGCAAGACTTACTGATAACACTCATATTTGGTTCATTCTGTCTAGAAAGCAGTCATGTACCATATCACAAAAGCTGAACTGGCTCACATTTTTGCTTGAAAATCTTACTGTATAAAGTAGAAACAACTCAGAAGGGATTTTATTAAAAATATAATATATTTATAGATCCTAAGTATTATTGTTTGCAATACCCTAAGATCAAAATGACAGCACAGAAACACATATGCATCCTGTGGTAAACAGTGGTATTTCATAAATACTAAGGTTCAAGGGGAAAAAATCAGTTATGTTATTTATTCACACTCTGTAATGTATTGTGCATTATATTAACTTGGAATGATGTCTGTATTATCTCATGGCTAGGTTTTCAAAATGCCTTGAGTTAATACAAAACTGAATAATAAGAGTGTTATGACATTGGAATATATATTTAAATACTGATGACTTTATTTTCTTAAGATCTATTCTGAAAATACAGTTTATCTCTGGTATCAGTTACCACAAAAAAACAATGGAATGGTCAACTTGTGATGTCATTTGAAGAGGGACACTCAGATATAGAACACATGTAATTTGCTAAAATCAACTTAAATACAGGCTGTGAATTAAGATGTGATACACATTGCAAAGGCAATATTTTAACAGCTTTAATTTTGCCTCATTTCTAACAAGCCTCCTGCAAAGTAATAATAAACTACTAAAGCAACAAAGAATTTCTTCTGATAAATCAGAATGGACAAGAACTTGGTACCTGGAACAGATGCCTTTTGCCTCCTTCCCCTATGCCCTTGAGCAGAAGAGGTTCATTGGTTTACTAATCTTTATTCAAAAGGAAGGCAAGAAGTGTTGTTCCAGAACCAGTGCAGATAAAACAATATTTCTGCCTTTTGAATTACGTAATGTATGCTACCTTATCATAGGATGCCAAACATAGGATGGGAGAACAATAACAATACAAAAGTGGAAGACAGGTAATGATCAAATTGCATGTCCCTCTTAAGTTGAAGTCTTTAACACTTGTCAACATAGATATGAGAAAATTGACATGTTCACTTATAACACATTAACATCTGTTGACACAGTTTGCAGGAAAATAAAAATCAGTGTGAAAAACTAGGTGATTATATGTGACAATGTAGAAAATATTTGTCAGCTTTAGTCATTGTCTTTTGAAGTTGTATTTATGTTGTGTTGAAGTAAAAGATCAAATTACACTCAAAGGAGTGGGTCTTTTTTTATAAGGACTATACTTTCATTTGAGATACAAACAATTTGTGCTTTGAATTATCCAATAAGATGACTAAAGTCAGAGTCCCAAGAACTTTTCATCCAAATGCCCAGAATCCTGAGGGATCTGTCTTAATTGCACTATTCCCATTTTCATAGACATTCTAGTGGTATTGAAGTCACACCCTGTCATTCCTGCTCATACAACCCATTCTTACAGCTGAGTTAAGAGGACTGCCATCTTATGTTTTAGGAATGTCATAGAAATGATCCAATTGTTTCTATTCTTAGAACTCATCTAAGTAAAATAGACTTTACATGACAAGGTTATAGATGACAGGCAATTTCAATGCCAGAAACATGGGAAGAAGTTTATAGTTATAATACAGAACCATTTGGTTTCAGTGGTTGGTTTTGATTTCCAAATTTTTGTCAGCATGGACAACTATTATCAGGGGAAGCAGATAAACATACATGTGTATGTTCACACATAAAACTTGGAGAAAACAGACCGAGACTGAGTTCAGCATGTTATTTTGATATATTACTTAATAACATTCTAATAACTTCTTTTACTCAACATGTTTTTTCTATTCCAACAGAATACTTTGACAATTATTCATTTAGAGACATTTTTGAAAATAACCTGCAACTCCTAGAATTAAATTGATCAAAATAGCTGGAGAACTATTTGACAGGCAACAAGAAGAGTGCTTGGCATGTTCTGTTATGGAAGAATGATGGACATAAAAATAATAAGATGTGCTTTTTTATGAGGAGTCATCAGGATGAGAATTTTATGTGAATAAAATTCATTGAACAAAGCTGTGATCACCAAGACAGCATGGTACTGGCATAAAAACAGACACATAGACCAGTGGAACAGAGTAGAGAGCCCAGATATGGACCCTCAACTCTATGGTCAGTTAATCTTCGACAAATCAGGAAAAAATATACAGTGGAAAAAAGACAGTCTCTTCAATAAATGGTGCTGGGAAAACTGGACAGCTATATGTAGAAGAATGAAACTCAACCATTCTCTTACACCGTACACAAAGATAAACTCAAAATGGATAAAAGACCTCAACGTGAAACAGCAATCCATCAGAATCCTAGAGGAGAACATAGGCAGTAATCTCTTCGATATCAGCCACAGCAACTTCTTTCAAGATATGTCTCCAAAGGCAAAGGAAACAAAAGCCAAAATAAACTTTTGGGACTTCATCAAAATCAAAAGCTTCTGCACAGCAAAGGAAACAGTCAAGAAAACAAAGAGGCAACCCACAGAATGGGAGAAGATATTTGCAAATGACAGTACAGACAAAAGATTGATATCCAGGATCTATAAAGAACTCCTCAAACTCAACACACACAAAACAGATAATCATATCAAAAAATGGGCAGAAGATATGAACAGACACTTCTCCAATGAAGACATACAAATGGCTATCAGGCACATGAAAAAATGTTCATCATCACTAGCCATCAAGGAGATTCAAATTAAAACCACATTGAGATATCACCTTACACCAGTTAGAATGGCCAAAATTAGCAAGACGGGAAACAACATGTGTTGGAGGGGATGTGGAGAAAGGGGAACCCTCTTACACTGTTGGTGGGAATGCAAGTTGGTGCAGCCTCTTTGGAGAACAGTGTGGGGATTCCTCAAGAAATTAAAAATAGAACTTCCCTATGACCCTGCCATTGCACTACTGGGTATTTACCCCAAAGATACAGATGTAGTGAAAAGAAGGGCCATCAGTACCCCAATGTTTATAGCAGCAATGGCCACGGTCACCAAACTGTGGAAAGAACCAAGATGCCCTTCAACGGACGAATGGATAAGGAAGATGTGGTCCATATACACTATGGAGAATTATGCCTCCATCAGAAAGGATGAATACCCAACTTTTGTAGCAACATGGACGGGACTGGAAGAGATTATGCTGAGTGAAATAAGTCAAGCAGAGAGAGTCAATTATCATATGGTTTCACTTATTTGTGGAGCATAACAAATATCATGGAGGACATGGGGAGTTAGGAGAAGGGAGTTGGGGGAAATTGGAAGGGGAGGTGAACAATGAGAGACTATGGACTCTGAAAAACAATCTGAAGGGTTTGAAGAGGTGGGGGGGCGGGAGGTTGGGGGAACCAGGTGGTGGGTATTAGAGAGGGCACAGAATGCATGGAGCACTGGGTGTGGTACAAAAACAATGAATACTGTTATGCTGAAAATAAATTTAAAAAAAAAGATAAAAATAAATAAATAAATAAGAAAATATTTTCATTATTTTTGAAATTGAGTAATTAAATTAAACACTCTTTCAGCAGGAGATCATCTAACTTTTTAAAATGAGTGCAAGTCTCCAAATTCTTGTGAATTATAATAAAATGAAATATATTAGTTTTTGGTTTTAGAAGCTCATGGCCTACCTGACATGAAGGAACTTACTTTGAATTTGGTATTCTAGAGAACAAAATACATTCATCCACACAGAGCAGATCATTGACTTTCAATTATATGTGTATTGAGTATGCTCCCTAATGCATATTTTAAAAATAATTTAAAAAACCTGTCGCTATTATTTTATTTATAATCCTGTAGTTCTCATGAATTCCAGAGTTCCTGATTGAGCTACATGTCTGTGTGTGTGTGTGTGTGTGTGTATAGTTACTCATAATCTGTAGAGCAGTAACTGATTCAATTAAAATAATCTGTATAATAAACTGATCTAAACATCAAAAGTGGCTCTGAGTCTGTGCTCTCCTACAGTTTCACCTCACTCTTGCTCTATAAACAAATAGACCACATAGACACACACACATATATGCAAAATCATCATAACAGCCTTTAAAAGAAGTACTATTATCATTCCCATTTTATAGATAAGAAAGACCAAAGCTCAGAAGAATTAAGTAACATGGCCAATGTCGAGAAAATAACTGTACTAATAAATAAACAATAGTTTGAATCTAGGTTGTCTAACTCCAGGGCATGGCTATTAAATCATTACACTACTCGAAAAGTCTTTCTTTGCTTCATAAGGATGAATAATGTGCAGATTTTCAAATAATTTGGGGGTCACGATTAAAGACCTCTGAAAGCCACCAATGTGTTAGTGAGTTAGCTGAGAAATTTAATGGTGACATTCTCCTAGTTCCATGGCCCAAACTTTGTTAAAATTTACATATTTTATGTATATAATAATAATTACACCATATAGCAACTGTATGTTATTTTGCACTGTAGTTAAATTACCTTTGAGAACTTATAAATAATGGGAGAGATTTGAATCAAGGTAATCGTGATTGACTGAATCTTAATTCAATGAGAAAATTGTAAGAGGAATAGACAGTCACCATATTTACAAATAAATGTATGCTAAAAGAGATTTCTCCTTCTTAATAGTATGTTACAAATAGAATTGTAACATAGAAAGTTAATAAGCCCTACATCCAAAGAGGATGTGAGTTGCTTTGTGCAGGGAAATATGCCGAATTCCTCTGTGTACATCCTGTGCTGTGCTCATTACCTGGACTAAAATTGAATACAGTTCTCAGGTTTGCATCGGTTTAGGGATCTGAGACTTCTCGTTGGCCTCTACACTTTACATTCCACAACAGTGGGGTTAATTAAACTTCCTGATTTCTAATTTATAACTTATTAATAATAAATGTTAATTATTATAATAAAATCAATAGTGATTAAAATAATAGCAGCAATATCTATGGAGAATCCACTAGAGCAAATATTTATTTAGTAATTTGTATATCATCTCATTTATACTTCCTGATAGGCTGACAAAGTACTTACTATCATTGTGAGTATTTACAGTTAAGAGGCCTAAGAACTGTCTAGACTCACACAGCTAATACATTATGGAACTTTTTTTTTTTTTTTCTCAAATGCCTTTCTATTCACCATTTCCCTATAGACTCATTCACTATGGATAATGTTTCCCAATTGAGGGTTTCAAGTTGGTGTTCCATTAAGTACACGTTTTTATTTTTTTATTTTTTAAAGATTTTATTTATTTCTTTGACACAGAGAAATCACAAGTAGGCAGAAAGGCAGACAGAGAGAGAGAGAGAGGAGGAAGCAGGCTCCCCACTGAGCAGAGAGCCCTATGCGGGGCTTGATCCAGGACCCTGAGATCATGATCTGAGCCAAAGGCAGAGGCTTAACCCACTGAACCACCCAGGTACCCCTAAGTACACGTTTTTAAAATGTATTGCAGCATTGGTGTTGATGCTTATTTTTTGTGTGCATATAAATAAAAATGTTAAGTATTTTCTTATAAAAAGAAAGGGACATGGAAGAGAAAGACTACTTCTGCATTTGTTATAAGTCATCAGTAACAGTTTGAATGAATTTATCACTATTGATTTATTACTAAGTTGAGTACAGCTTACTACAGTGATGATTTTGACTTACATAATTTTAAAATATATTTTATAATTTGGAAGTATTATTTAATTTATACCCATTATAACTACTGATAGACGACAAAATTAAATTGACAAAAAATAAGTACAAATATTTTAAAGTTAAATAAATAAAACCCACACACTAAAGATAGGCAGATATATCCAATCTCTCTTTTTTTAAACTTCTATAAAGCTAACTATGATATTAGGACTAAGTAAAAGTAGTTTATTTTGGAGATGATCCCAGAAACACTAGTATGGAAATAGGCATACACGATTCTCTTATTATTATTAGCAGATACGACATTAAAAATAGGTGTATAATGAATCCTGGCTCTTGTTTATAATGTAATGTCTGTTTCTACCATGAATTGGGAAGGAATAGAATCCACTGAGTTGAAGTAAATCCTCTCTCTCATTTCAGTCTTGTGATATCTTCCTCTTCTCTCCTATGACATTCATAGTGTTTTGCCTTCTACCAATATTTCAGTGTTCCTTCATTGAAATAAGGAGGAATAATGTGCGGATTTTCAAATAATTTTGGTCGATTTGAGTTTAATAACTTAATAACTGAAACAAATATATTAGACAGTGAAATAAATTATTTTAAGAAGAAGGGGGCAATAGATATTAACATTCCTTTGGATTAGCAGAAAAAAAAAAACAACTAACTAACAAACTATGCATTTGGATTTCTTTCACGTCCTTAGACTTAGTACTTTCTTTGGAGTGATAAGAGCTCTAAACACTTGTAATCATTGTTTCATAATGTTAAAGTCTTTTTCACTGTATTTTGTATATAGTCTTATTCTCTTAGAAGATTAAAAATGCAGACAAATCTGGGAAAAATTGGAATATCTCAGTAATAAGATCAATATATCCAAGAGAATGTCCTATTTTCAAGATGCCCAGGTGACTCAGTTGGTTAAGTGTTTGCTTTTGGCTCAGGTCATGATCCCAGGGTTCTGGGGCCCTTGCTCAGTGGGGCACCTGTTTCTCCTTCTGTCTACAGCTCCCCCTGCTTGTGCTTGCTTTCTCTGACAAATAAAAAAAATCTTAAAAAAAAAAAAAAAGAATGTCCAATTTTCAATATCTTGATCATGCAGCTTATTTTTGGTGTGTTAAGGTCTGCTATAAAATCAGTTATACTTCCTCTCTAATTTGCTGTTCTGTTGTTAATCTTCCTCCTTCCTCCCTTCAATTCTTGCTCTGTAAAGAATTCTTTATTGTCTATACATTCTTGTTCAGAACATAATGTATTGTTCATTTTATTATATAATTATAAGAACTCTTCTTTTGTTTCTTTCCTTGAACCCTAGAATACTTTCAAGGAGTCCTTATTTTTTTTTTTTTATTCCTCTCAAATCACATCAATTCAACTAGACATTCTTTATTTGTATTTCTGTTATTTGTTCTAGATTTTCATAATTCTAGTCTCATATTTAAGCTCTCTTTTTCCTGTCTATACACTCCATTAAAAACTATTAGGAAAAAAAAAACTATTTTACTATTTGAAATCCTAGTTTTTAATATTTCCATTGGTAAAAATTAATTCCAGCACTTTGACCATGACCCACCCCTCTCAGGTATTTTTACATAGGATATTTGACTTCCTTTTCTTTGGAAATTCTCTATCTTCTTTCTATGGTTTTGGATATTTGCTTGTTTTTAATACAGAAAGGTGAATCTCAGTTTTTATACAAATTTAAGCACATACAAGATATGTGAACTTTTATTGGTCTCAGGACCTTCATTACTAAAATGAACATTAAAATGACACAGTGTATGTGCTCTCCCAGGAACAGTGCCCAGCATAGAGTAAACACAATGGGGGTGAGGAAGGAGATGAAGTACATGCAAATCAATGACTTAATACAGTTAGAAAAGTGTTATCGATCAGGTAATTCCACTGGTTTAAATTTATCCTACTGAATTACTTAGCATTAAGATGAAATATTCAGCAGCCGATTATGATATGTTGAGGGCCATTTTATGTTTCCTTTTTTCTTCCCTTTTCCCTTTTAATTCTATACAAATTTTAGTACTTCTGTTGGACTTCTCAACTCATGAAGTGCATACATGTTTCCATATATATACTTTAAAAAATAATTTTGAGTTCTATGTTCTAATTGTTTGCAACATCTAGTTTGCTTTTGTTCTTTTTTCATATTTTTCATATTTAATGTGTTTTTCTGGAAAAGAGCAATGAAATTATTGAGATCAATGTGACTTTTAGAGGGGTTGTGATATATTCTTGTTGTGATATATTATTAATTATTATTTGTTTACATTTCAAGTTTTTATTTAAATTTTAGTTAGTTAACATACAGTATAATATTAGTTTCAGGAATAGAACTTAGTGATTTACAATATCTAGCTTACTTTTGGTTTTTTACTTTATGTTTCCATTTAACTTTATTATCTTTCTAATGACTGTTAAATTTAAAGCATTGTTTATTACATGTGTTTATATATGTCTGTATATGCATAAAGTTTGTGCTAAAAGTTACTTCCCTTTCTCATATATATTTGTTTTGTTATTCCAAAGACTCATACATATTTTACTATTCAAAATAATAATAATAATAATCCATTTTCAAATACAAATCTCAAAATTATTAAAATATATATTTTGATATTAACAACATGGTTTGTTTTCATGTTTTGTAATTTTCTCTTCCTTCTTGCTATTTTATGCTGATACGGTAATTACTGTTTGTTTGTTTTTTTCATTCTGTTTTGCTTTATCTTTATTTCTTATAGAAAGCTTTATTTTCTAAACCTTTTAGAGTTTAAGGGATTAAGTAATTTTTGTTTTAATAAATCTTACTCATTTTTTCTTCCCTTTTACTCTGTGTTCTCATGGCTGCTCAGAAAATAATAATAACTATGGTGGGGCTACTATATTTGAGTGTATTATGAATTATGTGATGTGCTTAATCTGTGAGCTCATCCATGGTAGCTCTAATAGAATCAACTTAGTGAAAATCAGTACTCTCAGCCCTTTCCATAATTTTATTTGATGGTTAAAGTGACATTATTATCCCCATTAAAAAATATTGGGCACTTGAAGATCCTTGCTAAGTTTAAATAGTCTTCCCAGTATCGAATAATAAGAGATATAAGGGGGTTTCTAGTTGTCTGCTTTATTCCAAAGATTGTTATATTTCCTGGTACTCCATACTTCCCTTTTAATTTTGTGTTTGCATATTGCTGTGATTTTCTAACATTCCTAAATATTCAGTGTCTTCATTATAGGAACCACTATTATCCATGCTTATTGATGTTTATTAACAATCCTCCATGTAAATGTATAAAAATTTTACAAAATTTTGTCCATAATATCAATGACAATGCACATATCATCATTAAAATATTTCAACTCCTGCTTTTTTGACACCATACTCCTCTATGCTTGCTTTATTTTTGAATTGCTCCTTCCTCAGAGTATTTTTTTAAATGAACATTCTTGTTCGCATGTCATCATTTCATTCCTAAATAAAATGGAAAAAGAAATAGAATTTTCCTGCTTTATAATCTGCACATATTCTGTATAGTCTTTAGTTCTTTTCCTTTTTGTCTCTACAATGAATTTTGCTGTTGCTCGGAAGTTTCACAAGATTCCCTGCTGGGATCTGTTAACTGGAAACATGGCCCTTGGGCTCATTCCAGTAAACCTCCTGCCATGCCTCATGCATCAAAAACCCACAGTGACTTTTTTCCTTTTACAGGTGCTTCACTACTTGCCACATTTTTCAAGTTTCTTTTTTTCTGTCTTCCCTGTCTTCCTGTGCATGAAACAAAAATGATACCAGCACAGATTATTTTCTCTTGTTCGCTTTCCCTTCTTCAGCTTTTATATTTTCCTCTCTCCAATCCACCTCAAGCTTTGGAATTTCTCCCATCTTTGTTTACATTTCTTGTTTTCAATTTACTGATTTTATGGCACAAAAAATGAGAATTAGTTTCTGAGTGATTTTAGATAAGTTCCATAAAAATTTTTATTTCCATTTTTATTTAGTTTCATTCAGTATGCTCTTAAGTTTTATTAAATGTGCCCAAAGGCACACAAATAAGTGACAGTAAAACAGTGCATATCATCGTATTTTCAGTAACTTTTTTGATAGATCATGATGCTGGGACTATTTCTCCAGTGAACTAAGCATAATCTCAGTGTAGACATGAGCTTTTAATGATGTTTATGCTCAATGTGCCTGGTGTAGTTGCATGAGTAAATAAAAAGGAAAAAATCAAATCTAAGATTATGTCTCATAAATAACCCACTGTAAAACTATCAACTAATACTGGTCATTTTTTCATTAACACCACGTGTTTTTGAGGAAAAGGAGAGCTGATTCTACTCTGTCTTGGGAAAAAGTAAGATCATTTTGCCATAATTCCATTGCATCATATGATATTACTATTTATTTTAGGTAATTATATGATCATATACACTCAGATATAGAAAATATCATATAAAAATGCTAAGTTTTTAAGTAAACATAAATCTCTATGTCACTATTTCATTTAAAATTCTGGCTATTATTCATCATGATTTTTATTTTTTATATGTATAATTCATACAATAGTGATTGGTAAAAATCCATCAATATGGGAATATTATAATATATTGCAAATACTGGAAAGTTAGAAATGACACAAAAAGTGGAAAATAGAGATAAATGTTGACTTTTTGTTTCTAGGTCAGTGTGCTATAAAGAGAAAAGTAGCAATAATTAAAATAATAGAAATAAAAATATTTTTGTTTTGTAAGTTTATTTTGGTTAGTACAATTTACAATATACATAAAGCTATGGAAGGTGTTCTATAGGTTTATTTATTTATTTATCTTTAAAGATTTTATTTATTGATTTGAGAGAGAGTGTCCCCACACTAGCGGGGGAGGAGCAGAGGGTAAGAGAGACAATTTCAAGCACGGTCCATGCCCAGCACAGAGCCCAAGGATACAGGGCTGGTTCTTACCAAGCTGAGATCATGACCTGAGCCAAAACCTAGAATCAATTGCTTAACTGATTGAGCCACCCAGGGGCCTGGTCTATTTGCTATTTAAATAAGCCACCTCAGCTTCTCCCCTTCCCCCAACACAAATCTCTTTTTTAACTTTTTTTTTTTTTTTTTTTTTTTAAAGTAGGCACCACACCCAACATGGGGCTTCTGCTCAGGGTCCTGAGACCAAGAGCCATATCCTCTACTGACTGAGCCAGCCAGGCTGTCCACATACAAATCTTTCATGTAAGTTTTATATTAACATAATGCCTGAACATTCATAATTAGAAACTTGTTTATGATCAGGTTTTATGTTTTAGTTCCCCAATGTAATCCATTAGTAGCTTTTTCTTTGTCTTCTCCCATCAAACTATTTTAAGTTTGAAATTTTCTTTAATCGACTAAAATTTAAATTATATATATATCCTCAAAATTTTAAAAATCAAATTCATTTAAGTGATCAAAATATTCACAGTTCCTTCCTATTTTTATTAAAAAATAGAAAAAAAGGAAATAAAACCTACCTAGTGTTTTCTTATAAGATAAACTCTTCCATGTTAGAAGAAATGGACACTAAAAGTATAGTAAGAGGTTCATTGTAATGATTGAAGTAAAAACATAAAATAATGGCCACAGTTCAAAGAGCATAACTTCAATGAGAGCAGAGTCAGGGTTCCTATTTATCTGTAAGAAGAGAAAATAGATTTTTCTCTGGCTCCTGAGTTAGGCTATTTTCTTGGCCTACGCATGCTTGCTTCCTTCTTTAATACTCTGCCATTGTAAGTGGCTTGACTGTTTTCTATTTCTCTTTCTTAGTCTCCTGCTGCCATTGACTCACTCTAGTTTGAACTCCCCACAAGACGGTGTGGTTGACTGTACTGATGTTCTAAATATTCATTATCACAGGGGCGCCTGGGTGGCTCTGTGGGTTAAAGCCTCTGCCTTCTGCTCATGTCATGATCCCAGAGTCCTGGATCAAGCCCCACATTGAGCTCCTTGCTTACTGGGGAGCCTGCTCTCCCTGTGCCTGCCACTCACTTTGCTTGTGCTCTCTCTCTGTCAAAGAACTGAATAAAATCTTTAAAAAAATATTCATTGTCACAACCTACCATGTCCCTTCTGTGGGTTTCTCAGTAGGAAAATTGCACATACCAGCTCTCTTGACCACACTATGCCATACCACTTGTTTGGCCAACATAATGTTGGAAGTGCAGTGTATCAGTTCCTTCCAGTTATCACGTTGAAGCAGATGCTGGTTTAAGTCAGAAAATTGTTCAATATATCTTTTTCCTCTCTACCAAGAGACTGGCATTGTTCGAATAGAGGCCTTATTCTATCAAGCTATCTCCCAAACTGAAGAAGAAATGGAGCAAATGAGTAGTCAACCACAATGGACATGTACCACAAGCAAAAAATTCCTCATTGTTATTTTATGACACTGAGATGTTGCAGTGATTAGGTATTATGGAATAGTACAATCTAACATAATAAGGAAATCATGAGATTAGTCATTAATGTAAGGAATTTATCTTGGATGGAACTATTTTGCCATATGAATCCATAGGTTGATAGCCTATTTATAGATTGATTATATTTTAGTATCTTAGCTAAACCTATTTAGTTACCTATGGCCATCAGAGAAGATTCAGGAAGCAACACACATGATGTAGTCATAGATAATATCTCAGAGATGAGTTGTGGGCATGGCACACATGACTTTAAAAGTAAGTCGCTTAAATGGGAGGCCAACTTGCCTGTTCAAGTTAGATTCAGAAATACACGCAGTGTTTTGAAACCATAGATGATCTTCTAGAGAAAAGTGAATTCAGATATTTAGATGTAGACACATTTCCAGAAAAAGATTTTTTAAAGTTTAGAATTAAATCCCTTTTTATTTTATTTTTTTTTAAGATTTTATTTATTTGACAGAGAGAGATCACAAGTAGGCAGAGTGGCAGGCAGAGGGAGAGGAGGAAGCTGGCTCCCCGCTGAGCAGAGAGCCCAATGCGGGGCTCGATCCCAGGACCCTGAGATCATGACCTGAGCTGAAGGCAGAGTCCTTAACCCACTGAGCCACCCAGGCGCCCCTAAATCCCTTTTTAATACCAACATATCAATGTATTAAATGTCATTGTGACATAATTTTAAAATCTGTGCAATAAATTTTAATCTACAGAGATTACATTTATAATGAAAGCTTCTCTGTTCTCCTTTGTGAAATAAAATGTCATTGGAAATAGTTTCAATGTGACCTTTATTCAAAGTTGCTACTATTACGTTACACTACAATATCTTTTTTTTTTTTTTAAAGATTTTTTATTTATTTATTTGACAGAGAGAAATCACAAGTAAGCAGAGAGGCAGGCAGAGAGAGAGGAGGAAGCAGGCTCCCCGCTGAGCAGAAAGCCCGATGTGGGGCTCGAACCCAGGACCTGGGATCATGACCTGAGCCGAAGGCAGCGGCTTAACCCACTGAGCCACCCAGGCGCCCCATTACACTACAATATCTTTAAAAATGTACTACATTACATAGAACTGTAGGAAAGAAGAATCACTAATTATATTTGAAAATATCCACTTAACATGCTTATAAATTTTCATTCACTTAGTCATTTGCTCATGCCTTCATTTGTTCAGTGAATGTTTACTGAGTGTTCATTCTGCACCAAGGATCTATGCTAATTCTATGAAAAGTATCAGTAAAAAACATACCTGTCCATATGTAGCTCTCTCAGCATAGATGCCATTAAACTAAAAAACATAAATATCAGTATTCCATAAGTCCTGAGTGAATTCCATCAGTCATCTTCATTTTAACTAAAAATTTCACAGGCCAAAATTAAAAAGCCAGAAACTAGATTTGGAACTATCCCAACCACAAAATGAAATGATAATTATGTGATGTGGTACAGCTATTAGCTATCACTACTACAAAAGCAATCATATTACAATATATAAGATGTATTAAAACAGCATGTTATACACCTAAAATTCCACAAAGTTACACATCAAATACTTTTTAACACAGAAAAGTCAAATCAAAAGAAAACAACCAGAAAGTGTGATAAACACAGATTTTGCACTAGAATGTATAACAGTAGAATACCGAATAATGTAAATTAAGGTCATGGAGGATCTTTAAGATTTAAAAGAGATGAAAAAAGGATATTAAACATAATGATGAACAAGTACAATAGATTAAGACAGTGTAAAGTCTGAGGGTCAGATTTTTGTCAGAAAAGGGTAACTCGAAGTACTAGATTTTAGATATGGAACAGTTTTTTAATTTATTTTTATTTTTATTTTGTCAATTTTTATTATGTTATGTTAGTCACCATACAGTACTTCATTAGTTTTTGATGTGGTGTTCTATGATTCATTGTTCACATATAACAGTTTTTTTTTTTTTTTTTTTTTTTAAATGAGGAGTTCAAGAGGTAACTATACCTGAATCAGAATCAAAATAAGTCTTGACTTTGTGGGATAAAATTAATTATGCTTATTCCAAGTTTGTTTTTTATAAATTAATTTTTTTTGATAATAGAACCTGATTGGTGAATACCTGGAATGAAGAGAAAAGCTCAGCATTTTGTTCTATTAAAGCTATATCACAGGTTTTCCCAATATAAAAATAACAATGTAGCAGATTTAACACTATAACTTGTCTATATTTGGCAGACATATATGCACTCTATTATATTGTTTTCTCTCTGAACACTTAACTCTTGTTCTGAAGGAGCAACTCAGCATATCTTTCCAGCCAACCTAATACAATTGGATTTTGATGAATATTTGAGTGGAAAAGATAACCTGAGACAACATTCTTATCTGACAAACCTTGTCATCAACTATTTATAAGTGGCAAGGTTAAAAGTCCACTATTCCTACAGAGAGATGACACCAGTGCTATTTCATTAGTTCCCATTTTATTTTTTCTCCCACCTGATTGAATATGGAGAATATATTTTGCAATAAACCCATAGTCTTGGGTCACCTTTATTATGAAAACATGAGTATTTTGTCTAGAAAATGCACTCTAATACAAAATAATGTGAAATAATAATCTATGTAAATAATATTTAAGGAAATATTTCTTTAGAGAAAAATGAAGTGTGAGCATCTGGGTCATATTTAAAAGAGCTAACACGGTAAAAAATTGAAGTGTTTGCTTAAAACTTTATACATAATGATATGATTTTATTTTAGTCAGTTGGAATATAAAAATAAAAGTTCACATTGGGTTTAATGTGAAATTAATTTAATTTAATTTTATGTATCCAGTTATTTAAGAAAGCCTAAATTTAGCTAATGCTGCCCATAGTTAGTTACACTGTTTAAATACTTTTTTAAATGATTCTTTTATTTATTAGATTCAGGGAAATTGTTTCTCCTTTGGAGGAAATATTACAATTGTTATTTTCCTTATTTTATACTCGAATTAAAGTCAGTGGTTTAGAATATAAATATCTGTAATTTTTTGTTTGTTAATTGTTTTTAAAGAGAGAGTTCAAGTGTGGGGGGAGGACCAGAGGGAGAAGGGGAGGGGCCACCTGAAATGGGCGGATCTTATTACCTCGAGATCAAGACCTGAGCCAAAATCAAGTGTTGGAAGCTTAACTGACTGAGCCATTCAGGGACCCCAGTCCTTTTTAATTATAGAAGTCTACATTTTAAGGGAGGTAAACTCTTGCCTGATTAACCTGAGATATTCCAAGTCTACCCACAGGGGTGCATAAACTTCAGGCTCCTGGCTACCCCTCTAACTCAGGAAATTAGTTTTTGCCTTCCTTAGTACTCTTTGACATCTCAATTAACACTCCCTTTAAAGCTTCTATTCTGCAGTGTTGTATAGCCTTTAGCATTGTCCTATAATGTTCCTTTGTTTCATCTTTAAAAATGTTTCAACTTTAAAACCTCAACAAAGCATGTTCAGAGGGAATATAATAATATCAACATAATAAAGGCCATATATGAAAAATCCACAGGGAATATCATCCCAAATGGGGAAAAACTGTTCACTCTCACCACTTTACTTAACACAGGACGGGAAGTCCTAGCCATAGCAATCAGACAACCAAAAGAAATAAAAGACATCTAAATCAGCAAGGAAGAAATCAAATTTTCAATATTTGCAGATGACATGATACTATACATAGAAAACCCAAAAAGACTATACAAAAAAAAAAAAAATACTAGAACTGATTAAAAAAAAATTTCAGTAAAGTCACAGGATATAAAATCAATGTACAGAAATCTGTTGCATTTCTATGCACCAATAATGAAGCAGCAGAAAGAGAAATTAAGGAACCAATCCCATTTATAATTGCACCAAAAATAGTAAGACACTTAGGAATAAACCTAAACAAAGAAGTGAAAGACGTGTACTCTAAAAACTAAAAAATACTGACAAAAGAAACTGAAGTGCCACAAAGAAGTTAGAAGACAGGAGTGCCTGGCTGGCTCAGTCAGTTAAGTGTCTGCTTTCAGCTCATGTCATGATGTCAGGGTTCTAGGATCTGCATCAGGTTCCCTGCTCAGTGTGGAGTCTGCTTCTCCCCCTCCCACTCTGCCTGCTTGTGCTCTTTCTCTCTGTGATAATCTTAAAAAGGAAGGAAGGAAGGAAGGAAGGAAGGAAGGAAGGAAGGAAGGAAGGGAGGGAGGAAGGAAGGAAGAAAGAAGAAGACATTTCATGCTCATGGATTGGAAGAATAAATATTGTTCAAATGTCTGTACTACCCAAAGCACTCTACATATTTAATGCAGTCCCTATCAAAACATGAACAGCATTTCTCACAGAGCTAGAACAAACAACCCTAAAATTTGTACAGAGATATAAAAGTCCCCAAGTACCCAAAGCAATCTTGAAAAAGAAAAACAATGCTAGACGCATCACACTTCTGGACTTCAAGTTATATTACAAAGTTGTAGTAGTCAAAGCTGTATGGTATCCATAGGCATATAGATCAATGGAACAGAACAGACAACCCAGAAATAAAGTCACAATTACATGGTCAATTAATCTTGGACAAAGCAGAAAAGAATGTTCAGTGAAAAAAGTCTCTTCAGCAAATGGTGTTAGGAAAACTAGACAGCAACATGCAAAACAATGAAACTGGGCCACTTTCTTACACCATACACACAAAAAAAATAAATTCAAAATGGATGAAAGACCTAAATGTGAGACCTGAAACCATAAAATCCTAGAGGAGAACATAAGCAGTAACCTCTTTGACATCAGTCATAGCAGCTTCTTTCCAGATATGTCTCTGGAGGCAAGGGAAACAAAAGCAAAAATAAACTGTTGGGACCACATCAAAATAAACTTCTGCACAGCAAAGGGAATCATCAACAAAAGTAAAAGGCAATGTACAGAATGGGAGAAGATGTTTGCAAGACGGCTACATATCCAATAAAGGGTTAGTATCCAAAATACATAAAGAACTTATAAAACTCAACACCCAAAACAAATGGGCAGAAGACATGAATAGACATTTTTCCAAAGATGACATACAGATGGCCAACAGACATGGAAAGATGCTCAATATCACTTCTCATCAGGGAAATACAAATCAAAACTACAATGAGAAAACACCTCAAACCTGTCACAATGGCTAAACTAACAACACAAGAAACAACAAGTGTTGGCCAGGATGTGGAGAAAGGGGAACCCTCTTACTGGTGGGAATGCAAACGGTTGGTACCACTCTGGAAAGCAGTATGGAGGTTCCTTAAAAAGTTAAAAATAGAATTACCCTACAATCTAGCAATTGCACTACCAGGTATTTACCCAAAGAATACAAAAATACTAATTCAAAGGAATATATGCACCCAGATGTTTATTGTAGCATTATTTACCTGAGCTAAATTATGGAAATAGCCCAAGTGTCCACTGATAGATGAATGGATAGAAAAGAATGATATCTATCTATCTATCTGTATCTATATCTCCAATGGAATATTATTCAGTCATAAAAAAATGAAATACTGCCATTTATAATGACATGTATGAAGCTAGAGAGTATTATGCTAAGCAAAATAAGTCACTCAGAGAAAGAAAAATTCCATATGATTTCACTAATATGTGGAATTTAAGAAACAAAACAAACTAGCAAGGGGAAGAAAAAAAGAAAGAGAGAGAGAGAGAGAGAGGCAAACCAAGAGACAGACTCTTAACTATGGAGGATAAACTGATGGTCACCAGGAGATGGTGGGTAGGGGATGGGTACACTAGGTGATGGGAATGAAAGAGGACACTTGTTGTGATGAGCACTGAGTGTTGTATGGAAGTGCTGAATCACTGTATTGTGCACCTAAAACCAATATTACACTGTATGGTGACTAACTTGAATTTAAATAAAAACTTAAATCACCAGTTAACTTTTGTTTCCAGTCTTAAGGTATAAAGACATCTTTTAAAGGTTTTCATTGCTGTGTATTTTAATATGATTTTGGAAACAGACTGTGATAAACGACCTTGTGTCCCACTTCTAGCCTATAGATAAATGGAAGAGTACAAAGCTCATTTTAGAGACAATTCTGAATTAAATTTTTATTTTTTCTTTTCTATAATTAAATATTTCATGCTTTTATTAAATAAAAACATCTCTAAATAGGTCATTTCTCTGTAGATACTTTCAGAAACAAAAGTAATAAGATGCACTTGTGATAGTCATGCTGGAAATAGAAAAAAATGCCTAAATTATGAATACTTTTACAAAGAAGAATGGACAATTAAGGTGAAATTATTAGGGAGAACAGATGTCTGACATAATAAAAATCTGAATTATAAGGCTCTGAAAACCCTGTTCAATTACTTTGAAACACATATAATAATCTGAGTCAAAGACTAATTAAATGATTCCTGATTGGTTATACCAAAGCACTAAGGATCATTTACAATTTGGATAGGCAACGTTTCATAGTTAAAAACAGTAGGTAAATCTGTCTTCTTTATTTTGTTTATATTATGAATGCACAATATGCTTTGAAAGCTGTGTTGTTAAGGCAAATAATTCATTTGTGAATTAAGCTAGCAGAATAAATAACATGAGAGTCTAATATATGTATTTTAAGACACTGGGGTATTTGTATTAAAAACAAAAAAAAAAACAATTTTGTTTTTAAAGTAACTCAAAGCAAAGGCAAAGATACATTTAGGGATAATGTATCATTTTGCTCGCCTTCAGCTGTGTGAAACGATAAGCCTTTTAAAAAAGACTTGGAGGAGAAGGTGGAATTTGAAACAACTTAACCTGACTCCATTCTGCATGTGTGTTCTCTCCCTGCCAGTCCATACCATAGGCCACCAGAAACACTTTACAGGGAAACTGATAATAAATATATGAGTAAATAATGCAATTCAGAATGATGAGTGATGTGAAGGAAAATGGGAGAGGGGAGTGCGAGAGAGGGTAATAGGGTGGTCAAAGATATGTTCTTGGAAGAGTGTTCCTGGTGAAGGAAATGGCCAGTGGCGAAGCCCTGTGACACAGCAACTGCTTAAGGAACTGCGAAAAGGACTGGAGCAAGGAGGGCACAGGAGAGCAAGTTTGTTGATGAGTTTGGCAGGATTCTCAGAGGCCAGATCATGAACAGTCCTGGAGGCCTGGTAAAGACTTACTTCAAATGTAATGAGAAGCCACTGCAAGGCTTTCAGTAGAAGAATGGCATGATCTGATTTATGTTTGAGAAGTTCTGACTCTTTTACCAGGAATGAATTAGAAGGGAGCGTGGGGTGTTGGGTAACACTAGAAGCAGAGAAACCATTCTAGGGCTTATCTCTACAGTCCAGGGCAGAAATCAGGGTGGTATGGTGGTGGTCAAGATAGCTGGCCAAGTTCTGGCCAGCTGTCCTGGGATGTCTTCCCACCATCACTGTTACTGGTTATACTCACTAGGTCTCTATGCCTTCACTTTACACTGAGTCTCTTAGAGCCTCACTATATACTTTCACAGCTAGAGTACTGAATTTCCATCCTGTAGTTTTTTCCTAATCCAGATCATTTAATTAACTTGTGAGTGTATCTAGGGCAGATGATTATGCTCACAGCTGGGAATACCTGCTTAATTTATAGGTCCAGGGGAAAGGCACAGTTGGTGTGAGAATAAGTGTGCATGTCTGTGTGTATAAGACCTATCTCAAACTGGCTTCCAAAGACTCAATTTCCTTTATTCCTATGATTGGGACATTAAACACGGGTAATGAGCATGATGGAGACATTCAAACATTCTGGGAAAGTCTTTTTACTCACTCAGGCTCAATTTCCTTATCTGTAAAATGACCTGTTAGATCTAAAATATGCTTTCCAGGTTGATTGTGAACAAAGAACTCTGTTTCTGGACTTGAACACAGTATCTAATGATTCCACTTGACCCAAAGAATTAGGACATTACTGGTGTGTATGTGAGCGCCTATTGCTTAGTATTTAAATCAGCTTGGCTCTCCCACCATAGTATAATTCTTAAAACAAACAAACAAAAAAAGACTTGGAGGAAAATGGAAACATTATCATGTATAGCAGGATATTCAAAGAAAGGCAAGTATCAGATATGATAAAACTGGGTCCTGGCTCTGTTTCTTGGTGATTCTCTGGTTCACCTTGTTTATGATGGGTTTCTTTCAGAATGAAGGAGAAGAAATTAAATGCCAGGCTAGCAACCAATGCCATCTACTACAGAGGAAATTATATATATTTATATTAAAGAAAATACTGAATAAAGCAGCTCACATGGAAGTAAACAGATTTCATAAGTTTCTGACATTTGCAATAATTACAATGTGTTGTCAGGGATATATAAAATTTTATTATTTTTTTCAATAAATGTATTTTTACTATTTAATATGTGTTGGATGATCATAGATAATAGCAACATAAAGATAAATAATATGGGGTACCTGGATAGCTCAATTGGTTAAGTATCTACCTTCTGCTCAGGTCATGATCTCCAAGTCCTGGGATTGAGTTCTGCATCAGGGTCCCTGCATAGCCCCTCTATTCATGCTCTGTCTCTCATTTTCTATCTTTCTCAAATAAATTAATTAATTAAAAAAATAAAGACAAAGATAATTTAGCACAAGTAGGTTAGAGGAGAAGTATAAATATTCACAACAGAGTAATATAGTATTTTCTATACCAACTTATGACACAAACTTCTTCTGTAAACCACTGAGTACCAATGTGAGTGTACTCATATTATTTTGTGACTCTGTTCCACTTGATTATCATTGGTGATGTACTTCTCTTGGATGTGTGCCTGGCCTGGATAAGCACATAAATTTACCCCATTTCTTCTCAGCTTTGCCTGATAGCTTACACCTAGGAATCTACTTCAGGACATTAACTTAAGATAATTGGATTTGAAAGTATATGTGTGCTTAAACTTAAAAAAAAAAAAAAAGTGTCCAATCATGTTGACCAGAAAAGAAAAATAAGTCTTTATGCAATTAAAGAGAAAAGAAGAACAAATTTGGAAAGGATATGCAAGGATGAACCACAAACCTAAGAGCATAAAAACTTTGATGCCATCTGCTTTCTTAGCTCTAGCTTTTCCTGAACCCCAGCCTCACAGTGATCCTTAAGCCACACTAATATCATTTTAATAAACTAACATTTTTGCTTAAACTATCTTCAGTCCCACTTCTCTAAATTGTGATGAATTGAGGCCACATGGACAAAAAACTATTGTTATATTTGTGATAAATTTCAGGCATTTCACATAGACAATGAGATACTATGTGGACAAGTTTATTTAAGCTATATCTCAAGGACAACTGGTGTCCTAGTTGGATAGTCCCAATCCATATCTATTAATTAATCACAAAGGCTACACTTAGGTAAGTAACCATTATAAGTTCTTCAATTATATGTCCCAGATAACTTTGCTAAAATCTAAAAGAAAATAATATAAATTTTAAAATACATCTAGCTCTAATGGTCAGGATAAATAAAAGTGAATCTATACTTAAATATGGTATGTATATTTGCATTTAACATGACACTATACATCCTAAAGACTCCACCAAAAAAAAAAAAAATATGGGACATAATAAATGAATTCACTGAGGTAGCTGAATATAAAATTAATACTCACAAATCGGTGGTATTTCTATACATTAATAACGAAGTAGCAGTAAGAGAAATTAAGAAAACAATTCCACTTACAATTGCATCAAAAAGAATAAAATACCGTGGAATAAAGTTAACCAAAGAGGTGAAACATCTGTACTCTGAAAACTATGAAACCTTGATGAAAGAAATTGATGATGACACAAATGAATGGAAAGATATTCCATGCTCATGGATTCAAAGAATTAATATTGTTAAAATATCCACACCATCTAAAGCAATCTACAGATTCAATACAGTCTCTACTTTCACAGAACTAGAACAAATAATACTAAGATTGTATAAAACTATAAAACACCCTGAATAGCCAAAGCAATCTTGAGAAAGAAGATCAAAGCTGAAGATATCAATCCCAGATTTCAAGATATACTATGAAACTATAAAAAATAAAAACAGTTTGGTACCCATGCAGAAACAGACATAGATATAACAGGATAGAGAGCCCAGAAATAAACCCACACTTAGATGGTCAATTAATATATGACAAAGTAAGGTTATACAATGGGGAAAAGGCAGTCTCTTTGATAAATGAAGGGGAAAACAGGACAGCTACATATGAAACTGGACCACTTTCTAACACCAAACACAAAAATAAACTCAAAATGGATTAAAGATCTAATGGGAGACCCAAAACCATAAAAATCTTAGAAAGGAACACACGCAGTAATTTCTCTGGCATTGGACATAGCAACATATTTCTGGGTGGATCTGAAAAGGCAGGGAAGCAAAAACAAAAACAAACTATTGGGCTTGCATCAAAATAAAATCTTTCTCACAGTGAAGAAAATCATCAACAAAACAAAGAGGGAACCTTCTGAATGGGAAAAGATATTTGTGAATGATATATGGGATGATGTGTTAATATCCAAAATGTACCTAAAAACCTTATAAAACTCCACACCAGAAAAACAAACAATCCAATTTAAAAAGGGGCTGAGGGACTAAATAGATATTTTTTCAAAGCAGACACAGATGGCCAACAGACATAAGAAAAGATGCTCAATATCACTAATCATCAGGGAAATGCAAACCAAAACCACAAGAGAGGTACCTCACCTTACACCCATTGGAATGGCTAGAATAAAAAAGACAAGATACAAGTATTGCAGAGGATGTACAGAAAAATGAACACTTGAGCACCGTTGATGAGAATGTAAATTGGTATAGCGATGTGAAAACAGTGTGGAGGGTCCTTAAAAAATTAAAAAAAGAAATACCATATTATCCAATAATTCCACCACTGGGTATTTAACCAAAGTTAAGTAAATGAATCTTTCACAACTTTATTGTGAACATTAGGGAGTCTTTTTAATAACCAATAAGTCACAAATTTTACTACACGTTGCCATAGTTTGAAAAGACAAGCAGAGTTTTCATTTTTATGTGACTACTTGCAACACAGGTGGACACATTAGCTTATACCTGTATAATGCTTAAAATCACTTTACTGGAAACATTCAGCCAAAAATCCCTTTGTGTATTTTGAAAAAGCTCCATCTCTGATTGATGTGTACAATTGATTTTTGTTTAAGTGCATTTAACATTTGAGAAACTATTCATCAATGAAACAAACAGCACAATGAAAGATTAGTCCTCTGAGTCTCCAAAGCAAGGGGGAAAACAAACCCAATTGTGAAAATCTTCAGTGAAACAGAATAAACTAAGTAAAGTTCATCTTCCATCTGGATCTATTATTTAATATTTTAAGCTATCTTCTGGATAGAAATAAGAGAAGGAAATTCACACTATTACACAGGTGTTATTTGTTAAATATTATCTGCACTAACACAATAAAGGTTTCCTACTCAAGAGGATTTGATACATTGTTAATTCAAGGAAAAACAGAATTAATTATATTAAATTTGCTGTAAGAATATGCTTACTGACTTTTCAGATGTAGTCCAAAAATAATTTTAAAATTGGGCTAAACAAAAGGAAGTTTGTCATTGGCTTTGACTAATTATTTGTGAAAACACACATAAAATCACATTTCCTCATTTTTCAAACATTATCTTTTTTCCCCTATCTCTTATGTTCTGTGAAATTAAAGGCATCCTACTATGACCTTTTTAGTATTCCGTAATTTGATTCGCTTGCCATGCCCAACTTTCCCTGTTTACCACCCTAGGAACCTGTGATTAGAAGAGACAACCAGTCAAAATGGAGAATATTGAAAAGGTCAAAACAGTCGTATTCACTGTGCAACTTTTCCAGGACAAAAAGGAATATTTACATTTTGAAATATGCTGTAGATGACAAAGTGTCAAAAGAAATAAAAGTGGGCAAGACTGCATTCAGCTTATGATAGCAAACATAAAAGTCAAAGAGACCCAGGAAGGTGTTAAAATTAGTAGTAATCCTTGTGTTTATTATTTTGGATTTCTTTTTTTTCTTTTTTTTTTTTTTAGGCCTTCAGTGGATGCCTGGATGGCTCAGACGGTGAAGCTCTGCCTTCAGTTCAGGTCATGATCCCAGGATCCCGGGATTGAGTCCCATTATCAGGCTTCTTGTTTAGCAGGGAGCCTACTTCTCCTTCTGCCTGCCACTCCCCCTATTTGTGAACGCTCTCTCTCCCTCTCTCTGACAAATAAATAAATAAAATCTTAATTAATTAATTAATTAGGCCTTCATATTGATATACCCAAAGTTTCTGACACTTGAGAGCAAGGCAAAAAACTGCCTTAATTTCATAATTTTCTGACAATTCATGAAATAACTCATTTTTAAGTTTTACTAGAGTTAAAATGAGTGTTCTCCAATTCAATTTAAAAAAATAAATGAATAAGAGTGATGTGAGCAGTCCATTAATGCATGATATTTCCAGAGTGGGAAAGTCATTGGACAATTAATATATGTTTACTAATATATGTAGCCAGTTTTCTGATAAGGATTTACAACATTTTGGATTTCTGCTTGTTAAGTGAAACTAACATGCTTTGTATGAATATCTTTTAAGAATATATTTAATTTCCCTGAGTGTACTTTATATGCTTTCAAATCATAGAAGCTCAGTATAGGCTATCACAAACTAGTATTTAATGGATGAAGTGCATTCATCCTCTTAGTAAGTATGGTTTTAGTGTTAAATATGTTCCTAACACTATTTGTTTTGCAAAATTGTGGTAACAACCAAGATGATGACTTTGGTCTTGATTAGACATAAGATAAGTTAAAGAGGTAAAATAGAGACATAAACTGATAAAAAGTAGCACAAAAAGAGATAAAAATAATAGATATCTTATCAGAGCATCAGTTTGCTTTTTGAAGGCTATGGAATTTTAGTTAGAACCTGAATAGAAGAAATAGCATTAAAAAGAGTTACAATAAAAATATGTCAGGAGTTTCAAATTTGAATGGAAAGGAAAATTGAATGCAAGGACAACAATAATTAGGAATAGTGGAAATTAACTTCAGAAAGTAGCTTGGACTTAAACGTGGACTGTTTTCAGTAATAATCTCTGAATTTAGAAAAAATAGTCACTGGGGATGATTGTTAAAAATAAAATCCCATAATAGAGCATTATCAGGGAAGAAGCTAGGATAGTTCATTACCTGAAACACATGAGTAGAATTAAATGTAGGTTATACTCTTGTGGTCCAAACTCAAGGGGGAAACCTAAATGCAAAGCACAATCTGAGTTCTAGTACTGAGACAAAACAGGATGACAAGAAGTTCATTGGAGGAATGTTGTCCTATAAATAGACAGTTGTGAGAAAATGACATATTTTATTCATTTTTATAAAATCTTTAAGAAAGCAATTGTCTATATTAAACATAAGGCTACTATAGAAAGGCAAAGATTAGAGATGAGAATATAATGCAACTGAACCAAAATTGCTATAGGCAGAAAAATCTTCATTGTTTGTATAAAATAGGGACAAACAGTGAAGGTAATTGAATTTAATGCACAAGAAACAAATTAAGGAAAAGTCTCCAGAATACATGGGAAATGAACCAGATAAAGAATAAAGACACAGTAACAAACAGAAGATAATTCACCAGAAACCATCAATAAATGATCAGTGTTCCAATAAAGAAAAGATGATAAGAATAAAGCAGTGATCAAAAGCAAAATAAACATATTTTGGATAAAAGGGAAAAAAGCAATACATATCAAACCAAACAACAGTGAAAAGCAAATCTGAAATTTCAGAATGCATTGGACAGCCAAAATAATTAATATAAAACTATTACTATGTTTTTGAAAAATATGTTAAAAGGTATCAAAGCAAGGAGAAGAGATATTCATATAAAACAAAAATGAATGACAGTTGAGAAGTCTAAAGAGAAAATTTTCAAAATACTATTCCCACTGAAGTTTTTATAAATTATAAGGGTAATAAAGAAATACTGGCAGTAAATATATAACTAAGAACTTACTTCTTATTAAATATGAGTTTCTACAAATCACCAATAAGCTATTTAAATTAAAGGTATTGATATAGAAAAAGTTGGTAATTAAAGAAAAAAACACCCTGCAGAAATAAAGCAACTATAATTGTTAATTGCAATTATGTTTTTGCATGGGGGGGCTCCCATTACTGGAGTGCAAAGTTTATATTATAGTAACTAAACTTTGCTTTTTATAATAACAAATTTTAACAGTTTCCCTCAAAATATTTATAGATGCTTAAAAATGTATAGATAAGTGAAATGCAATAGAAAAATAAATGCTGATATTATACCAAATAATTCTTAAACTATTTTTTTTTTTAAGATTTTATTTATTTATTTGACAGAGAGATCACAAGCAGGCAGAGAGGCAGGCAGAGAGAGAGGAGGAAGCAGGCTCCCTGCTGAGCAGAGAGCCCGATGCGGGGCTCGATCCCAGGACCCTGAGATCATGACCTGAGCCAAAGGCAGCGGCTTAACCCACTGAGCCACCCAGGCGCCCCATTCTTAAACTATTTTGATTAAATGAATGAAAAGGACAAATGGGGAATAGTAAGAGCTCAGAAAATGATGTTATGCCTCCCACCACAGACTAAAGGCAGAAGATTGAAAGCACTGAATTCACATCTTCAAGGGGATACAAGGAGCTACTTTTTATAGTTTGGTTCCAAATAATTTAAAATATTTTGTTAAAAACAATGAACTGAAAAATTTGGCAAAGGTTACCAATATAGAGGTGCCTGGGTGGCTCTGTCCATTGAGTGGCCTCACTTTTGGTTTTGACTGGGGTCATGATTTCTGGGACTCCAGCTCCTTACTCAGCATGGTGTCCCTTGTCAGCTTGTCACCTTACTCAGCTTGTCCCTCTCTGTCTGCTCCTCCCTGGCTTGCACTCTCTTTTAATCAAATAAATAAATAAATAAAATCTTAAAAACAAAAAGCTTACCAATACATAGTTTATATAAGAGGAAGTACAAATGCTTAGTAAGGATATGGTATGATTAAACTTACTGAAAGATAAACAGTTGCAGATTTTAAAAAGATACATAAAAATAATAACTCATGTGTGATGAGATGTATGTCCTAGAAGCAATGGTGGAAAACAAAAATTGAGAGAAACAAACATCACAATAATTTCTAGGGAATATTAGAAAATTACAAATTGGACCCCTTACACAAGTTTAAATCTCCTGATTCAAAATCTGATTGTATCCTAAAGCATTTTAATTTTCTTAATTTTTAGTCCTATGATTAAAACTCATGCCAACCTGTAACCTTGTAATACAACCTTCATAAACTAAGGAAACTCTAATTGGTTCTCAACTGCTTACAATCAAACTAAAAGACTTAAAACAATGACCCATACGCTTGGGAAATTACCAGCTGCATTAATGATAGTAATACATACCAACCATTTTTGGGCATTCATCTTCTACTCTTTAGTGCAAATATTTTCAGCCTTGAGTTCATGCGGTTAACAGCAGGAAAGCACAGACACTTTGCCTTTGTGAAGATTCATGAAAAGATATGGTGAAAATGTGTCTGCCTTTGGGGAAGCAGTTGTCCACGCTTACCCTCAAGACTCAGGCTAGCAATAATACATTTTAAGGAAAACCTGCAACCAGTGCTGCTCTTCCCCTAGGTGCCAAAGCGGATATCCCTGACCTGTGGAATTGCCCAGTGAAATTTAAAGAAACACACATGACAACAAAAATTTAAAAAATAAGGGTGCCTGGGTACCTCAGTGGGTTAAGCCTCTGCCTTCGGCTCAGGTCACAGTCTCAGGGTCCCGGAATCGAGCTCCAGAATCAAGCTCTCTGCTCAGCAGGGAGCATGCTTCCCCCTTCTCCTTCTGCCTGCCTCTCTGCCTACTTGTTATTCTCTCTCTCTCTCTCTCTGTGTCAAATAAATAAATAAATAATCTTTTTAAAAAAATTAAAAAACAAAAACAAACCAAAAAAAACCCCCGTCTTTCTAGTTTCTGAAACTTTTTTTCCCCCTAGAGGGAATCTCTACACTAATTGAAGTCATCTGGTCTGAGATAGACAAGAGTAGAGTTTAGCTATTTCTCTACACTGTTGTGAGAGTTGTCAATTCCTATGAGGAGTGTGATTTCCCAGACTCAAAATAAGAACAACTCTGAGGAGTAAAAGATAATTCTTCGAAAGATAAGGAAATATTAAATTCAGATATATCTAGGTCTACTTTACAATGAGAAAAATCATTTTTATTTCATGTTTTACAAAGACAAAAAATGGAAATAAATTGCAAAAACATTAAAGAAAATCCAATTAAATGGACATATATGCCATGCTCATGAAAAGGAGAAATAATTGATTGAAACTATCTCCAAATTAACCTATAATCTGAACATAATTTTAAAGTGTATATAAACTTAGGGTCAAAAATAGGGAAAATCCCTCTGAATGAGATTAATAAAAGGTAAGAATTTTATCTCTAGGATGTAAGGGTCCATAATAACTGATACAGTATTTTTCCAAAATGATATAGACTAACTGATCAATGAAAACAGTGAGCTCAGAAACAGATACGTGTATAGAAGAAATGTTGCTACATAATATGCCTTGCAAGCCAAACCAGAGAGAAAAGGAACAGATTTACAGTAAGTAAAGGTGAAATATAATTATCCATATAAAAGAATGAAATGGATCCACTACTTTACATCATATATAAAACAAATACATTCTAGATAGGTTAGGGAATTAAATATTAATCACAAAAATTTTTTAAAAAATGGTGAATGACTTTCTGACAGTACAAATAAGTTTTTAAAACAATATAGAAACATCATTTACTTTAAAAATTGGTAAATGTACTTACATAGAAAAGTAATCAAAGACACTTTAAAATAAGTAAAATGAAAATTTTTTACCTAAGAGAAAAATATAATTGAAATTAAAAATTCTGTGAATGGATTTAATAATGTATATGACAGTTGAAACAACAATTCACAATCTACAAGGTAAGTCTGATAAAATAAAATACTGACTTAAGTATGAACATAGGCAAAGAGTGTGAGTGAGACCAAAGTAATGTTTGAAGAAAAAAAATGGTTAATATTATCCCATGAACTCATATAAGATAAATGCAAAGAGGGGCGCCTGGGTGGCTCTAGGGGTTCAGTTCAGGTCATGACCTCAGGGTCCTGGAATGGCGCCTAGCTACGGAACCAACTTGTCCTTCTCTCTATGCACCTCCCTGCTCATGCTCTCACTCTCTCTCACAAATAAATAAATAAATTCTTAAAAAAAAAAGATAAATGCAAAGAAACCATATGAAAGAAAACATATCATAGTAAAATTACTTAAAACCAAAACCAAAGAGAAAACATATAAAGAAAAGTAGAAAGTTATTACTTGCAAAGGAAGTAAAATTTTTAACAGAATAAAAAAAAAGGAGGCCAAAAGAAAATGAAAGAATATATCTTCAAATGCTAAAAGCAAATAATTGTCAACCATGAATTCTGTAGCTGTCATAAATATCTTCCAAGAATAAAAGTGAACTCAAGACATTTTCAGAGGGGAATAAAGGAGAGAGACTTCACAAATATTGACTGCATAAATCAACAACAATAACAATAAGAACAATAGCATCTTGTCAGACTTAGAAGCATATAGAATCAAAATGCATAGCAAAATACCAAATAATTTAAGAAGGTGTTAATGGGAGCTAACAATGAATTATGATCCTTTTATTATCTGGAAAGAGATAAGAACTCCTATTCTATTAGATTTGATAGTTAAGAAAGGATTCATGTTGTTATCAGGAATCATTGATTGAATAATAATCTTATATGTGACAAATTATTCCCAAGCTTAACAAACATACAGTATCATACTCAGTTCCCGAGAGTTCAGGATCCAGAAGTGGTCCATCTGGCCAGTTCTGGATCTGGATTTCTCGTGATGCTTTAGTCAAGGTAGGTGACTGGGCTGCACCATCTAGAAGATAACCAGGGCTGGGATTTTCAGTTTCCAAGATGGCTTATTTATAAAGTTGTGCTGCAGACCACAGGACCTGTCATAGGTCTGCTTGGATGTCCTCAAGACACATAAGCTATCTACCATAGGTAAAGAAATGCAATAGGAAGAGTAAGAAGGAAATGTGAAGACTTTTATATCTGAATTTTAGGTATCAGTTACAATCAGTTCTACTACATTCTATTGGTTATATGCAACTAATGAACTGTTGAACACTATATCAAAAACTAATGCTGTACTATATGTTGGCTAACTGAACATAATCAAAAAAGTTCTACCCACACTGAAGGGGAGCAGTATGGGGTTTCACCTTTTGAAGGGGAAGAATAATCAAAGAGCGTGTGGACATATTTTAAAACCACTACTCCATCCTGAGAGAAAGTTCAACTAAGGTTATCTACAGACATAACTAAAGCATTTTAAGCCCAAGAATGTCATTCAGTAAGCAATAGTGCTCTCTGAATCATTGAGATGGTTCAAAACTTACAATAAGATCAAGACACAAATAGCTTGTCAATATCTGGCATACATTACCCTTCCATGGAGCACACACAACGACTATCAAGACAAATGAAAATCATATCTTTCACCCATATAAGAAATTTTCTGGATTTTTTTTTAAACAAGGACAGATTGGATTGATTATTGATGAAAACAAGTCCCATGTAAACAATACGGGTACCCATTCTCCATTCTAAGTTCCCTATAAGTCTTCCATCAGCTCTCTTTGTAAAACAAAGAATATCCACTTAAAAATTACATGTTCTTGGGGGCACCTCAATCGGTTAATCAGCTGACTCTTGATCTCAGCTCAGTTCTTGATCTCAGGTTCATGAGTTCAAGACCTGCACTTGGCTCCATGTCCAGTGTGGAGCCTACTTTAAAAAAAAAAAAAAAAAAAAAGGAAAAGAAAATTTAATGTTCTTCTGTAGCAAAATGGTATTATTACCACCATTACTACCGCAGGTATGTAAGTTTATAATGCCATTCATAGTACATACTTTGTGCACTTATTCATGAACATTACATTGGACAAGAGAAGAAAAATGCAATGACTTTGGTAGGATTATATTTTAATAACTTGGGCTAAAAGATTTTCTATGTTTTGTGCACAGAATAGAATTGATTTATGAGTAAGGATGAAAGCATGTTCATCTTTTATTCCCCAAATACTCCTGTTCTAACAAAATGTCAATTTAAATTGATTGGTGAGCTAGAGCAGCACACTTGCATACAACTCAGGAAATGGCATGTTCAGCCTAAAGCTTAAAAAACTAACATTTTTGTAATTTCAAATACATGTGCTCAAGGTTTAAATGAGAAGTTTTCTTTTTTATATTTGACATATATTTTTATTATACTGCTAGTTTAAGTGACAATGTATGCTTCCTTGATTTAGCTACTAATAATTTTGTCTGAGATTGTTTTATAAGCAATTTTTATTTAAAGATTGATGTTCATTGTTAGTTACAAAAGATCAAATGTTACTAAAATGGATTAGGTAAGTGTGTAATTAGAAATGCTTATAGTTATTTTTAACACATTGTTAGGTTTCACAAAACATGTAAACTACATTTTTTCAATATTAAAATTCAAAATATTGGTTGGGTTTCAAAAAGAATGTATCAATATAATTTGTATGCACATGAATTTTAGTTTTTTAAAGTATAAATATAATTTAAAAAATAGTTGCATTTACATGAAAGAATCTGTAATCAAGAAAAACAACAAACATGCTAAAATTTTAGTAAAATAATGCTCATTTTAAGTTCCATAGAATCAAACAAGACTTCAGTTGCATACTCATGATGATCAATCATTATTGCATCTCAGGAATGAGCAGCAATGATGACATCTATTTTTAATGCCATCATTTTCTTAATGTATCAAATTACTCATGAAGTTAAATGTACTTGTTTATATCATGTTACTGATTAAAAACTAGTAGCCCATATTTGAATTGAATTTTTTAATTGCTATAAAAAGAGATTGTCAGTTACTTTATTAGTTATGGGTGTTTTTCTACTCCTTTTACTGTTTTACTCACCACTGATGTGTTAGTATCTGAACACTAGGCATCTGAATGACTTGTTTTCATTGAAGTTACCAACAGTAGAAAATGACCAACATATATCTTTCAAGGCTATGCACAGTACATATAATTCATATTCATATTAATGAATGTTTTTCTGTCATAGTCATGTCCAAGCCTAGCCTGCAGTGAAATAAGGACACTTGTTAAACAAGCTAGTAAATAATCACCCTATTGCTCATATAATATTGGGTAAAAACGTCTTTCTCTTCACAATGATATTCATCACAAAACTGTATTAATCTAAGATAGTGTTGACCTTCAGTACTGAGAGGTCACAATTGGCCAAAAGACTTTAGTTTCTAAAAGGACCATTTCTGAGTTCTATTTCACCTAAAAAAATATCTTCAGACCCCCTCTGTATTTCACTTCTGTCATTACTCAGTAGTCTGAAAGTAATGGGAGTTTTATGTCATTTTTTTACAAATCATTCAATTATCAAATTACCCATGAGTCTACCAACTTCCTTAAACCATTTTAAATATTCTTAAATCTTGTACTGAAGTTTCGATGATTCTATTTAGTGTGTTGAAAGACTAACAGTATCATTTGAAAGCATGCTACTCAGTTTTTCAGACATCTGACCAATGGATACTTTTCAGACTAGCTGAGATTTTTCCATTTTAAACTCCAAATGCTCTTGGAAGTGAGAGGCAATCTTTTTCTGTGTATTTAATATATTATAATTTAGTATTTACTCTTCTTTATAAACAGGGTTTCATTTTATTTTGAAAGTCATAGTTTAGACTATATCAAGCTTGAAAACTAGAAAATCAGAATTCAAGTTGGGGGGTTCGGAGCATAATTGTCCAAAAGGCGCACAAAGGAAGTCTTATCGGGTACCCAAATATCTTCTCTGGAGTCATACAGATTTAAATTATAACATAGTGTAAAAAATCCTTCTATTATTAAAATTTTGTTGTTACATAATAAAATAGGAACAGATGCACTATTTGCTAAGGTTCATTATTTACCATTAAAATATACATAGGTGGTGCTGAAATGAAATGTTTTTGCTACGCACAACAGTTCATCTTGTTGGAGTGAATGACTTATGCAGTATTTAACATTGCCTCACTTAACTCTAACTGTTCAGTTCTGTCCAGGAGGTTGCTCTGCTCCTCTGTTCCACTCCTTAGGCCTTTACTCTTTAGAACATATTGTCTCTGCATTTTATCCATGATTTTTGTATTTGTTTGTTTGTATTTGGGGGGAGGGCATTCTTGTTTGTTTGTTGTTTAACTTGTATTGTCAGTTCCACGCTCTTCCCTTTCATGATCTGTTGAAGATACTGATGTGGAAATTTGTAGTATTTGATAAGCTATGTGTTAGTATCTGAACCTCACCATACTAACACATTGAATGGAAATTCTTCCTATCTCTATTTTTATATTGCTCTGTTCCCCCTTGTATGGACAGATTTAAGAAGGCTAATCACTATTCATAAACTGTATGTTCACAAGATGATTTCACATTGCATTTTGGGTATAATTTATGTCACGATCTATTATAGATCTTTTTGTTATGCGAAGAAAAACTGAAGATGAAGTATCCAGGAAAGTATTAGCTGTCTTGCTCGAGATAGAAGATGAAACAAAACTTTGTCTGAGGGAGGAAGACATTTTTACTATTTTGTAATTATTTTATTCTATCACTTTGGAATATGAACCTCTGCCAAAATTTTTCAAATGCTTGTTATTGTCTGCAAACTACTGCCATGTCTACAGTCCCTAGATCTCTCAAACTCTTATTTTTACCTCTTATTTATTTATTTATTTATTTTAAAAAGATTATTTACTTATTTATTTGGCAGAGGTCACAAGTAGGCAGAGAGGCAGACAGAGAGAGGGGGGGAAGCAGGCTCCCCGCCGAGCAGAGAGCCCGATGTGGGGCTCGATCGCAGGACCCTGAGATCATGACCTGAACTGAAAGCAGAGGCTTTAACCCACTGAGCCATCCAGGCGCCCCTTTACCTTTTATTTAATTTAAAGTTGTTTTGTTGTCAGATGCTCCTCCCCTTATTAACAGTTTAAGTTCTTACTAGGGCCCTAACTTTTTGGGAACCTAAGTCCAAAAGTGATATTCAGAGGAAAACACTGTCACCATCTGTTTTTAAGGGGAAATACTCTCTGCATGGTTTCTTCTTATCTACAAACATATAAAATGAAAAAATTTAAGCTCAGGAACTTTATATTTGTGGATATGACTTGTTACTGTGTCTTGCCTGTCTTTAAAGACCCATATAGACATGAAAACACACAGGGAATTAGTATTTGTAAGAATTTACCTGTTTGCATATTTGCTGCTGAAGCTGCTGAGGTTACCTTCCTAACAAGGATGTTTAAATTGATATATCCATGACTGATGTTTCTTAAATAAATATTAATCCCTTCATAACAATTTTTTCCCTGTTTTCCTATGTTCTTTTCAGACCACTCAGTTGCCAAATTAAAATCTTAAATTTTCCCTTTATTGAATAATTGAATCAAATCACTATTTAAACATTAATTCCACAAACTTCCCTTAAACTAACACTTTACTATGTATGGTGTTCTGACAAACTGTCTTACTGATCTTTGTTTATTTCTTCAGAAGGTTACATACATTGGAGAAAATATTCTGACATAAACCTTTAAAAACATGTATTAAATTTTCTATTGATGTCTACATGAATTCCTACTGCCATCTATCTTAGAATGCTTAACCATCTTTGTTTCCATAACCCCATTTCCAAGTATAAGTTAACTCTTTCTTTCTCTTCACCTTTCCATTGGTATTTCCATCACCTATTTTCTTCTCTCAAATCCACAGCTGCTTTTTAGCTCAAATGCTACTTATATATTTTTTTAATTTTCTTTTTTTTCCAAAGATATATGCAGAAAAAGGATTAAATATATTGTTTCTGAAATGTTTCTTCATATTTCTATGTAATTTCCTCAAATACTGTTTTTGTTTTAGATATTACAGATTGTGAGAATATGAAGAATCCGTGGGATCTTATGCCCACATAGATTCTGCCTTCCTCTATTCTTCTAATATTGCCATTTCACAACTTTTATTTCAATCCATATATAATATCGTGGGAAGCAGAAACCTATATTGGTTCCCATAATCTTTAGCCACTGATAATATGCCTTGTATAATCCCCTTCCCTTATGGGTGGGACCTGTGACTTGCTTCGCATCCATGCAATATGGGAAAGGTGATGGGTTGCTCCTCTCCTGAATGGCTGCTCTGTTCTTATTATCTTGTTAGAGTCTATATTAGTAGAGTAGAGAGAGAAACCCTCGTGCTTGCCTTGAGGAAGCCAACAGACATCAGATGAACTCCTGTGGGGAGGGCCACATGGCAGAGAACTGCAGATGACTGCTAGAGGCTGAAGGTGTCTTCCCCAGCCAATGATCATTACGAAGAAAGGGCTGTGAGTCATATAACCACAAGGAACTGAATCTTGCCAACAACTGCATAAATTTGGAAATGGACCCTGAGTTCCAGAAAGAAACATGGCCCAGCCCACATAACATTTGAAACCCTGGGAGACCAGAAACAGAAAACCCAGCTACACTTTCTTGTACTCCTGACCTACTAAACCGCGAAATAACTGTGTGAGCTTTTAAGCTGCTGAATTTGGTGATAATTTGTTATATGGGAATAGGAAACTAATACAAATATTTACACTATTGTGACTGAACATAGAAGTTATAGCTAAGCATTGCATTATACTAAGTTTATATTTCCTTTCATATGTAACTTTTTGTTTCCTTGAAATTAATGATTAAGGTTTTTTATTTTATGCTTAGTTATATATGTGCCTATGACTAATTATCATAAAATTCTCTCTAGTTGCATAACCCTTCTCTCAGAATACTGACACACCTGTACCTTGCAGACACTGTCCTGTATGCTCCAAGGGGACTGGATTCCTCTCTTTATGCTCAGGATTCCCTCTAGACTGACCTAATGAACAAACGTGATTCTAGCCTCTCCCTTTCACATCAACCTGAAATGTCCTTTTCTTCTCTTTAGGGTGGCTTTTCTGTTTCTTGTATCTTAGGTTTTCCATTTCTTTGTTTTCTTTTATGCTTGGGGGAACGAGATCCTTCAGTAGTTTCCCAAGGAAGCATACAAGGGGGATACATTTTGTAGTAGAACCCCAATCTCTTCAGGTAATGCCTATGACATTCAGTTAGAATTGCTCTGATTCACTTTCTTCAGAATTCATCCTCTCTTTTCTTTAAGAAGATATAAGATTCACTAATATGAGATGATTGAAAAAAGAAATCTGGATCTTCCTGCCTTCAGTGTACATTCACCTCCATTTTCAAAATTTCCTAAATGGCTACCAGTTTCTGAGTCTTTCAAGAATTTGGTCTCAGTCAGGTTGATTATGGCATTTTTAACTGCTTTAGACTTGATCCTCCTTCAACATCAAGTTCTCTAAGTTGGTTACCATGATTTTCTTGGATGTACTCTCCGTTGGTTTTCAAAGCCAGGCATTTTGGAAGGTTACCTTTACTGTGCAGGATCTAGGGGTTGGTGTGATTGATGTGAAGCACAGACCACTCCCTTCTCAGGAAAAAATTCTGTATTTTTGAGACCCCTTCTGATTGTGGAGTGGGTTTTTTTTGTGTGTGTGTGTGTTTTGTTGTTGTTGTTTGTTTTGTTTTGTTTGTTTGTGTTTCTGCTTCTCCTACCTATTTTCTTGCTGCCTTTAATCCTTTGATGGGAAGGCAGTGTTCATTCAGTTTTCACGTATTTTTCAGAGGTGATTACTCCACTTGGAATCGTACGTTTACTGTGTCCATGGGAGGAAGTAAGTTCAGGATCTTACTATCTTGCCATCTCGAACTCATCCCTCCTATGTGGTGTGTTCTTATTTTGTTTTGCTATTAAAACAAGACTTTCAAACTGTCCACATCATATATTAGGCCAAATTGTGTGTGATATACATGTTTCTATTTTCTAGAAATATGTGTATACCAACAATGGCATTCATCAGGGAATTAATGGGAAGAAATAGCACAGTGTTTCATTTTGTTGTATTCATGTAGTGGTGATGGTATTGTCTTTGATGCAGTTCCTTATTTTAATGGAATTGTAGTTATTCTCCAGCTTGAGGTTCCAAAACTCTCTTCAAATTCATAATAACTCACTAGTTGATGATGCCAGCTACCTTTATTATACGATTCAGAATAAAATATTGCTACAAGAGCTGTTCTATTAATACAGAACACATTACCTAAAGCTTGGGTAATTTGGGCTCAGGAGTTCTTTGTCATCTTTACAGTCGAGTGTTGCATTCACTGAAATAACACATTAAATTTGTGTGTTCTTAAGCACCTGGCTTAATTGAAACTCATGGTGATGATAGCACAATAACTGGCCCGAATAATAAACTATAGACAATCACTGTTCAGTGAAAGGTGTCAAAGACGTGTTGTTATGGAGTCAAAGGCAGTAAGAGGGCCTTTTATTTGATTCAAAGGTGGGGGCAGAAGTGGAACTTATTTCCCAATATACAATTGCTGATTGATAGTGTGGTAGTCTAATGTTTAAACTTTCAATTAACATCGATGTGCTTTAATTACACATCAAAGAAAGCATGAAGAAGCTATTATGTTTTTGTTTCTTCATATGACACATCAACTTTGATTTAAAAAACAAACAAACAAACAAACAAGGGGCCACAGAGACATATTTAAAATGGAAGAACTTACAGAGATAGAATAAGTACAAATAACTCAAAGCACAAAGATGATTTGAATCTCTTAACAATGAGTTTATAACTGAAATTAGAAGCAAGAAGCAAATGATTTGGAGACCCTAATAAGAATCTAGGAACTGTAAGTCTTTTATTAAAAGGAAGATCTGCTCTTGGCAAAGATTCCCCGGATGGCTCTGAATTTACATTGAAAATAATTCCAAACACTGTGATCACCCAGAATAATTGGTATTCGTGTGATTCTAGAATTTTTCATCAAGCTCTAACTGGGGTCTAGATAGATGGCATTCCAATGTAACTGAAATACAGAGATGTGTTTTCCTTTTCTTACCAAACTGCAGTGTTTTTTTAAAGGTAAGATTACACAATACCAGAATTATTGTCAATGCTGATGTGTCCATAATTTGTCTGACATGCTCAGATGGATGACTGTTTTCATAGGAAGGAAATAATTTCAGTATTATGACAGAGCCTGCTATTAGGGATTATAAAAGAAAACAAAGCTTTGATACCATAAAGCATTGTATCACAAATTCTTATTAACAAAATTAAAATTTAAAATAAACAGAAAATATGTAATTGCATTTGATAAGTTTAGGCTTGCAGCTAAAAATCTTTAATTTAAAATGTTACACTCTTGTATTAGTCAGTATTCACCAAAGAAAAAGAACCAATAGGGTACGCAGAGAGAGAGCTTTAGGGATAAGATGAGATTAAGAATTGGCTCACGAGGGACGCCTGGGTGGCTCAGTTGGTTGGACGACTGCCTTCGGCTCAGGTCATGATCCTGGAGTCCCGGGATCGAGTCCCGCATCGGGCTCCCAGCTCCACGGGGAGTCTGCTTCTCTCTCTGACCTTCTCCTAGCTCATGCTCTCTCTCACTGTCTCTCTCTCAAATAAATAATAAATAAAATCTTTAAAAAAAAAAAAAAGAATTGGCTCATGTGGTTACGGACACCAAGAAGTCCCATGATCTGTAATCTGCAAGTTGAAAAACCAGGAAAGCTGGTGGGGTAATTCAGTCCAAGTTCTGAAGACCTGAGAATCTAGGGGCTGATGGTATAGGCCCTGGTTTAAGTCTGAAAGCCCAAGAACCAGGAGTGCTAATGTCAATGCAAGAAAAGATCAATGTTTAAGCTAAGGCGAAGATCAAATTCACCCTATCTCTTCCTTTTTGTTCTAGTCTTTCAATGAATTGAATAGTGCCCACCTGCATTGGTAGGGTGACCTTCTTAGTCCACTTCAAATGCTAATCTCTTCCTGTGACATCTTTACAGACACACTCAAAAATAATGTTTTACCAGTCATCCCAGAACCCCTTAGCCAGGCTAAACTGACACATAAAATTAACCATTATATGCCTAATATTATAATCCTATAAAAAAAGGATATCATAAATTTTGATACTATTGTTTATGTGTTTTATTTCATTTTATTTTATTTAAATTCAATTAATTAACATTTAATGTATTTTTGGTTTTAGAGGTATAGGTTTGTGATTCATCAGTCTTATATAAAACTCATTATATCACATGCCCTCCTTAATATCCATCACCCTGTTACCCCATCTCTCCACCCCTCCTCCCCTCCAGCAACCCTCAGTTTGTTTCCCATGATTAAGAATCTCTTATGGTTTGTCTCCCTCTCTGATTTCATCTTGTTTTATGTCTTTGTTTTCTAAAGGTATCAAACAAAATACATTAAGGTGGTTTTAAACATCTTCAGGGACAAGTAAGTAGATCTATAACAGTTAAATAGATAATGGAGAATGGAACAGAGAGTAAGAAATTTGGAAAGATGAGTCTTACATTAGGTATTAGAATTTCAGATGCAAATAAAAGAAACCCAAATACAATTGGTTAAACTCCAATAAAATTATGGGTTCAGTAATAAAGAGTCAAGAGAAGTACAGTGAGTTTTTCTTTCCCTGTTTGTAAGATGAAAGATTAAGACTAATGATATCTAAGTTTTATTCTGGCATTTAAATTTAATTTTATGAGCTGCTTTGGGGGACAAAAATATACAACTACTTTGAAATTTATTTATTTATTTATTATTTTTTAAAGATTTTATTTATTTATTTGAGAGAGAGAGAGAGATCACACGTAGGCAGAGAGTCAGGCAGAGAGAAGGGGAGGCAGGCTCCCTGCCAAGCAGAGAGCGCCATGTGGGGCTCGATCCCATGTCCCTGGGATCACAACCTGAGCTGAAGGCAGAGGTTTAACCCACTGAGCCATCCAGGCACCCCTGAAATTTATTTTTTAATTTTATTTTATTTTTAGAAAACAAACCACAAAGTTTAAAAACAAATACTTAAATAATTTCAAGTAAACAAATAAATCAAACAGAAAATTTAATTATAAGAAATCATATGTATTAAATACTTATATTCTATCGTGAATTTGTTTGTTTACGAACGTTTCCAACTTTTACAAATTAAAAGACAATTAGGAAATCAGAAGAGCATACTTTGAAACTTATGATTCAATAGATAGAAAATCACTGATTTTAGAATTAGATAAATAAAGGCATAAATCCAAATTCTGTCAGATTTTAGCTGAATTGTTTAGGATTAATATGTTTATAACTGACAGAAATCTGGCTCTGAACACAGCCAGATCCCAGAAACACAAACAAAATATTTAGGAGAGTGAACATATAATCTATTATTAAGACCTGTTCCAGGGTGCAAGGAGGTTCCCAAAATTAATTTAAAAAGCATTAATTGATTTGCAACAAACAAAAAAGTCCCAGGCCAAATCAGGATATAAGGTTAATCCATTCTGAGGCACATGCTCTCTCTTTTTTTTCCTATCTGAGCAATTTGAGTAGTTGTGCTTTAATGTTTAAAGACACTTTAAGGTAAGGTAAGGTAGGTAAGATTGCTTCCAGCAGTCATAGATACCTTCATAGTTTTTTAATTTCGCAGTCCCTGTGGGAAGAAGTCTTTTCTATTGTCTGCGCATCAGTTTCAGAGAATGCTTTGTTCTTCTTGGTTTATATGCCCATGAAACCAATCTATGTTATCAGGTGATAAAGTAACATAACTACTTCATTTGAGACATCTGATAATATCAGTGAAATGATTAAACCCTATTAACAACCCTTTTAGGAATCACATGTAATAAGGAAAAGTAACTCCCTCTAAAAAAAGGATGATGGCAGAAAAAGAAACAGATATGGTACAATAATTTCATACCTTACACTTATTAATTAATTCTCATAAGTCATGACTTCTAATTAGAAACTGAAAAATAATGTATTATCAAATAATTGCTGTTAAGGTTGAAGTTGCCTCATATACCGCCTGGGAAATAGTGAATAGTTATTACATTTTAATTAATTTAACCCTTTCTCTATTGAATATAAATAACCACAAAGTGAAATAACCTGAAATGTCAGAAGAAAGCCATGAATTATTGGTATAATTAATGTCAAAGGAAAAATGTCTAGAGAAAGACATGTAAATGAGAGTAAACAAACATTTGTGTTGTATTTTGAAAGTTAATGAAGATTTACAAGTACAAAATGCACTAATATTTTGTTAGTGAATTCTATGAAACACAGAAGGAAGAAAACAACACTACTAAATTCTAAATTATTTGAGCGAATAAAGGAGTAAGAAGCACTTCCGAACTTATTTTATGAGGAAACCATAACCTGATACCTAAAATTTGACAAAGGTATTATGAGGAAAGAACATTATAGACTAGTTTCAATAGAAGAAGTTGAGAGAGGGTTAAAGAAGCTATTTTAGAATGGCCTAAAGCCCATGGCAATCAAGGTTTATGCCTGTTGTCCTAGAATATGTATTATAGAATATGTCCTAGAATATGTATTTACTATAAAAAATGTTCCAATTTGGATAATAAATTATGTGTTCACACTAGTTATTCTCCACAACACCAATAATGTAGATAATTTCACAGTGGAATTATAGTGAAATTTTGATGAGGAGGCAATTCTAATGGCTTTGTAAATAATCAATGGCAGTGCAGAATGTGATTAAATATTACATATATTTTACCTTAATGGTGTAAGGATGAAAATTTTAATAAAATTTGCTCATCCAGAAAAAAAGTGTAGTTTGAGCCATATTTGACATTATAAACCAGGATCAAATCCTTGCATATAAAAAAATAAATCCATAATAATGCAGAAAAAGGAGTACATTCTTTGACATAAGAATAAGAGCTCTCTTCAAAATAGTTTCAAAATTCACAAAAACTATTGATAAACTTAATTTTATAAAAATAAAAAATCTTAGATGTCAATATTTCAACATGTAAAAACACAAATGGAAAAATTATATGTTACTTATCACAAAGTCTATCATCATTCGTATATTAAGAAGTTGTAGAAATTTGTAAAGAAAAAGACCAGAAACCAATGAAAATATGGGCAAAGGGTAGGTGAAATGGAGGATTTTGCAGCAAAATAATTACAAATGAATCCAACTATTTCCAAAGATCCCTCAACCTCACTCACAGAAAATGTAATAAAACTAGACTGAAATGTGAATTTTAACTCATCTGACTTGCATAAAACTTGATTAAAAACAACTTTATTAATAAGATATGAGAGAAAAAGGCATTCAGAGATTCTAGGTAGAAACCTGAAAATTCCCTCTGCAATGCCATTCTCCCCCCAACCCCACCCCTTCCACAGGGGATCCCAAGAGCAATCCCAATAAAAACCTGCACTTTTAACTCCATCTTGGTGTCTGCTTCCCAGGGAAACCAACCTGAAATATCAAATACTTATGGAATAATGTATGCATGTGGCTATTCAAGACAACTTTTTTTCCCCTTAATAATAAATATTTGAAAACAAGTCAAATATAATTATTGAGGATTTGGTTTAATTGAGTATAATACATCCATACAATTTTAATGTATGCATCTTAAAAATAGGAAGTTTTCTACATACTGATGTGAAAATATTCCCATAATATGTATGTAAATGTATTTATGTATATATCAAAGTACAGTATATATAGAACACTGCCTTTTGTGTGGAAAGGACTGTTTCTCTCTCCATAAAGAAGTATTACTAAAATATGCAAGAAACTACAAATAGTGGCTAATTTTGAAAAGTATTGGCAGAAATCTTTAAAATTAGAGACAGAGAAGGAAGAAAGAAATTCCAGTTTTTATGATTTACATATACTAAGTTTTTAGACACAGTTATTCAAATAAATTATCTAGCTATCTATCTACCTATCTTTATCATCTATAATTTGTGTATCTCTCTGCCTGATGACTCTTCTCAGAATTTACCTCTAAAAAGTATGTCTAATGAAATATTTTTTAACTTGGGTTCCTTAATTCTTTCTTAAAGCTTTCTAGAATAAAATCCTTCAAGATGGTCTGTTATTTCTCATGGTGTCATAAAAAATGAGCCCTTTATTTGTTGTAGTGGAAATGCAGACAGCATATGACTACTCTGATTTCCCCATATATTGTCTTGAACCAGCCTCCTTACCTCCTTCAGAGAAGTATCATGCACCAGTATCCATACTGAAGAATCGTAAGTTAAACTTCCCCCACAAAATCCCTTATTGAACTCTACATATCACACATGAGCCAGCAATTGCCCCATTTAATACACATCCAACCAGGGAATATGAGGTAAGTCTTCCCTTCTGGCAAGAAGGAAACATGCACATTCTCTTAAAAAGTTCTCCCTGCTGAGTGGGGAGCCCGATGCAGGGCTCTATCTCGGACCCCTGAAATCACGACATGAGCCAACATCAAGAATTGGGACACTCATCCAACTGAGCCACCCAGGCACCTCAAACATTGTTATTTTGAATTTGGTGCCTGATAAATCTATTTTCTGGATATCCTATGACTATTCTTACTGCCTATTTTCTGGGTTTGTTTTGTTTTGGTTCGGTTTGGTTTTGGTCAGATTTTTTTTATTTCAAAAATTGCAGCAATACTTTGAGGCTCTCTGTAGGTTATATTTCCCTGGAGAAGATTTAATTTCACCTTTATTAAAAAGCACTAATAATCCCAGATCATATTTTCCTGCACAGTGATGGAGCTTATTTGAAGCTAGCTTCAGTCCTGTAAGGCCCAGTGTGCCTGGTGCATCCAACCTTCAACTCCTACATGAAAGTGTGGCATTTTTACCAAGCTTTCTTTTTATTAGGATTTTAAGGGTTTTGTTGTTGTTCTGGTTTGTTTTGCTCCTTCCTTCCTCAAGTCCTAGATTATTTTGGATTGTCTTGATTTGTCTGTATCTGCCTCACGGTTTTGGAATGGGCATATTATTTGAAAATGTAATACAGTATCAAATACTAGGCTTGCCCCTCTAGAATTTCTGTTTGATCTTCAATTCCAATCCTAAAATCACTGTCTTGGTAGTACTAATACCTTTAAAAAATATTTTTAATTGATTCCTCAGATTTTCAAGTTGTTTTCCATTGAGGAGTTGGCCCCAAACACCATACTTTTACTATATGAAGGGTGATTGCCCCACAGTGCTTACTCTTACACATCTTATTTAAACAATTTTCCTTTTGCTTTAAATAGTCCTTAAAGTACTATTAAAATGTTAGAGCCAGAAGATGTGAAAGGTTGCATTTTTTTCTCCACTCTTTAGCAAGAAGATATCTTTTTTTCCTTTTTTTTTTTTAAGATTTATTTATTTTTACAGAGAGAGTGAGTGAGAATGCATGCATGCGAGCCAGGGGGAGGAGTGAGGAAGAGAGAGAATCTCAAGCAGATTCCCCGCTGAGCACAGAGTGGGCGGGCTAGGGATTGGGGGAATGGGCCCTCCATCTCCAGACCCTGAGATCATGACCTGAGCCAAAACCAAGAGTCAGACCCTCAACTGACTCAGCTACCCAGGCACCCCAGAAGAAATCTTTTGTTAAAAAGTGTATTTGCGAGGGAGGAGTCAAGATGGCGGAGAAGTAGCAGGCTGAGACTACTTCGGGTAGCGGGAGATCAGCTAAATAGCTTATCTAAAGATTGCAAACACCTACAAATCCAACGGGAGATTGAAGAGAAGAAGAACAGCAATTCCAGAAACAGAAAATCAACCACTTTCTGCAAGGTAGGACTGGCGGAGAAGTGAATCCAAAGCGACGGGAAGATAGACCGCGGGGGGAGGGGCCGGCTCCCGGCGAGCGGCGGAGCAACGGAGCAAAATCAGGACTTTTAAAAGTCTGTTCTGCTGAGGGACATCGCTCCAGAGGCTTAACTGGGGTGAAGCCCAGGCGGGGTAAGCGCGGCCTCAGGTCCCGCAGGGTTGCAGAAGGATCGGGGGTGTCTCAGTGTCGCAGAGCTTACCGGTATTAGAACGGGGAAGCCGGTTGCAGAGACAGAGCCGAGGAGTGACTCTCAGCTCAGGGTTGCCTTGAACCGGTCGCAGGCTCGGTCAGCTCGGAGCGCGGCCGGAGGCCAGGGTGACGAGAGTCATTTGGCACTGTTCTCTGAGGGCGCACTGAGGAGTGGGGCCCCGGGCTCTCGGCTCCTCCGGGCCGGAGACCGGGAGGCCGCCATCTTTATTCCCGTCCTCCGGACTCTACGGAAGGCGCTCAGGGAACAAAAGCTCCCGAAAGCGAACCCGAGCCGATGACTCAGCGCGGCCCCGGGTAAGGGCGGTGCAACTCCGCCTGGGGCAAAGACGCTTGAGAATCACTACAACGGGCCCCTCCCCCAGAAGATCTACGGGAAACCCAGCCAGGACCAAGTTCACCTACCAAGGAGAACGGCGGAATTCCAGAGGAGAAGAAAGCAAAGCACGGAACTCATGGCTTTCTCCCCATGATTTTTTAGCCTTGCAGTTAATTTAATTTTTTTTTTCTTTTTCAATTTTTTTTCTTTTTCTCTTCTTCTGCTAAATTTTTTTTTAACTTTTACCATTTTCTTTTTTTTAACGTTTTTTAAATAGTTTATCTAATATATATATTTTTTCCTCTTTTTATATTTTTTTCTTTATCGGCTTTCTTTTTTTTAATAGTTTTTTTTTTTTTTTCTTTTCTTTCTTTCTGAACCCCTTTTTATCCCCTTTCTCCCCCCTCACAATTCAGGATCTCTTCTCATTTGGCTAAAGCATATTTTCCTGGGGTTGTTGCCACCCTTTTAGTATTTTACTTGCTCCTTCATAAACTCTTATCTGGACAAAATGACAAGGCGGAAAAATTCACAACAAAAAAAAGAACAAGAGGCAATACCAAAGGCTAGGGACCTAATCAATACAGACATTGGTAATATGTCAGATATAGAGTTCAGAATGATGATTCTCAAGGTTCTAGCCGGGCTTGAAAAAGGCATGGAAGATATTAAAGCAACCCTCTCGGGAGATATAAAAGCCCTTTCTGTAGAAATAAAAGAACTAAAATCTAACCAAGTTGAAATCAAAAAAGCTATTAATGAGGTGCAATCAAAAATGGAGGCTCTCACTGCTAGGATAAATGAGGCAGAAGAAAGAATTAGCGATATAGAAGACCAAATGACAGAGAATAAAGAAGCTGAGCAAAAGAGGGACAAACAGCTACTGGACCACGAGGGGAGAATTCGAGAGATAAGTGACACCATAAGACGAAACAACATTAGAATAATTGGGATTCCAGAAGAAGAGGAAACAGAGAGGGGAGCAGAAGGTATATTGGAGAGAATTATTGGAGAGAATTTCCCCAATATGGCAAAGGGAACAAGCATCAAAATCCAGGAGGTTCAGAGAACCCCCCTCAAAATCAATAAGAATAGGTCTACAGCCCGTCACCTAATAGTAAAATTGACAAGTCTTAGTGACAAAGAAAAGATCCTGAAAGCAGCCCGGGAAAAGAAGTCTGTAACGTACAATGGTAAAAATATTAGATTGGCAGCAGACTTATCCACAGAGACCTGGCAGGCCAGAAAGAGCTGGCATGATATATTCAGAGTACTAAATGAGAAAAACATGCAGCCAAGAATACTATATCCAGCTAGGCTATCATTGAAAATAGACGGAGAGATTAAAAGCTTCCAAGACAAACAAAAACTGAAAGAATTTGCAAATACCAAACCAGCTCTACAGGAAATATTGAAAGGGGTCCTCTAAGCAAAGAGAGACCCTAAAAGTAGTAGATCAGAAAGAAACAGAGACAATATACAATAACAGTCACCTTACAGGCAATTCAATGGCACTAAATTCATATCTCTCAATACTTACCCTGAATGTTAATGGGCTAAATGCCCCAAACAAAAGACACAGGGTATCAGAATGGATAAAAAAACAAAACCCATCTATATGTTGCCTACAAGAAACTCATCTTACACCCGAAGACACCTCCAGGTTTAAAGTGAGGGGGTGGAAAAGAATTTACCATGCTAATGGACATCAGAAGAAAGCAGGAGTGGCAATCCTTATATCAGATCAATTAGATTTTAAGCCAAAGATTATAATAAGAGATGAGGAAGGACACTATATCATACTCAAAGGAACTGTCCAACAAGAAGATCTAACAATTTTAAATATCTATGCCCCTAACGTGGGAGCAGCCAACTATATAAACCAATTAATAACAAAATCAAAGAAACACATCGACAAGAATACAATAATAGTAGGGGATTTTAACACTCCCCTCACTGAAATGGACAGATCATCCAAGCAAAAGATCAACAAGGAAATCAAGGCCTTAAATGACACACTGGACCAGATGGACATCACAGATATATTCAGAACATTTCATCCCAAAGCAACAGAATACACATTCTTCTCTAGTGCACATGGAACATTCTCCAGAATAGATCACATTCTTGGTCCTAAATCAAGTCTCAACCGGTATCAAAAGATTGGGATCATTCCCTGCATATTTTCAGACCACAATGCTCTAAAGCTAGAACTCAATCACAAGAGGAAATTTGGAAAGAACCCAAATACATGGAGACTAAACAGCATCCTTCTAAAGAATGAATGGGTCAACCAGGAAATCAAAGAAGAATTGAAAAAATTTATGGAAACAAATGATAATGAAAACACAACAGTTCAGAATCTGTGGGACACAACAAAGGCAGTCCTGAGAGGAAAATATATAGCGGTACAAGCCTTTCTCAAGAAACAAGAAAGGTCTCAGGTACACAACCTAACCCTACACCTAAAGGAGCTGGAGAAAGAACAAGAAAGAAACCCTAAACCCAGCAGGAGAAGAGAAATCATAAAGATCAGAGCAGAAATCAATGAAATAGAAACCAAAAAAACAATAGAACAAATCAACGAAACTAGGAGCTGGTTCTTTGAAAGAATTAATAAGATTGATAAACCCCTGGCCAGACTTATCAAAAAGAAAAGAGAGAGGACCCAAATAAATAAAATCATGAATGAAAGAGGAGAGATCACAACGAACACCAAAGAAATACAGACAATTATAAGAACATACTATGAGCAACTCTACGCCAACAAATTTGACAATCTGGAAGAAATGGATGCATTCCTAGAGACATATAAACTACCACAACTGAACCAGGAAGAAATAGAAAGCCTCAACAGACCCATAACCAGTAAGGAGATTGAAACAGTCATCAAAAATCTCCAAACAAACAAAAGCCCAGGGCCAGACGGCTTCCCGGGGGAATTCTACCAAACATTTAAAGAAGAACTAATTCCTATTCTCCTGAAACTGTTCCAAAAAATAGCAATAGAAGGAAAACTTCCAAACTCATTTTATGAGGCCAGCATCACCTTGATCCCAAAACCAGATAAGGATCCCAACAAAAAAGAGAACTACAGACCAATATCCTTGATGAACACAGATGCAAAAATTCTCGCCAAAATACTAGCCAATAGGATTCAACAGTACGTTAAAAGGATTATTCACCACGACCAAGTTGGATTTATTCCAGGGCTGCAAGGTTGGTTCAACATCCGCAAATCAATCAATGTGATACAACACATTAATAAAAGAAAGAACAAGAACCATATGATACTCTCCATAGATGCTGAAAAAGCATTTGACAAAGTACAGCATCCCTTCCTGATCAAAACTCTTCAAAGTGTAGGGATAGACGGCACATACCTCAATATTATCAAAGCCATCTATGAAAAACCCACCGCAAATATCATTCTCAATGGAGAAAAACTGAAAGCTTTTCCGCTAAGGTCAGGAACACGGCAGGGATGTCCGTTATCACCACTGCTATTCAACATAGTACTAGAAGTCCTAGCCTCAGCGATCAGACAACAAAAGGAAATTAAAGGCATCCAAATCGGCAAAGAAGAAGTCAAACTATCACTCTTCGCAGATGATATGATACTCTATGTGGAAAACCCAAAAGACTCCACTCCAAAACTGCTAGAACTTGTACAGAAATTCAGTAAAGTGTCAGGATATAAAATCAATGCACAGAAATCAGTTGCACTTCTCTACACCAACAACAAGACAGAAGAAAGAGAAATTAAGGAGTCCATCCCATTTACAATTGCACCCAAAACTATAAGATACCTAGGAATAAACCTAACCAAAGAGACTAAGAATCTATACTCAGAAAACTATAAAGTACTCATGAAAGAAATTGAGGAAGACACAAAGAAATGGAAAAATGTTCCATGCTCTTGGATTGGAAGAATAAATATTGTGAAAATGTCTATGCTACCTAAAGCAATCTACACATTTAATGCAATTCCTATCAAAGTACCATCCATTTTTTTCAAAGAAATGGAACAAATAATCCTAAAATTTATATGGAACCAGAAAAGACCTCGAATAGCCAAAGGAATATTGAAAAAGAAAGCCAAAGTTGGTGGCATCACAATCCCGGACTTCAAGCTCTATTACAAAGCTGTCATCATCAAGACAGCATGGTACTGGCACAAAAACAGACACATAGATCAATGGAACAGAATAGAGAGCCCAGAAATGGACCCTCAACTCTATGGTCAACTCATCTTCGACAAAGCAGGAAAGAATGTCCAATGGAACAAAGACAGCCTCTTCAATAAATGGTGTTGGGAAAATTGGACAGCCACATGCAGAAAAATGAAATTGGATCATTTCCTTACACCACACACGAAAATAGACTCAAAATGGATAAAGGATCTCAATGTGAGAAAGGAATCCATCAAAATCCTCGAGGAAAACACAGGCAGCAACCTCTTCGACGTCAGCCGCAGCAACATCTTCCTAGGAACATCACCAAAGGCAAGGGAAGCAAAGGCAAAAATGAACTTTTGGGATTTTATCAAGATCAAAAGCTTTTGCACAGCAAAGGAAACAGTGAACAAAACCAAAAGACAACTGACAGAATGGGAGAAGATATTTGCAAACGACATATCAGATAAAGGGCTAGTGTCCAAAATCTATAAAGAACTTAGCAAACTCAACACCCAAAGAACAAATAATCCAATCAAGAAATGGGCAGAGGACATGAACAGACATTTCTGCAAAGAAGACATCCAGATGGCCAACAGACACATGAAAAAGTGCTCCATATCACTCGGCATCAGGGAAATACAAATCAAAACCACCATGAGATATCACCTCACACCAGTCAGAATGGCTAAAATGAACCAGTCAGGAAATGACAGATGCTGGCGAGGATGCGGAGAAAGGGGAACCCTCCTACACTGTTGGTGGGAATGCAAGCTGGTGCAACCACTCTGGAAAACAGCATGGAGGTTCCTCAAAATGTTGAAAATAGAACTACCCTATGACCCTGCAATTGCACTGCTGGGTATTTACCCTAAAGATACAAACATAGTGATCCGAAGGGGCACATGCACCCGAATGTTTATAGCAGCAATGTCTACAATAGCCAAACTATGGAAAGAACCTAGATGTCCATCAACAGACGAATGGATAAAGAAGATGTGGTATATATACACAATGGAATACTATGCAGCCATCAAAAGAAATGAAATCTTGCCATTTGCGACGACATGGATGGAACTAGAGGGTATCATGCTTAGCGAAATAAGTCAATCGGAGAAAGACAACTATCATATGATCTCCTTGATATGAGGGAGAGGAGATGCAACATGGGGGGTCGAGGGGGTAGGAGAAGAGTAAATGAAACAAGATGGGATTGGGAGGGAGACAAACCATAAGTGACTCTTAATCTCACAAAACAAACTGAGGGTTGATGGGGGGAGGGTGTTGGGAGAGGGGGTGGTGTTATGGATATCGGGGAGGGTGTGTGCTATGGTGAGTGTTGTGAAGTGTGTAAACCTGGCGATTCGCAGACCTATACCCCTGGGGATAAAAATATATGTTTATAAAGCTGTAAAAAAAAAAAAAAAAAAAAGAAAGAAAGGATGAATCCCCAAGTTTTGTAGCAACATGGACGGGACTGGAAGAGATTATGCTGAGTGAAATAAGTCAAGCAGAGAGAGTCAATTATTATATGGTTTCACTTATTTGTGGAGCATAACAAATAGCATGGAGGACAAGGGGAGTTGGAGAGGAGAAGGGAGTTGAGGGAAATTGGAAGGGGAGGTGAACCATGAGAGACTATGGACTCTGAAAAATGATCTGAGAATTTTGAAGGGGTGGGGGGTGGGAGGTTGGGGGCACCAGGTGGTGGGTATTGTAGAGGGCACGAATTGCATGGAGCACTGGGTGTGGTGCAAAAATAATGAATACTGTTATGCTGAAAAAAAAAATAAAAAAAAAAATTAAAAAAAAAAAAAAAAAAAAAAAAAGTGTATTTGCGACTTGGACTTTTCCCTCACATGTGTGGTCTCAAGCAAAACTTAAAATTAAGAAAAAAATTTATCATTCATGATCCTATTAAAATTGTAACACAAAGTAGTTCCTATTTAGTGCTTGTTTCCACATAATTTTCCTCTCTATTTCTTTGATTATCCATTAAAATCTAAAGGATGACAGGTTTGATGTAACAAATTTCATAAGAAATTATTTTCATCACAATAGACAGCATAACACTATTAAATATACAAATGTATGTACGTTGTGTAACTACCTCTACACTCTTTTCCCTTAAGCAAGTATTAAAAATGATAAAAGAGAACTTGCATCTTAGAAAATCAGAAATACTTAGTAACATTAGCAACATTTTGTAACATTTCTTGTTCATAATTATTAAATAATTATAAATATTTTAAAACACAGACTATCCTCAAGAGTAATGATTCTTTAATACACAATAAACAAACCAAAATTAAACAATCAAGAAAATTAACACATAAATATATATTATCGAGTTTTTACTTGTGCTAGCCAAAATGTTAAGCTCCTTGCATCCACTATCTGATATAACTCTCAGAACCATGAGTTTGGGAGCAAAGATGAGGAAGCAGGTTCAGAGAGGTTAAGAAAGTTGGTTCTGATTACAGAAATAGTTAAGTAACAGAGAAAATACTGGAATTCAAATATGACTAAGAAAGTTTCTTTTAAGCACTTTCTTTATTAACTCTCAATTGAACATCGTAACCTGAAAGTAAATGACCTAATAGGGAAGGGAAAATGGTTGCATCTGGATGAAGGACCCAGTGTTGAGTGAGAGAGAGTAGTAGGAAGGGCTAAGGGGAAAAAATGAAAGTGTTTGGGTCCTGGGAGAAGTTCATATGCAGAATGGCTATAGTTTCTAATGAGTCACTGCTCCTATCCTGAAGCCTACTTTTTAAAGGATATACAGGCGTACAGGACTCTGAATACATTGTAGATCATACTCCCTCTTAAAACTGATGGACTGATACAATGTAGGAAGGGCACTGTTTACATTGTTTGTGACATGCAGTGCCCTGGATAATGAGAGGCAGTCATTTTACCTCAGATCGAAGATTACTTTTAAATAAAAATTAAAGACTCAGAATTATGTTGAATGACAACAACCATTAAAATAAATCACGTGTGAAATGCTACAGTGTCTGAAATTGCAAGAAATTAAATAGAGATAAAAGGAATCATTTAACGTGGTAAGAATTCAGCAAAATTGCAAACGCATTTGTAATTCAAAAGTGCAATGAAACAAATATATTTGATTATGATGGAATATGTGATAAAATGTCTCATAATTTATATATATTGTTTCTTTTTGAATAGTACAGAAATTCAGTAACATAAATTATAAACTTAATTATAAAAAAACTATTAGGAATTATAAGGGCAAGTTAACAGAGTAAAATATTGTATATAAATGTACACATATACATATAGTCATAAATACATGAATGTTTATAAAATGTGCATTTATGTACATACTTACACATATGTGTGATAATGAATCATTATTTTTACACATACATAATTTAGTTTAATGTACTTGATAATTCATTAAGTTTTGGTCTTCTATTTGATCCTCTTTGCCATTTCTATTGTTCTCAGACTATCCCTGATGATACAAATTAAATACATTATGCTTTACAATATATATTACGCTTTGCTTTCTGCTTTGTTATTTATATTCTCAAAGTCAGAAAATTTCAAATTAAGGCACAACAGAAAGTAAACCAATGCATTTGTGTTCAATGTTTTCCCACACTGATTCCTCAAGGAATAGTTACCAAAGCATATTATAAAAACAATCTGCTAAGTAATGAACACTGTGTTCTTTGCCTATGATTTGGAATTACTACTTGTTTAAAATTATAATTAAGATCTTTTCATAATGCCAAAAAAGAAAAAAGAAGGGAAAGAGTCAGACAAAGAAAGAAAAAGTAGGTGATTCAGGGATTTCTTGGGATGTTATTTGATGCCTCTAATGACTAATAATGAGATTCTTTTCATATATTCACTTGTATTCTATGTGCCATCTTTGATAAAATACCCATTCACATTCTTGCCCAGTTTTTTCTCTTATAAATGAGTCTTGAAAATTCTTGATATTTTTTGCTATAAGTCCTTTACCAGATATGTGATTTACAAATACATCTTTCAGTCTATGGCTTGCCTCTTCATTCTATAAGGCGTGTCTTTGGCAAAGCACAATTTTTTTATTTTGCTGAAGTGAATTTATTTATTTACTTTTTTCATTTAGGATTTGTATGTTTGGTGTCATGCTTCAAAACTCTTTGTCTAACCCAAAGTCACACACAATTTCTCCTACATTTTCTCCTGTGCCTCTTACAGTTCTATATTTTAGTCTATGATGTGTTGTGATTCATATACTTTTATGTAAGATCATCCATTTATTCCAGCACCATTACCTGAAAAAGGCTATTTATTCCACATTGAACTGCCTTTGTAACTTTGTCTAAAGTCAATTGGCCATATTTGTCTGGGTCTATTTCTGGGCACCTCGTTTGCTATATTGTTTATGAGTCTAACTTTTCACCAACAGGACATGCTATACTTACTACTATAGCTTTTTACAAAAATTGTTTTGTGTCTTGTATATCCTTTTTATCTCCACATGTTTTAGAATAAGCTGTTGAAATCTCCAAGAAATTGACATTTTAGCATATTGATTGTTCTAATCCATATATATATATATATATATATATATATATATATATATATATACTATCTCTTCATTCACTTAGCTCCTCTTTGATTTCATTCATCAGGCTTTTTTTATTCTTTTTTTCTTTTTTCTTTTTTCAGTGTACCTTATCACATCTAAGTGAATGCAATTTTTACTGAGATAAGATGGTAATTTTTACTGCAATAATTGTTGTCACACATATTTTTAAGAAGTAACAGAGAGACCCCATGTACACAATTTCCCCAACAGTAATATTTTGTTGAGTTATAATACAGTCACAATCAAGATATTGACAGTGTAAAAATCCACAGGTCTTATCTATATTTTCCCAGTTTTAATAGAATTCGTGTGTGTGTGTGTGTGTGTGTGTGTGTGTGTGTGTGTTGTTCTGTAATCACTGGTGGATGTTTGCACAAGAACCACTGTGATCAAGATTCTCAGCTGTTCTCACCAAAGTCTTTGTGTTGCTCTTTTATAACCACATCTACCTCTCATTTGTTCTTCCTTTTAAATAAATGCTTTAAAATGTTATGATTTCAAAATATTATAAAAATGGAATCACAGGGCATCTGGGTGGCTCAGTCAGTTAAGCATCTGCCTTTGGCTCAGGTCATGATCCCAGGGTTCTGAGATCAAGCTCCATGTCAGGCTGGCTCCCTGCTCAGTGGTGAGTCTGCTTGTCCCTCTCCTTCTGCTCCTCTCCTCTGCTTTTGCTCCTCTCTACCTTGCTCAATTTTTCTCTCTCTCAAATAATAAACAAAGATTTTAAAAATGGAATCACAGAGTTTGTAAACTATTGGGATTTGTTCTTATTACTAGGTATAATTTTCCGCAGATTTGTGTAAGTCTTGTAATAATCATTCATTCCTTTTCACTGATGAAAAGTATTCAGCATTATATATGCACCGCAGTTTGCTTACCCATTTACTCATTGAAGGACATCTGGTCTGTCTTTGCTGGGAGTGGCCAGCAATCCCTGTGCCCACTGATGAAAGATTACTTCACACTTTACTGTGAAAGGGGGAAGACAAGGGAGTCAGTGCTCAGAGAGGAAGACCCTTTGTTCTTTGCTCCTGCTTTTATTGTCCTTCAGGATAATCACACATCCTTATCACTGTTCCTCAAGCACATGATGTGTGACAGGGCGTCTTACTGAAACTAGGAGGATCTGTTTATGGGAAAGATACGATATGCTAATATGCTAATCAGCACATTCCATGTGTTCTGCTAAACATAGCCTAAGGAACAATGCATGCAGTTCTTAGATCACAGGGCTGCTGTTGGGGCTAAAACAGATTTAGGGAAGACAACTCCCCTGGGCATTCCAAAAACAGAGTAGTCACAAAGGCCTAGGCTGTCCAAAGGCCTACCCCTTCTCCCAAACCTTCCCTCTCCCCCAGCGGCCTTTGTGTTACATTTTAACAAGTCAGGTATTATGGCTGATTTCATGCTCTATGTTAACCCCAACGTGTCTTCAGTTTTTGGCTATTAAAAAAGATTGCTATGAACATTCATTTACAAGTTTTTTATTTGAATACACATTTTAATTTTTTTGGAAAAAAAATGTCCAGGAGTGTAATTTCTGGGTAACAGGAAAGTTGCTTGTTTATTTTTTAAGTCACTGCTACATGAAAATGGAGATTCTTTTTAGAATACTTATTAAAATTCCTTTACTGATTACAGAACCATTTTGATTCTCTAAACGTACTTAATTCTGGTAGTTTGAGGGTTGGTTTTTTTTTAAGATTTTCTTTATTTATACAGAGATCACCAGTAGGCAGAGAGGCAGGCAGAGAGAGAGGGGGAAGCAGGCTCCCTGGTGAGCAGAGAGCCTGATGTGGGGCTCCAGCCCAGGACCCTGAGATCATGCATGACCTGAGCTGAAGGCAGAGGCCTACCTAACCCACTGAGCCAACCAGGGGCCCCAGTAGTTTGAGCTTTTGAGTAATTGCATTACTTCTTATAAGCTGTCACATAAGCGTAAGTTGTTTGTAGTATCTCTTATCATTTTAATGGCTGGAGGATATGCAGTAATATCTTATTTCATTTGTGTTCTCTTTTTGTTTGTGAGTTTTGTGAGAGATTTATCTATCTCATAGATTATTTTTGAAGAATCATCTTTTTGTTTGCTTTTCTTCACTTTTCTGGTTTCAATTTTATTTCTTCTCTTTTATTATTTTCTTCCTTCTATTTATTTTGGATTTATATTACTCTTCTGGCTTCTTGAGGTAGGAGCTTAGATTATTGATTTGAAACCTTTCCTCATTTCTAAGGTAAGCACTTTGTGCTATACCTTTTCTTTTCAGCACTATATTAAATGTATCCCACATTTTAAAATACAACATATTTTCATTTTTCTTCAGTATTTGTTAATTTATTTCGAGACTTCTTTGACCTGTCAACTACATAGAACTGTGTTTTATTTCCAAGTGTTGAGATTTTCCTTTTATGTCTTTTGATTTTTACTTTGATTGCATTATTGCAAGAGAACACACTGTGATTTCAATTATCTTAAATTTGTTGAAGTTTGTTTTATGGCCCAGGATATGGCCTATCTTGGTGAATACAAACAATTGCTTGAAAAAAATAAAATGAGATTCTGCTACTTTCTCTGGATTATTATAAAACAATTAATCCTGTTGATTAAATTGAGTTGCCCAGATCTTCTATATTTGTGTTGGTTTTCAACCTAGTGATTCTGTGTTTTGCTGAGAGGAGATGTTGAAGTCTCTGAATAGAATTGTAGATTCAGCTATTTCTTTGGCCAAATGAGGGAAAAATTCAGCCATCATTTATTTGAATATGTTTTTATTCCCAGTATCTTTCTTTTCTTCTTTATGGAGCCCAATGATGATTTACAAAATACAGTAGATTTCACAGAGTTTCCATTACCTTCCATGCACACAGTTATTCTACTATTATTAGCATCTTATATGTGGTAAACTTGTCACAGTTGATGGACCAATATTGATGCATTAATAACTAAAACCCATAGTTTACATTAGCTTACTTTTGTGTTATGAAATTCTGAAAAATGGATAATATCAAGTATCCATCATTAAAGTATCATACAGAATATGTTCACCACCCTAAAAATCTCAGGTGTTTCTCCTATTTTATGTTTCTTCCATTCCCTTCCCACACAACCCCTGGCAACCACTGATGTTTTTATGATTTCTGCGTTTTTTTGCCATTTCAGGAATGTCTTATAATTGGAATGATATAGTATATAGCCCTTTCGGACTGGCTTATTCCATTTAACAATAACCATTTAAGGTTTTTCCATGTCTTTTCATGGCTCATTTCTTTTTACTGCTGAAAAATATTCTATTGTAATGACTTACTTCAGTTTGTTTATCCATTCACTTAATAAAAAACACTTTGATTGCTTCTAATTTTTAGCAATTATGAATAAAACTGCTACAAATATTAATATGCAGTTTTTGTGTAGATATAAGTTTTCAACTGATCTGGGTAAATATATAGGAGTATAATCCAGGCAATCCATGAATGTACAGTGAGACTGTGGTTAGCTTTGTGAGAATAACAAACCATTTTCTGAAGTGGCTCTATCATTTTGAATAATAACCAGAAATAGCTGTTGCTTCATATCCTCAATGGTATTTGTTATTTTTAGCTTTTCTGAATTTTAGACATTCTACTGATGTAGTGACTATCTCATTATTTTAATTTGCAATTTCCTAATGACCTATGATGTTTAGTATCATTTCAAATGCTTATTCTCTAGCTGCTGATCTTACTGAGTGAGTTGTGATCTTTGGCCCTTTTTAAAATTAGACTGTTTTCTTATTATTTATTATTTATTTTTTTTTTACTATGTTCAGTTTGCCAACATATAGTACATCATTAGTTTTTGATGTAGTGTTCAATGACTCATTACTTGTGTATAACACCCAGTGCTCATCACAACACATGCCCTCCTTAATACTCATTACCCAGCTATCCCCTTCCCCTCTCCAGTCCCTCCTGTAACCCTCAGTTTGTTTGCCAGAGTCCAGAGTCTCTCATGGTTTGTCTCCCTCTCTAATTTCTTCCCATTTAGTTTTCCCTCCTTTCCCCTATGGTCCTCTGCACTATTCTTTATGTTCCAAATATGAGTGAAACCATATGATAATTATCTTTTGATTGATTTATTTCACTTATTATTTATTTTTAGATGTTCCTTGTATATTTTGGACATAGTCCTTTATCATAAATGTGTTTTACCCCAGTCATTTTCTCCCAGTCTGTGGTTTGGCTTTTCATTCTCCTAACACATCTTTCATAGAACAGAGGTTTTAATGTTAATAAAGGACAAAATCTTTTTTTTTTTTTTTATGGATCATACTTGTGATATGTATCCATAAACTCATTACCAACCTATTACTTAGATTTTCTCTTATGGTATCTTCTAGAAATTTTTGTAGTTTTGTGTTTTACATTTAGGCCTATTATACATTTTGAGTTAATTTTTTATGAAAGGTGTAAGGTCTATATTTACATGTATTTATTTATTTTTCATGTGGATATTCACTTTTGTTGAAGTGATAACCATTTGCCCTTTGGAGTACTTTTGCTTTGTCAAAAATTAAATGAGTGTTCTGTCATCTATGTCTGGGCTCTGTATTCTGTTCCACTGTTCTAATTTGTTTTATATGTCTTTTCTTTCACCATGAAGCCCACATTTATTGCTCTCTCCCTTTGCTTGTTTTGTTTGTAATCTTTTCTTCTTTCTAACAATTCTTAAGGTGAAAATTTATATTATGGACATTATAACTGTTTACTTTAATACAAGTATTTTAAAGCTATAAATTTCATTTAAAATTGTTTTAGATACATCCCACCAGTTCTGATATGAGGTATTTTCGCTTTTATTCAGATAAAAATCTTCTTAAATCTCACTTGAGATACCCTCAATGTCTCATGAGATTTTCAGATGTATGCATTTTAGTTTCCAAATATTTGGGGATTTTCCAGACATCTTTCTCTTGTTTATTTCTCATTCTATTATAGTCAGAAAACATGTTTTGTATGATTTATGTTGTACTTTTAAATATACTTGTCAAGGTTTATTTTATGGCAAGAACATAGTCTATCTCGGTGAATCTTTCTTGGGTACTTGAGAAAAATGTGTATCCTTTTTTGGGGTACAGGTCCTATAAATATCAGTTGGATCAACTGTTCATCAGATATTCTATATCTTTTTGATTTTCTAAATATTTATTATGCTAATTACTGAGGGGGATAGTGAATATTCTCTTTATTCATTGGTATATGTAACTTCTCTCTTCATCTATGTTGTTCTTCTTTTTAGGGGAGAATTTACTTCTTGTTCATCTTTTTTCTTTGAAGCCTCAGCCATGTCTTCTACATTGGCACCAAGCGCACCTTCCTTCAGTGGCTCAGCTTTGTATGAAAAATTCTACAATGCATTTATAGCTTATTCTGGAAAGCTCTTTGACAGCAAGATCCATGTTGGCAATGCTTCATTTTTTTCTAAGACTTTATGATTTTTGCACATTTATGTGAAATGGGTTAGAAAAAGTGGTAGAACAGAAATCAAAGATTATTTTTCAGAAATATAACGTTCAGAAGACAAAGTATTTTGTGCCTCACAGTAATTATGTATACACACACACACACACACACACATATATATATATATACATATATTATTACCTAAGACTGTCCAGAAAATTCAGGGGACTGAGTTTTCATTGAGGAGCAAAGGAGAATATTTTCACTAAATACATTTTAAGGGAGCAATGAAATGCACAAATTTTTCTCCAACTCTCCTACCTGAATTTTGTTTATTCAAAATAAGATAAATATGTATTTATTTTCATCCACTAAACCAGTGGATATACTGAATTAGAAAGCATATATTTAAAAAAATATAGAGACTAATAGTTTTGGTTGGAAGGTAGTCATCAATTTGTCCAATCTCTTCTATTTGGCTGTATGGAAATATTTTGTAACTACAAAAACCGAAGTTTTAGTGGTGTAAAGTAACCTAAAGACTGTGGAGTCTGTATCTGGATTTTAGTTTTTCAAGTGCCATAAGAATTCACATTGTGGTAACACCTGAATCACAGTGAGCTTTAACAGACTTACACATAAAATTGCTTTAATTTGCCACCCTACATATTAATAGAGGTCAAGTCACTGGTGTTATTTCATAGAATTAAATATTTTGCTGTCAATTCATTATTAAGGATGTCTAATTTAAAATTCTCACAGTAGCCTGACTTTGTTCTAGGCTGTTACTCCTTGCTGTTCCACTGTCTTTAATTATTCCTCCCCCTGCATGTACTGAAATGGAATGCCTCAAGGATACTGTGATGGCAACATAGAGCAGCATTGTTTTCCCTTATAATAGAACTTGGGAAGGATATTGTTAGACCACTAGGCAAAATAGAAAGGTGGATTTAATTTCCATCAAATAAATATATTAAAGTTAAATGAATCAAAAAAGATGCAAATGAATCAAAGATGCAAATTCATTATTAACATCTAGTTAAGAATGTTTAGAAACTTGTTTTACTTCTAAGTATTCAAACCCATCACTCCTACAGAAAGAAATGTGGCAATCTCTTCTCCAGCAGGGCATGTGTCCTGTCAAAACATTGTTAGTTTGCATATAAGGTCAGAATGTAAAACACATGTCAAGGCCGTTGCCTCTTGCTCCTCGGTGTAGTATAACAAACTTGTAAGAATTTCATTTTCCTACCTCATCTTTCCTAGACAAAATAACTAAAGTATTCCTTGGTTTCTGTGATGTAAGTAAAGGGGAAGAATAAGAAAGATTATTGTTTTAAGAAAAGTTCTTTAAAAAAACTAAAATGTTCCCTTATAAATTTCAATGTGAGTTACTCATTTTTGTATTAGATATCAATGAGAAATCATTCATGTGTTGAATATTTACTACATCTGGAACCTTCTGAAGCATTTCTGCAAACATCATATTCATAGGCTAAAGATTCTGTCCTTTTTCCAACAAAATGTGTTAGGTAATTTAAATTCCCAATTCTCCAACAATCAAAAACCATGGAATTAGCAACAGCACTACTTTGACTTGTAGAATGTATGAGCTGAAACTAAATGATCCAGTACTGAATTCACAGATCTTAAAATTAACAACACAGGAAACAACAGATGTTGGTGAGCATGTGGAAAAAGGGGAACCCTCATACATTGCTGGTGGGAGTATAAACTGCACCCACTCTTGGGAACAGTATGCAGGTTCCTCAAAATTGTACCTTCATTTACCTCCAGTGTTAATTTATAGTTTGTTTGTGATATCACTTTTTATAAAAATATATAAATTTACTTTCATGCATTTTTACTAAATAGATATATCAAACAAACAGAGATCACTTTCTTTGTCATACTGAAAGAACCAGAAGTCAATTCTAAAGGATTATTTCTATTCTTAACTATGCTTGCAGTTGTCACTAGCATTAGGTTTCTTTTTTCTTTTTAAATCTTTTATTTATTTGAGAGAGAGAAAATGCATGTATGTACGTTGCATGACTTGGGGGAGGGGAAGAGGGAGAGAATGTTCAGGCAGACGCCCCATTAGTGTAGAGTCCACTGTAGAGCTTGATCCCATGAGATCATGACCTGAGCTGAAACCAACAGTTGGATGCTTAGCTGACTGAACCATCCAGGCATCCCACTAGCATTAGTTTTCTAAAATACATATTGAATTATCACTGTCCTCCTTAAAACAATTGATAACAGAAATATATATTACTGACTTTGGCTTACTGCATCCTGACTGTCCAGTTATTTGATTTTTTTAGTCATGATATGGGGTATAATACATACACACATACATATGTACATATATGATCATTTACACATGTGGCCTTTATAATCTTTTATTATAAGTTATATCAACAACTTTTTGTTCGATGCTCAGTCTGTTAAACACAGCTACTGGTCATATAATATTTATTTTCCTTTCCTTTTATAATAATAGAATGTTGACATTTATGTGGACCCAGAGACATCCTGAATAAAAATTTAATTTCCTTGATGGTCTTGCACTTAAAGGTTTCAGATCTGATTTAGAGTCCATTAACTATGCACTGCCATGAATTTTGGAACACAGAAGGGAAGAGGCCCTTTACCTCTTCCTTTGGTATGCCTTTTTTGAGGTTTAACTTTTTTCTGTGGCAACACAAACAGAGGTCTTATTAGCTAGTCAGTGGTTTTATAAGCTTCATAGGAGTAAAATATACATGTAATTCCATCTTTTTTTTTTTTTAATTTAAATCCAGCAGGCTCACAGAGTCAATATTCTTGGTTCTAGTGAGGCTTCCTGATTCCCCACCTTTATATCTAACCATTATTTTAAATGTGTTCTTACCAAAAATAGTTAGACTGTTGTCTTACCTTCCATTGAAATCTGCCTGATTACATTCAGCTTTCTAAGTGCCTTGGGTTAATGGCAATCAATCTTCTTAACAAATCTTTTTAACATTCTTTTTATTACCTTCAAATGAAATTAATAGGTAATGTAACTTACATATACAATTCCAATAGGAATCAACATAATGGAATAAATATAATCTAAAGAAGAAGATAAAATTAATTCATAATAGATACATAATTGTCAATACGTAAATACTCAGTACAACAAAACTGAAAGAGAAATTATAGGCATGGTAATAGAGAGTCATCCTGAATACTGCAGCCATAAATGTAAACTGATATAAACTTGTTGTATTAGCTATTCAAATACTATGTGCTACACTGACACCAGTGATGCAGTTTTCTAAAATACTAAAATGTTGAACATTTTTTGATCAAATTAGAAATTCAGACATTACAATATCTCATTGGTTTACATGTTAGTTGCATTCCTGGAAAATTCAAACCATATAAAAAATAAAATCACGTAAGAATTATTTGCATTCACATGTGGAAGACTAAATATATAGTCTTAGATAAACATAAATACATTTTCATTTACCTGAATGTATAGCAAAATTTTCACAGATCACAGGGGAACTGCCACAATTCTTTATGTGCAGAATATTTGTCACCTTAAGCTGCCAGTCAATAAATATCAATAATATCTCACAAGTTTTAATAAAATAATACCAGCACACTTCTTAAATGCTGCATAGGAGGTGATTCTATACATATAAACAGAAACATACACATGCACACACACTCCCTGCCTTTAAGAACCACTTCCCAAGATTCATTCTTCTGCTCTTTCTTCACTCTAAATACTGTTTATTCACTTCTCTAAGAATAAACTACAGCATACACTTCAAGGTCCAAGTGAAATACTCCCCTCTTACTGAAGACATAATTCAAGTTCTGAAAGTAAAATGGATCCCTCCTCTGATGTTCTACAAGTTTGTAACATATCGCATTGCATTATTGTTATTTATCCACTGGTTTTCTCTCATTTCTTGCTGTATCTTCAGCTCTCCCAAAGATACAGCTTTGTCAAAGATCTGTGTTAGCATATGATTCATCTTCCTGACCTCTGCATCTTGAGTAACCTCATATGGAGAAAATGTTCCTTGCTGGATGAATGAATCTGAATCTCCTACATTTTTGCCCTTGTTTTCATTCTGCTCCTTTCTTTCCCATACAGTCTAGTAAAATAACTGTAATTTCATAGAAGATAAATGTATCCCTTAAAGTTTATTATTTTATTTTATTTTTTTTTAAAGATTTTTTTTATTCATTTGACAGAAAGATCACAAGCAGGCAGAGAGGCAGGCAGAAAGAGAGGGAAGCAGGCTCCTCACTGAGCAGAGAGCCCAATGCAGGGCTCTATCCCAGGACCCTGAGATCATGACCTGAGCTGAAGGCAGAGGCTCAACCCACTGAGCCACCCAGGTGCCCCTAAAGTTCATTATTTTAAATTTCTAAGTTAAACCACTTTGGACAGGCAATTACTATTAGTTTACTAGAATAATAATCTAAACCTACTAATTTGTCTTCCTTGGGTAGGAAAAGTCGGTTATTGGACTCTTCTGTATTAGTTTCAATTATCAGAGCTTTCTTGTAAAAAAAAAAATCACGGTAGTATATTCTAAAATTTTAATTAGGAAAATTTATATCATTGTCCAAATACAGGAAAGAATGAATTTAATTCACATTAACATAATTGCTTTTTTATTATATATTAATGACTTAAAAATCCTAACATATATAATAGCTGGCATTTACACTGAAAGAAATACTCTTTCAGTATTATTCCCAATTAAATATGTTAATTAATAAAAAATTGGTGACTAGAAGAATGTGAAATACTAGCTTAAGTTTTATTTGAATTATATTTCATCTGAAAGCCCCCAGACTTTATAAATCACAATTTTCTCATCTAGAAAGAAGAGTTCTATTGATGCTACTATAATTCTTTAAAATTGATTTCTCTACTTTAGTCTTTATGATCACTTTTGTTAAGCACTTAAAAATGAATCGGGCAGAAATATAGAGAAAGCATGTCCATTACTTTGTATATTTACCAGGGGCAAGAGGGTAACTTGAGTTTCCCTAGAAATTTAGACAACATAATGGCCTACAACCATTTAGAATTTTGTCGGAGTGCTTTAGAAAATGGGAATCTCTGAAGCTTGCCTTGAGTTAGTGTTGTGAAATATAACGGACACTGTGTTGAGTTAGAGTTATCTTATTTTAAATTCTGGCTTGGCCATTTATTAAATGCGTAGCTTTAGACAAACAATTTAAATTCTTGGAAAGTTGGTTTTGTCATTTGTAAAAAAAAAAAAAAAAGGAAGGAAGGAAGGAAGAAAAAAAAGAAAAGAAAAAAGAGAGATGATAAAATTTAATTTGGAAGAGTGCTGGACTTGGCACTATATCCTATTTGGATTAGGCCTCCAGTTAAAAAGGGTTACTAATCTGATGCCAGAAACTCCTAAGTTTTAACTTGACATCTGCAGCTAGGATCCATGCTTTCCTTCGGAGCTGTGTGTTGTAATGGGACAACAGTGGTCTAGGCCTCAGCATGCCTCAGCATGCCTTGAGAAAGCATGCTCTGCTGCTTTCTCATTCTGGGGCCATCCATGAACCAGTCATTCATGCTGTATGGAATGCAATACCATTTTATGTATAATGTAATAAAAATTTCTCTTGGTCTCAAATTTCATAAACCATACCTGGAATTGGAATTATGAATATGAAGTACCAAAGGGACAGACAAGATTACTCACTTTAGAAAATATTTTATAATTATGCTTCCATTGGTAAAATGAAAAAACAAAACAAAACACTAAACAACAAAACAGCAAAAAGCCCTAAAATTCTACACATTTACTGAACCTGGATCAACTCTTAATTCACTAACAACTCTTGAAAACTTTCAAAAAGAAAATTAAATCATAATCATCTGATGAAAGCGAATAGAGGTATACCTTGGAAATATTGGGGGTTTGGTTCCAGACTGAAATAAAGTGAATATTGCAGTACAGCAAGTCAAATAAAGTTTTTGGTTTCCTGGGCATATGAAAGTTATCTTAGTACCATACTATAGTCTATTAAATATGCAATAGCATTATGTCTAAAAAATGTATATGCCTTAATTAAAAATACTTTATTGCTAAAAAAAAAAATGCTAACCGTCATCTGAACTTTTAGCAAGTTATAATCACTGATCATGGATCACCATAACAAACATAATAAAATGAAAAAGTTCAAAATATTTTGAGAATTACCAAAATGTGACACAGAGACCCAAAGTTAGCAAATGTTGTTGGAAAAGTAGTGCTGATAGACTTGTTTCATGCAAGGTTACCATAAACCTTCAATTTGTAAAAAAACAAAAACAAAAACAAAAAACCCACAGTATCTGCAAAGTGCAATAAAGATTTATTTATTTATTTATTTGACAGACAGATTACAAGTAGGCAGAGAGGCAGGCAGAGAGAGAGAGAGAGGAGGAAGCAGGCTCCCCGCTGAGCAGAGAGCCCGATGCGGGGCCCGATCCCAGGATCCCGGGATCATGACCTGGGCTGAAGGCAGAGGCTTTAAGCCACTGAGCCACCCAGGCGCCGTGAAGCACAATAAAATGAGGTATGCTTGTACACTATATCTTTAACTCAATCATTCTTAATGGAAAGATTCCCTTCAGGTAACTGTCAGGGTTTCTTTTTCTTCTTTAGTCTGGTATTTCCTGATGTATACTTATAAAATACCTCCAAAATTTTCTTATGCAGACAAATATCATTTTGAAGTTAGGATACTATTAATTGCTAATTCTTCCTTAGTTTCCCTAACTTTCAATTGTATTTATAAATTGTTTACTGAGTACCTATTATGGGTTAAAAGGAGAGGTATCATACAGAAAAAGAAAAAAAGGAATCTGGGGCACCTGGGTGGCTCAGTGGGTTAAGTCGCTCCCTTCGGCTCAGGTCATGATCTCAAGGTCCTAGGATCAAGCTCAGTGGGGAACCTGCTTCCCCCCTCTCTCTCTGCCTACTTGTGATTTCTTTCTCTCTCTCTGTCAAATAAATAAATAAATAAAATCTTGGGGAAAAAAGGGAAAAAAATCTAATTTGGCTATGGCCCCAACACCATTTTAGTGGAATGGACCGAATGCTCACATACATTTAGAATACTGACCTTTAATTGCTTCAATTAACACATGCACGAGCATTTCGTATAATACTGTGTATTTTATGACCAATCTAGTGTTCACAATTACTCATTATTTATTCTTTGCTTTGTCTTGACCAAACTTTGGTGAAGCTTCTTCCCTCTTCAGGTCCTTGGACTTTGTCTTGCCCAAAGCCTGAGCAATCACTAATATGCAGACCATGCTGTCCTTAGCAGCTTATCATGAGAATAAGCCAACCACAGCAAGAAACACTGCCTCTCAACTGCACTCATCTTGCTATTTACTCATTCTCTTGATTCCCCAACTTCTCTTGAAAAGTTTTTGTTAAGCTTTGTTTATTCCACCTTATAAAATAAATATATCATCACAGATTCATGATTTACAAGCAAATTTATTAATGCTGAATAAACTTTAGTTTTTAGAACTATCTAGACTTGGTGATTCCAAATTTAAAATATCTATTTGATAACAACACTTTAAGGTATGCATTAGGGGATGAGACTCTCAGTGGCACAAGTTGTTCTTTATAGAAAATTTCATATTTAAAAAAATACTGTTGCTTGATACTTGTCTATATTTACAGTCCTTCCTCAGCAATTGACTTTCAGAAAATTCTCTTGTAAAACAATTTAAATGTCACAAATTCTTGTTATAGACATTGTCAGGAGAAAATGTAAGACAATGCAGTATGGTCTGGAAAAACTTAAAGAAATAAAATCAATAGTAAATAAGGGGAGTGAGTACTTCCCTTGTATTTTTCACAAGCAAATCTGAACTTAAGGACGTTTAGATATACTGAACTTATTATCTGAGTCCTATCTCATTGCATTAGGTAATGAAAAGGCCAACTGTAGAATAAAGAATCAGTAAATATGTCACAGAGCACAAAGCTTGACCTGAAAGGAGTGCTTTCTCTATTCAGCAAGTCTCAGTGTGAGAAAAAAACGTTTCAATAAAGTTTCTTATGGACAGGGTGTAATTAGGAGAAAATGACCTTGAGGGTTACACTGCTTTTAAAACAGCAACTTGGCAAATCATTGTGGGCATGAATGTCGGTTTAAGATTGATGTTTAGAAGAAAACTCTGAAATGCAATATATGAATGAGAATTTTGTCTTCTGGCATGTAAGGCAAATCTTAGCCCTGAAATTCACTTTTTATCCCCTAATGCTGAGAAAGCACATAACAGATTTCATAAGAATGAGTATATGAGTCTACTGAAAGAATTAATCTAAAAATCTCCATTTTGGGGCACCTGGGTGGCTCAGTGGGTTAAGGCCTCTGCCCTTGGCTCAGGTCATGATCCCCGGGTCCTGGGATTGAGCCCTGTGTTGGGCTCTCTGCTCAGCGGGGAGCCTGCTTCCCCCTTTCTCTCTGCCTGCCTCTCTGCCTACTTGTGATCTGTCAAATAAATAAATAAAATCTAAAATAAATAAATAAATAAAAATCTCCATTTCAGAAGAGAACCTGCTTTTTTTTTAGAAAAGTGAATATCCTTGATTATAAATTTTATATCACAGAGATTAGTACTCTGAAAATTAATATGTATTTCACTTTTTTTTTTAAAGATTTTATTTATTTATTTGACAGAGAGAAATCACAAGTAGGCAGAGAGGCAGGCAGAGAGAGAGGAGGAAGCAGGCTCCCTGCTGAGCAGAAAGCCTGATGTGGGGCTCGAACCCAGGACTTGGGATCATGACCTGAGCCGAAGGCAGCGGCTTAACCCACTGAGCCACCCAGGAGCCCCTGTATTTCACTTTTTACGTTCATTGATATTTTGTAATGTGACTAAAACTTTACCCTTTCTAAACAGCATATCTTCTTCAAATGCCAACAATTTCCAAAACAGATTTTCATTTTTAAACCACCATTTTTGAAGACTAAAAGTGGAGATTCCTGTCTAAAACTATAACTTTCTTTAAATATCATAGATTTCATCTTACATTATTGGTGTAACATATGCATCACAGGGAACCATGTTGAAAGTATTTCTCACGTCACATTTAACTTTCCCAATTCAGTTAATGTCAAGAAATAATTTCTACTGACACTAAAATATTCAAGCTCTGGTAATTAGATCAGGATCTCTATTATCCCTAGAGAGAGTAACATAAATCTAAATAGGAATAATTTCACCTACATGAGAGTTTTTATTTGTAATTTAAAACAAATTTGATCCTGGAACATGGCAGATTTAATATATGCAATTGTATTATGAAGAAGTATGAGACAATCCTGTGATGGGTACATACCAGAATATGATTAAGGAAATGGTCTGACAGTGTGGTAAAGTGGAAATTAAGGAAAAAAAAAACAAAACTAAACAAAAAAAAAAAAACCCCTAATCTGGAAGTCAGAAAACATGAATTTTAATCTAACAAACCAATGACTAGTTGTATGACTGAGGAAGTTACCTACTTTCCATAGAAATGCTGTGAGGATCATTGAAAGCAATGAATGTGGAAGATATTTAAAAACATATTAGAAAGGTAAAGCATTATCAATGTCTGATATTCTTTATAAAAATATGAATTATTCATTGATAAAATTTGTAAAGAAAGTTATTTACATCATTCTGATAATTTTACTTCCATTACAAAGCTTGAAGAAGTCATTATGAAGGTAAAGAGGATCCTACATATAATTTCCCATTGAATCTGATGTCAGAAGCTTTAGTCATGCCCAGATTTAGGAGTGGGAGATGGATAATTCATTTGCATTGGAAAATAGATCACAGACTTGAGATAAAATTTTATCTTATGAAATGGAGTCATAAGATTAAATGACAAACAATACTTTTTAATGAAGTAATGAATAATGAACCGATAGTACCAAAAAAAAAAGTGAAGAATCATGTGTTTAGCTTGGTGAATATGAATAAAATGAACACAACAATGTAATTGCTGCCTATATCCAGAAACAAAACATTACCATCAAATCTAAAGGACCCTTTGTGACCTCTCACAGTCACTCCTGACTCCACTGCCTGAAGTTATTCACTATTTTTCAATTACTAAGTTCGTGGATTAGCATCACAGAGTATGTATTCTTTGAACTCTTTCACTCAACATTATACCTATGAGGTACATTCATGTGGAGAGTTTACTTATTTTAACTGATGAATAGTGGTCCACAATTACATTATCATATAGTTCAATCACTTTTATTGGTGGATGCTTGAATGAAACACAATTTGTCTATCTATTAGATAACCTGTTTGTGTCCAATTTAGAGTTATTATGAATAATGCTGCTATGTACCTACCTATATATTGGTATCTCTCTCTCTCTCTCTCTCTCTCTCTCTCTATATATATATATATATATATATATATATATATCTTTCAGAAAAATAACTAAAAGTACTAGAATATGCATAAATTGGGCTTTTACAGATAGATCCAGATATTTTTTCCAAGTGACTCTACTGACTTACATTCCTGCCATCATTGTTTTTGTTTGTTTGTTTTATTATGTTATGTTAGTCACCATACAGTACATTATTAGTTTTTGATGTAGTGTTCCATGATTCATTGTTTGCATATAACACCAGTGCTCCATGCAATCTGTGCCTTCCTTAATACCCATCACTGGACTAATCCACTCCCCTCAACTCCCTCCTCTCTAAAACCCTCAGTTAGTTTCTTGGAGCCCATAGTCTCTCCTGGTTCATCTCCCCCTCCGATTTCCAATCCCTTCATTTTTCCTTCCTTCTCCTAATGTTCTCCATGCTATTCTTTATGTTCCACAAATAAGTGAAACCATATGATAATTGAATTTCTCTGCTTATTTCACTGAGCATAATCTCCTCCAGTCCCATCCATGTTAATGCAAAAGTTGGGTATTCATCTTTTCTGATGGCTGAGTAATATTCCATTGTATATATGGACCACATCTTTATCCATTCATCTGCTAAAGGACATCTTCACTCTTTACACAGTTTGGTTATTGTGGACATTGCTACTATGAACATTGGGGTGCATATGGCCCTTCTTTTCACTACATCTGTATCTTTGGGGTAAATACCAGTAGTGCAATTGGAGGGTCATAGGAAAGCACTGTTTTTAATTTTTTTAAGGAACCTCCACTCTGTTTTCCAAAGTGGCTGTAGCAACTTGCATTATCAGCAAGAGTGTAAGAGGGTTGCCCTTTCTCCACAACCCCTCCAACATAGTTGTTTCTTGCCTTGTCAATTTTTGCCATCCTAACTGGTGTGAGGGGATATCTCAGTGTGGTTTTGATTCGAATTTCCCTGATGGCTAATGATGATGAACATTTTTTCATATGTCTGTTAGCCATTTATATGTCTTCTTTGGAGAAGTGTCTTTTCATGTCTTCTGCCCATTTTTTGACTTGATTATTTGTTTTTTGGGTGTTGAGTTTGAGAAGTTCTTTATAGATCTTGGATATCAGTCCTTTGTCTGTAGTGTCATTTGCAAGTATCTTCTCCCATTCTGAGGGTTGTTTCTTCATTTTATTGATGGTTTCCTTTGCTGTGCAGAAGGTTTTTATCTTAATGAAGTCCCAAAAGTTCATTTTCACTTTTGTTTCCCTTGCCTTTGGAGATGTATCTTGAAAGAAGTTGCTGTGGCCGATGTCAAAGAGGTTACTGCTTATGTTCTCCTGTAGGATTTTGATGGATTTCTCTCTCACATTGAGGTCTTTCATGCATTTTGAGTTTTCTTTGTGTATGGTGTAAGAGAATGGCCAAGTTTCATTCTTCTATATAGAGCTGTCCAATTTTCCCAGCACCTTTTATTGAAGGGACTGTCTTTTCTGCTGGATATTTTTTCCTGCATTGTCAAAGACTATTTGACCATAGATTTGGGGGTCCCTACCTGGGCTCTCTATTCTAGTTACATTGGTTTATGTGCCTGTTTTTGTGCCAGTACCATGCTGTCTTGGTGATTCCAGCTTTGTAATATAGCTTGAGTTCAGGCAACATGATGCCCCCAGCTTTATTTTTCTTTTTCAACATTTCATTGGCAATTCGGGTTCTTTTCTGATTCCATACAAAGTTCAGGATTGTTTGTTCCAGCATTTTGAAAAATGTTGGTATTCTGATCAGGATGGTGTTGAAAGTATAGACTACTCTGGGTGCATAGACATTTTAGCAATGTTTATTCATCCGATCCATGAGCATGGAATGTTTTTCCATTTTTTTATGTCTTCTGTGATCTATTGCTGAGAGTGGAGTGTTGAGGTCTCTTCTTGTTAATGTATTAATATCAATATGTCTCTATTTTGGTTAACAGTTGGCTTATGTATTTGGCTGCTCCCATGTTGGCAGCATAGATATTTACAATTGTTAGATTTTTTTTTTTGTTGCATGGACCCTTTAGGAATGATATAGTGTCCTTCTGTATCTCTAACTCTAGTCTTTCTCTTAAAACCTAATTTTTCTGATGTTAGAATTGCTACCCCAGCTTTCTTTTGAGGACTGTTGGCATGAAAGATGGTTCTCCATCCCTTTACTTTCAGTCTGGATGTATCTTTATGTTCAAAATGAATCTCTTGTAGATAGCATATAGATGGGTCCTGTCTTTTTATCCAATCTGCAACCCTGTGCCATTTTATGGGAGAATTTAGGTCTTTCATGTTGAGAATGATTATTGAAAGATACAATTTTATTGTCATTATGTTGCCTGTGAAGTCCTTGTTTCTATAGATTACTTATGTAAATTTCTGTTCTATATCACTCCTGGGGTCTTTCTCCTTAACTAGAACCCCTCTTAATATTTTTTGCAGGGCCAGCTTAGTCGTTTCTGGAGGTCCTGGATGCTCTTTATCTCTCCATCTATTCTAAATAACAGCCTTGCTGGATAAAGTATTCTTGGCTGCATGTTTTTCTCATTAAGTACCCTGAATATGTCATGATAGCACTTTTTTGCTTGCCAGGTCTCTGTGAACAGGTCTGACATTATTTTGCTGTTCCCCCCTCTGTAGGAAAGGAATCTCTTCCCCCTTACTATCCTTAAGATGGTTTCTTTGGTTATACAACTTGCAAGTTTTCCTATTATATTCTGGGGCATTGGTCTGTTCTCCTTGATCTTGGCAGGGTCTTCTCTGCCTCTAGGACATGAATGCTTGTATCATTCCCCAGATTAGGGAAGTTCTCAGCTATGATTTGCTCAAGTATATCTTCTAGTCCTCTCTCTCTCTCTCTCTCTCTCTCTCTCCTCCCTCAGGGATCCCAATAATTCTGACATTGGAACATTTCATGGCATCATTTCTCTAATTCTGTTTTCATGGATTTTAAGTTGTTTGCTCCAGGCCTTCTCCTTTTCCTTTTTTTCTATCAGTTTGTCTTCTAGACACTAATTCGTTCTTCTTTCTCATTTACCCTAGCTATATCTAGATTAGATTGGATCTCATTGATAGCATTTTTAAGTTCTGCCAGATCGGCTCTCAATTCTGCCCTTACATAATCTATGTTGCCATTAGTGGTTTTCTCCATCCTAGTTATTGTCTTCATAACTTTACCCTGAAGTCTATTTCTGACATCTTGCTTATATCCATATCCATTACTTCTGTGGCTGAGGTCACAGTCTGAGTCTTTCCCATGGTGGGGGTTCCTCCTCTTAGTCCTTTTGTTGAGGGTGGTTGAGGGAATGTATAGAGTCTAAATTATTGACCACAACCCAAGCAAGATGCACCTATGTTATAGGGACTTTAGGGTTGTTGACCTCTTGTTCTTCCAGCCTATCTTCTGGGGGAGGGGCCTGCCCCACTGTTACTCAGGCAACCCTGTTTAGGCAGGTTGCCTCGCCCCATGTGGGGTGGGGAATGGGCTCAATAAAAATGTTTTTTTTTTTTTTTTTTTTTTTTTTTGCGGGGGGGGGGGGGGGGCTTTTGTTCTCTGGCTGCTTTCCCTGGTGGCTTTCTGCATCTCTTCTGAGAGTCGGAGCAGAAGTGACTGTATCCATATATACAAGGAATATTACACCTCCATCAGAAAGGATGAATACCCATATTTTGTATCAACTTGGATAGGACTAGGGGAGATTATGCAAAGTGAAATAAGTCAAGCAGAGAGAGTCAATTATCATATGGTTTCACTTGCTTGTAGAGCATAAGGAATAACATGGAGGACATTAGGAGAAGCAAAGGAAAAGTGAATTGGGAGAAATTGGAGGAGGGGGGGTGATGAACCATGAGAGACTGAACTCTGAGAAACAAACTGAGGGTTTTGGAGGGGAGAGGGTGGGGGGTTGGGTGAACCTGGTGGTATTTATTAAGGAGGGCATGTATTGCATGGAGCTCTGGGTGTGGTACATAAAAAATGAATCCTGGAACACTGAAAAAATAAAGTTAAATTAAAAAAAAAAAAAGTGACTGTATCCAAACCTCTGTCTCAGAACAGAGAGATCACAGTCTGTTCTTCAGTGAGCTCTCCAAGCCACACTGTCTTTGTTTCTGTCTGTGCTGCTAAAAGCCACAGTGTCCTGGGTTGTGCACCCCACAGCAGCACTCCCAGCTCTCCCTTCCAGGTACAGTCATGTTGCTGCCCTTTGTGTTTCTAAAACCTCCAGCTGTCCCAGTTTGCACAGGTGCACCTGCAACTCCAGGTTTCAGTCTGGGGGGTTGCCATAAAGTCTTTTCCCTGCTGCTGCCAGTCTGTGAGTCTGTGCCCATTCCCAGAGTGGGAGGCTTTTGTGGTCTGGTGGTGTAGGATCCTGGAGGCTCCCTCCTGCTTCCATTTATCTTCCAATATCTGCTGTAGAATCAAAGGTCCCCACTTCACACCTTGAGACCAACCGCAAGAGATATCCTTTTTCTAGAGATCCAGATATATCTTCTTACACCTCACGCTGATTTCATGGGTGTTCTTAGTGGTCTGGTAGATATCCAGCTCAATTCAGGGGACCAGTTGAAATAGGGTCCCTTACTCCTTCACCATCTTTTCTGAATCTCTGTTGCCATCATTGTTATAATTATAGTTACTTTATGAAGATTAAAAAAAGAAGGAAAAAAGTGGAAGGAAGGAGATAGTAAAACTAAAAAATGAACTAGGAAACATGACAAAATAATTATAAGCACAGCTGAGATAAAAAAAAATTAAAAACCATGTAGAACAATTATATGCAAATAAGGTTGAAAACTTAGATGAAATAAACACACTCAAATTGATAACTTCTGTGGTTATGTAAGCAGATGTCTTTATTTTTAGGACATATACATTGATGTATTTAGAGGAATTGGAAAATTATCTATTTAACTTAACTTTCAAATGCTTGATGATTAAGCAGTTTGGAAAAAAATATTAGCCACAGTGATGTGGGCAATGGCTAGATGGTTTGTTTGTTTTGTTTTGTTTTTTTTTAGTATTCTTACAGGTTCACTATTTGCATCTAGAAATTTTAGAAAAGTCTTCATATAATCTGTCACATTGGTAGATTAAATAGTTTCCAAGACAGCCAGAATAAAAGAATTTTATAAAATCCAAGTTCATTCATGACTTAAAACCCTTAGCAAAACTAGTGTAAAAGGGAAGAACTTCAGCCTGAAAAAGAGCATCTTACAAAGAACCTTTTTGTTTTAAAGATTTACTTATTTATTTTAGAAAGAGGGAAAGAAAGAGAGCATGAGTAGGAGGAGCAGAGGAAGAGGGAACAAGAATCATAAGCAGATTCTGCACTGAGTGTGAAGCCTGCACAGAGCTTGATCTCAGGACCCTAAGAGATCACAACCTGAGCCAACACCAAGTCAGACACTTAACTGACTGAGCCACCCTGGGACCTGCAAAAAATCTTCAATAGAGATTCTAAATTTATATCAATTTTACTGTTTTAATTTACATAAAGTGAAATGTTTTCTTTTAAAGAGAGTTTTTAGTAGGTCTTAACAGGTGATTTTGTTCATGTAACCACAGCCACCATCAAGATACAAAACATTTTCAGTACCTCAAATGATCCCCTTGACTGTTCCCAGTCAATTCCAATATTATCATCCAATTTCACATTATCACCAGCAGAGTTTCAGGTCTCCACACCCTAGTCAATACTTGAGAGGTGTTTATTAAAGAACTGCTGGAACTTAGATAAGAATAGCTGAATCTGAGGCCTTCTTACCAGGGGATATTCTTTAATCCTCTTCATGGTCAGCACTGTCATCTAACCAGGATATAACTGGTTGGATAAAAATAAGCACCCCTCCTGCCAGAATGAATGGAACTTATTTGAAATGGAGGAGGCAAGCTCATACCTGGTGGTGGTATCCACATAATTAGTAAGTTCATAAAGAAATGAACAGAGAAAATCTGGGTCCATTGACATAAATTAAGTTGGCATATATGCAGATCAGCCAGAAATCTGATGATGAGAATCTGTATATGAGAGAGATAAATGCTCCCAATCTCCCTGGATTACTGAAAAAACACACACATTCATAGGAGAAACAAAAAGGGCCCAGAAAAAAAAGTAAAAGCTCAAGCTGTTTTGAAGAATGGCTGCACTTTGCACTCCTGTCCCCAACACAGATCCACCTGTAGACAGTAAAGTCATACTAGGGCCAGATCTTCAAGCATTACCCATATGCAAATTATTGGCTGACCACTAAGCCACATGGGTATGGGGGGGTCCCCTATGAAATTAGGGTAAAAAACAAGAATATGAACAAGAAAAACAATTCTGAACAGACACATCAGCTACTGCACATCCAAAAGGATAGAAAGATTCCAGAGAGTAAGTCTAGAATAGTCAAGAAAAATAAAAAATTAGGACTTGGAAAAATATTCCTATTGAGTAAGAGATTACAAGCTACACACAAACACACACACACACCCAGAAAAGTGAGACCCATGATTAGGAAAAATGAATTCATTACTAATTAATTCTGAGTGTGCCCCATGTTGTTTTTAGCCAACAATGACATCAAAGAAGACAATCAGAGAAAACTAAATTTAAGTGGAAAAAAGAAGTACGAACACAATGCCAACAATTAAAGGATTTCAATAAAGACACAGAAATTTTAAAAGGTATATATCATATGTGGAATTTAAGAAACAAAACAGAAGAACATCGGAAAGGAAAGGAAAAATAAAATATGATGAAAACAGAGAGGGAGAAGAACCATAAGAGACTCTTAATTCTAGGAAACAAACAGGGTGGCTGGAGGGCAATTGAGTGGGTGGATGGGATAACTGGGCGATGGGCATCAAGAGGGGCATTTGAAGTAATGAGCACTAGGTATTACATGTAACTGATGAATCACTAAATTCTACCTCTGAAACTAATAATACAGTATATGTTAAATTAAAAAAAAACTTCTTTAAAAAATTATCTCAAAAATTTCATAAATAGAAAATATTACACTGAGTAGTATAACAGATACCTATGCCCTACTAAAAAAATAAACAAACATTAACATTTTGGCACATCTGCTCATGTATGTTCTTTTAAATAAATAACACATCACAGTTTTAATTTTTAAAAAACATATACTTGGAATTCTGTATTTGAAAATAATAATAAATAAAATAAAAAATTTACTACTTAGGGTCAACTGCAGGTATGAGATGGCAAAAGAAGGAATTAGTGAATTTGAAGACAGGTCAGTGGAAACCACCTGAACTAAGGAGTGTAAAGAAAAAAACATTAAAGAAAAGTAAAGGAAAATGTACTGACAGAAAAACCAGTCAATGAAGACTTTTATAAAAAGCAGCATAATGTTTTAAAATGATGACAGAATAGAAATCTCCTCAGGAAAAAAATAAAGAATTCATTGCAAGAAGACCTACCTAATGAGAAATACTAAATGCAGTCTTGTAGACAGAAAGGTAAATAGGGAAGGTGCTAAATGATAAGCACTAAAAGAAATAAAAAATACCTGAAATAACATCTATTTGTGTAAATGTGAAAGACTGTATTTTTTCTCCTTTTTGCTTCCCTTAAAAGCATAAGATTTTGTGAATTGCTAACTATAATACTCCATTTATATATACATGTATTTATATGCTTATATTTTACATGTAATTTATGACATATTGTCCAGGGGGTGGGGCCATGTTGTAGTAAAATTGTTTTGTTTTACTGGAATTAAACTAATACTACCTTGAACTTAATAATGATAAGATAAATATTTTAAGGTCTATAGTAACTACTAAAAATAAATTAACAGAAGAATTGAAATGGTGCCCTAAAATGTACTTTTAATACAAAAGAAGTCAGTGTCACAAGGCATATTTAATTGACATGACTGGGGGTTTGCTATTGGCTTATACTTGGAAGAGGCCAAATATAATATTGCTAAACATCTCCAACACATACCAGCCTCCCACTTGGACAACAGTCTCCCCCAAGATGGCAGTAATGCTGAGGTTGAGAAACCCTACCATGACTAAGTAAGATTTATCCTAAGAACTAATTTTAGTTTAACATCTTAAAACTAAACTCTAGTGTTGGCTAAGAGTGTTAGAGGTTATGAAGCTCTTTTACTTCCTCAAAACTAAAACCATTTATTGTGTCCATACACAGGAGTTTGAGTAACACAGATTAATGAGAGCTCAATGCAACTTAGATCATTCCATGTCACATAGTTTATATGCAGATGAGAGTTTATCTTTGCCAAGTCCTTTTAATTAGATGTTTTTGCTTCCTAAAATGGGGCAGATCATTAAATTGGCTTTTGAAAAATGCAGAGGTTCTGGTATTTCAAAGCAATGAGCACTGTGACACCCAACATTATTTTTAACAATTTGTGACCTTTTGTCATTTCTGTTCTGTCTCCTTATAATGCTGGGAGATGGGCCTAGTGTTCATGGGTGCCAAGTACCTCATTTACCATGACAGAAAATTAGTAGGAAAGGAGTAAAAGTTCAAGCAAAAATGACTCATCTAAGAACCCAAGTTTCTAAGGGAGACTCATCCCCATGGCAACAAGAGAGATCACAGTACCCCATGTGTGGGGGCACTACTGGGTAGAGAGGAATGAGGTGTGTGGGCGAGCAAGCAAACTGAGGACAGAGTCCCAGAGTAGTGATCTTGCAGGAGAAAACAAGCTGCTTCTACTCTCGCCATAGCCCAGCCTCCTCTGACTGCTTTTACCTTTTACATGAAGAGAACTTCAGATATCAACTGTTATGACCATCAATGACTGGCTTCAACTTAGTCTTCAGCAGATTTTCTCAAATTCTTTATACATAGTGGTATTTCATACCAGATGCTATGGACTAAATGTTTAAGCTCCCTGCCCCACCTCCACCAAATTCATATGTTTAAATCCTCATACATGACCCCCCCATGACGGTATTAAGATACAGTGCCCTGGGAGGTGATTAGTTCATGAAGGGTAAAGCTCTCAGGAATAGGATTAGTGCCCTTATAAAAGAGACCCCACAGAACCCTCTTGCCCTTCCACTATGTGAAGTCACATCTAGAAGATGGCCATCTGCAATCGAGTGCTGGTCTTCACCAAGAACCTAGCTATGCTGGCACCCTGATCTTGCATTTCCAGCCTCAGAACATAGGAAAATAACTTTTTGTTGTTTAGAAGCTTCCTAATCTTGGTATTCTGTTACAGAAGCCCAAACTGACTTAGACACTAGGTCAATGGTGTCTAGCTGTTTTCAGAAAATATGAGAACCTCTCTTCACCCTTAAGCATTTTCTTAGACCTCTACACAACAAGAGCTATACTTCATTACCTGACGGTTGAGAAAACATGACAAATGGTAACTAAACCCAGTTTCAGGGGTAGAGCTACTTATTGAGATGATCATATGTTTGTTCTTTATTCTGCTAAAAGGAATATTAAGAGGATTACTCCTATTAATACTCACATATTTGAGTTTCAATATCATACTATCCTTACAGTCCTATGATAAAGCTAACTTGGACCAATGGTAATTACTACTTAGTAAAAACAACAAAAAAATAGAAACATAAATGATATATAAAATGGATTAAATGCTCTTAAAAATAAACTTAAAGGTACTGAAATTCAGCAGAATGTTTCATATGTTTTATATAGTGCTTGATTCTATTTGCTGAAGTTTTATGGAGATTTTTGCATCTATGTTCATGAGGATAATTGGCCTGTAGATTCATTTTCTTATATTTGTCTGTTATTGGCATCAGGGTAATTCTGGCCTCATAAAATGAACCACAGTGAATCATTTCAGATTTCTCAAAATGGCTTCCAACTCTCTGGTAATTTGTCCTGCAAATGCAAGCCACCTCAATCTCCCTACACTCCAATTTCTTCAATTCCCTAAGACCATGGTAATACCTAGAATTTACCTTTCTGCATTGGGTCCTGCATTGTTTTTGGCCCATTTCTATTGATTCCCATCTTTCAGAGATCATAGTGCAGGGTCTGGTGTGCAATGTCTTAAAACAACGGTTTCATATATTTTTTCCAAGGTCATAGTTGTTTAGAGAAGGAAAGTAAACCCAGTCACAGTTATCTGTCATGGCCTGAAGTGAAAGTCTCGTAAAATAGTTGATACTGTTATTAATATTTTTCAGTGTGAGCTGTCTAGAAATGTATTTTTGTGCTTGTTTTTATTGTCTGGAAGTTTCATATGATGACTGTAGCAAATGTCCATTCCCCTTGTTTTTTACATCATAGTGTATGTTAATCTGATCTCCAGCTTTCAACACCCACATTTCTTATTTCAAGGTGTTCTCTCTCTACCTCTCAGGTGGCAATAAGTACTGACTCTACCCTCTTCAGACCTAAAGGAGAAATTCATGGGAGTTGGTATAAAAGTCTCTCACCTCTATTGCCTCTCTGGTGGGAGACCTCTGAGTTATGTGTTAATTTTCTCTTCTTTTCTTGCTTCACTTCTTCACTTCCTTTCCGCAGTTAACTAAAATCAGCTCCTAAATAGACTACTTATACAAATAAACATACTACTCATCTTGGGGCCTGATTCTGAGTAATCCCAGATAAATCAATGAGAAATTAGAAAGTGTTACTTGTTTTCCCAGAATGAAAACAAATCCAAGTTCAGTACAAAAAAACAAAAAACAAAAAACAAAAACAAAACAAAAAAAAAAACACCTGACATGACCTTTTTTGGTTTGTTATACTCACACTCAAAACTGGACTAATAGTAATTTGTTACTTACTAAAAATAAAAAAAAAAGAAAGGTCAATGATAGATAAAATGGATTAAATGCTCTTATAAACTTAAAGCTATTTAAAAGCAACCATATTTCATCACTGAAAGTAAAAGATGAATAGACATATACAAATTTGTTATTTTTTTTCCTTTGTTGAAATTTAAGTGTGTGATGAGCTGATTTTTAAAGACTGAATTATCTGGCTAAACTTCACTCATGATGATACAAGGAAAAATTTGTATTAAGGAATAAATTATTTTAAAATTAGGAAACAAACAGTTGGGCATTTTTAATTTTTTAAAATTTTATTTATTTGAGACAGAGAGAGAGATAAAGAAACAAAGAAAGCACAAGTAGGTGGAGGGGCAGAGGGAGAGGGAGAAGTTGACTCCCCACTGAGCATGGAGCCCAAGGCAGGGCTCAATCCCAGGAGCCAAGATCATGATCCAAGTGGAAGTTGGAAGCTCAACCAACTGAGCCAACCAAGCACCTGGGGCATGTGTAATTTTTAAATGGATCATAGAAAAGTGTTGACTATTTAGAATATGAATTTTCAATTTTCATGCTGTACCTTGATTTTGCAGGATGGCCCCTGACATTCATTCATTCATTCAGTTGCTTATATATTTATTTCATAACTACTTTTTGAAAGATTACTATTATTCTTGTCCTGGAATAGACTTTGGTGATATAACCAGAAAGTAAGAAAGATATACGTCTGAACTTTCCACAGTTTAGTTCAGGTAGGTTGGGATGGTTATAAGAGACACAATATGAACAGTGTGACAAATGATATTTTAAAAAAGGACAGGGGCGCCTGGGACTCAGTCCTTAAGTGGCTGCTTTGGCTCAGGTCATGATCCCAGTGTCCTGGGATTGAGCCCCACCATCAGGCTCCCTGCTTGGCAGGAAGCCTGCTTTCCCTCTCCCATTCCCCTTGCTTGTGTTCCCTCTCTCGCTGTGTCTCTCTCTCAAATAAATCAATAAAACCTTTAAAAAAATAAAAAAAAATAATAAAGGACATATAGAAGCACATGGGAGAGCATCTAATTCAGGTAGACAAAGCTTGATCAAGAAATAGCATTTTTTCCAAATAAATAAATAAAATCTTTAAAAAAAAAAAAAAAGGGGCGCCTGGGTGGCTCAGTGGGTTGGGCCGCTGCCTTCGGCTCAGGTCATGATCCCAGGTCCTGGGTTCGAGCCCCACATCGGGCTCTCTGCTCAGCAGGGAGCCTGCTTCCTCCTCTCTCTCTGCCTGCCTCTCTGCCTGCTTGTGATTTCTCTCTGTCAAATAAATAAATAAAATCTTTAAAAAAAAAAAAAGAAATAGCATTTTTTCTGAGATAAGGGAGATTTCTCAAATTAGCCTCGTTTTTGAAGTTTGTACACATTAGAAGTAAGATTCAGACAGGGAAAACAGCAAGTTCAAAGTGAAACAGAGATTTGTGGAAATGGAAAAAAAAATTTTCTGTGGCTGTAACATGGACTCCAAGTATATTCTTAGAGGAATGTTGGAGGAAAGGGCTACAGAGTAAAGTAGTAGGAACTGGGATGGTAATATATGATAGATATTTTCAGAAAGTATGATCAATTGCATAGGAGAGCATAGGGAAGGGCATCCTCAAGGATGACATCCACTGTTCTAGCTTGGAAACTGTGTGAATTAGAGATATCACCCATACTGAACTATAAGCTGAACTTAATGCACTGAGCCACCCAGGCGCCCCTATAAGCTGAACTTATAAGGACAAAGTTTTATTTATATCACAGTATCTTTCAGGAGCTTATTTTTAATTGATGGCCGGTAGTTGGACATATATAACTCTAAATGGAATAGGAGATACCTGAGCAGGACATTAAAAAAAAAACAAAAAAAAAAAAACTTGGGCTCACCAATCATTTAGATAGGAAATACAACCATGTTCACTAGAAGAAAGGAAGAAGAAAAAGCCTTGAATGTCTGCATTTTAGGGCAATATAAGTTGGTTATTGTTCCAAGGTATCATAATTATTAGCTGTGAGATATAAATCGTGTGATTTGTTAGAGCCTCAAATTAATCATCTGTAACGTGTAACTTACATAACAGAACACATAGTTCCAAAATTCAGTGAAACCAAGACTCTTTCTTCTTGTTCGTTTTTAGTCATTGTCTCAGTTGACCAACACAAATATTACACCTATATTCTTAATTGCTTGTCTTCATCTGAAGTAGGAATTTTATATACCAAATGCCACATATATAAAATAATACTACATTTATGCTGAGGGATACTGATATAAATTCATTACCATTCTCAATAATTGCTATTCAAATTTGTCTGATAGTTTTCTTTTTTTTTCTTTTTAAAGATTTTATTTATTTATTTGTCAGAGAGACAGTGAGAGAGGGAACACAAGCAGGGGGAGTGGAAGAGGGAGAAGCAGGCCTCCCACTGAATGAGGAGCCCAATGAAGGGCTCAATCCCAGGACCCTGGGATCATGATCCTAGCTGAAGGCAGATGCTTAACAACTGAGCCACCCAGGTGCCCCAGTCTGATAGTTTTCAAAAGTGTTAAAGGGAATATGCATTTATCAATCACCTGCTTTATGCTGGACACTGTTAATGGAGCTCTGAAAACAATATTTTCTTACTGGAAGGACTGGTCAGTTTTAGAGAGCTTCAAAGCTTTTCAATTTTTCTCTTGATTTATTATTTGTCTTTTCTTAGCACTTGAGGTTTATAAAAATATTGACTTAAATGATAAGCACATATAATACATTCCCCAAATGTATGCCATATTATTCTCTCTAGAAATAATTCTTATTGACTTCAGTTAGTTAGTTAGCAGTAGCACGGGTTAAATTTCTGATCTGGTTCCATAGGGGTGAAGACCCAGTAATCAACTTTCAGACCCATTGCTTTCTCAAGTGGTATGCTCTCTGAAGAGAACCAAAGAAAAATTCTGTATTATTCACAAAGTTTAGTTGCTTTTGTAAATGTCATCTGCTTCATCTGTTCAGAAAAATCACTTTCATTATATTTCAAGTCCAAAGTCTCTTTTCTTTGTCTGTGACACTTTTTTTTTCCCACCCAGTGAAAGAATCCACACCAATTTTATGGCATTTTCCCCCTCTTCTCCTTTATAGAATTTTTCATTTTGCCCTGTGGAAAGCAGCACAAGAATTACTGGTCAATTGACAATTCATTCAATTTTACAAGGCACATTTTATTTCTACTTTTACGATTTCAAAGAGTTTTTTGCAGGGAGGGGGAACCTACTTCTATTCACAATCAGGATGGCTTTGTTTGAGTTAAAAATTCCACTCCATGAAATATCTTTACTGAGAGGTAATGAATAGTGTTAACAATGTAGAAGAAGCTTGACAGGCTAGGAAATTATTAAAATTTCTAGTAATCAACAGGCAAATTGTGCTGTAGCCGGAATGACTATTACTAAATTGGTGATTCACCATTTTTATTTCTGTTAGCATATTACAGATTTTGTAGGAAATTTAATTGCAAAAATAGATTTCTTTCATCTCAAACTTCACAGTTGCCGATCTGTTTAATGGATGATTATGAATAATATTAAGGTGATAGAGACCAGTGATATATATATCAGTATATATCAACGTTTATATCTACATGGTATTTCGACAAAGGTAAGCATATTATAACTTCTGTAATTTCTATTTTAAGTAAAGTAATTCTAAACACACACACACACACACACAAATAAAATGATAGGGCATGACTTCCAAAGCAGACAATTATCATTTATTTTGGTTTCCTCTTCTTACTTTGTCTTGCCATTGTGAAGACATTAACTAGATGTGTAGTAAATATGTAATATTGACACAATGAAAAAAAATAGGGTTCTATAAATTGATCTACCACAAAAAAAGAAGGGACAAAAAGCAAGTTACTAAGAGAGCTAGCTGTTGCATGCCTATTAACAATTTATGCTTTGTGTGAATTCATAGATACATGTGTATGTTGTTACAATAAATACTTAAAAATATTGCCATTTTCAAATAGTCTCTGGACTAGAATTATAAACATGATTTTATAATTTATAGAATACTTTTTTACTTTTTAAAATATTTTAATTATTTATTTACTTATTGAGAGAGAGAGAAAGCATGGGGTGGGGGAGAGACAAGGGGAAAAGGAGAAAGAGAATCCAAGCCAAAGTCCCCCCACAAACCACAGAACCCAATGCGAGGCTCAATCCCATGACCCTGAGATTATCATCAGAGCTGAAATCGAAAGTCTGATGTCTATCCAACTAAGCCACCCAAGTTCCCCAATCTATAAAATTTACAGATCATAAACAAAAGAGATATAAACTTAAACATCAGACTAGGATGATCATAAGTAAGGCTGTATAAGTAATATTTTTATTTTGGTGGATAAAAAAGAATATTGGATTATACATTAACCAAATTACTAGGTATGACATTTGTATATTGCATACTCATCTGCATATTTTACTGTTTCAGAAATATTAATGGAGTTAAAAATGGGAAAGGAGATTTAGTGTTGCTTTATGCTAAAACAGTCTGCACGCCACGGTCTCTTGATGTAATAGTCATAATAAGAGCTATGTTGGTACACTGAAAGATACAGCAAAATAGGAAGGTCTTTAAAAGCAAAGAAAAAAAAAGAACACTACATTTTGCAAGAGTTCTCATATCTCTTTAGGCAACAACTGTCACTTGACTTATTTTATTCTTACTGAATTTTTCTATTATGGTGGTATCTTTTAAAAAAGGAAATTTATAAAACAAATTAAAAGAACCTTCCAGTGGAGAGATTCAACAAGTAAAAATAATTACTGTAATAACCTTTTAAAGAATGTATTTCCTCAGAGAAGTCTTCCCCATCATAAAAATTTCAATATAAAGGAAATACACATACAGAGCAGGAAAAAGTATACATTTGGAAAATTAGAGAAACAAATACTATTCAGAGAGAAGAGCTACATTGAAAAGAAAACTCATAAAATGATGAAATGCAGTCAAATATAAGGCGATGATCTGGATAGCAGAAATGTTTTGACAAGTTAGAGATGAACTACGAAAATCATTTTTCTCGCAACAGTTTTTTTTTTTTTCATTTTACAGCACATGATAGACCCAGATTGGTATTTTTCCATCTACATTTGCTTTCTCCTGCTTAGACATTCTACTTTTTGACACTAATCACAAATGGAATTAAAAACCCTAAAGTGAGGACACCTAGGAGTCTCAGTCCTTCAGTGTTTGACTCTTGGTTTTAGCTCAGGTCATGATCTTAGGACCCTGGGATGGAGCCCTGTTTGCATGATAATTTCTCACCTTCTCCCTCTTCCTTTGCCCTAGCCCTCTCTCTCCTTCTCTTGCTCTCTAAAATAAATAAATGAATCTTAAAAAAAAACAAAAACAAAACAACAACAACAACAACAGGGCACCAGGGTGGCTCAGTCAGTTAAGCATCTATCTTCAGCTCAGGTCATGATCCCAGGGTGCTGGAATGGAGCCCCACATTGGGCTCCCTGCTCAGTGGGGAGCCCTGCTTCTCTTTCTTCCTCTGCCTGTTGCTTCCCCTGCTTTTCTCTTTCTGTCAAATAAATAAATAAAATCTTTAAAAAGAATAATAAAGAAAAAAAAAACCCTGAAACTGAAGAAGAAAAATCTATTGAATTAAAAACATATGCATTAAGTATTTGCCATATGCAGAGAATTTTGACAATAACTCAACAAATACATATTAAATTTCAATGATCAACAAATCTGTTGATAGACACAAATTTAGGAAGAACCAGAATTAGGTGAGAGAAAAAGAAACAATGACAGAATATACAGAGACTTCCTCCTACCTCCTCCTAAATTATGTTAACTCTCTTAAGGCTCTTGCACAGAAAATCAGAAACTACTTTTGAGTATCTTGAATTCTTTCCTGAGAATGCTTTTACTACCTTATGATTCTTTTACTTCAAATAAAATTTCTTCTTATTTTAATGCAGTCTAATATTTTGGAAATAACTTAGGCTTATATAAGAAATACCAGGAGGAGTCTATGAAGAAGAATCTAAGAAATACTGCAGAACCACAGAATGGAAATGCTAAGCATCAAAAGAAAAATAGACTATAACTCACAAAAGGAAAAAGCTTAATTTACACAATTCATCCATCTAGCTTCAAAAGTGAATTTCAAGTTAAATGGAAATCTAATCTTAAGATACAATCAATATTCTACTTTGTAATCAAAAGATGCTGGTTTGAAGGCTCTATCCAATTTTACTATGTAAAATTTTGCATAGCAGCAAGAGGAATAATTCACTTTAGAAGTTGGAAGTAGAATTTCAATATTGCTTTTCCCACATATAGCAGCTTTATTAATAATTGTACAATGTAAATAGACTCCAAATGATCTTTTTGGGATAAACAAAGAGGCACTGCTCAACAAAATTTTTTCTCTCTTGGTTCTGAGGATGTTACTCTCTTTTAATTAACTCTTAGTTACTCTCTTGGTAACTGAGACTGGATGATCCATAAATTAAAGGAAAAATTATGAAGTTTCTCCAAATTTAACTTTCAACCTGAATATTTTGCAATTAGAAAAGAAAATTCTAATGTTGTAAGCCAAAAAATAATTGAACTTGTTCTCTGTGGTAGGCTAAATTAAGATCCTGGTTCTATTTGTGCATAGCCTATGTTATAGCATCCCTTTGAGTATAACTGGGACTCATTACTATGATGAAATATCACCCCTATATTAAACTCCTCATCAGTTGAGTTTGAGTCAATCAAAAGGGAGATTACCACAGATGGGCCTGACCTATTAGGTGAGCCTTTCAAAAGCAGGTGAAGCAGTAGAGAGATGCTGTCCTGATGGCCTGCAAGAAAGGAAAGGACTGTGTTTTGAACTTCCTATGGATGGGGTTGGCCTCTAAAAGTTGGGCTCTTTAGTCCTATAACTACATCGAACAGAATTCTGCCAACAATCTGAATGAGCTTCAGATGAAACCCTAGCCTTCCTGACACCCTGAATGTAGACCCATGACAGTCTGAGCAGAGGATCCAGTTAAGCCATGTCCATACTCTTAACCCGAAGACATTGTTAAATAATAAGGTATGTTGTTATATGGTGCTATTGTAGTCACTTTTTATGCAGCAGTAGAAAACGAAAACTGCCTCTTCCCTGCACCTGTATGAATTAAACCATGATTTGTTCTATAATACTGATAACCAGGCGTGACTGGGTGACTCAGTCTGTTAAAAGTGTCTGACTCTAGATATTGGCTCAGGTCATGGTCTTTGGGTTATCAGATCGGATCCCACGTCAGGCTCTGTGCTCAGTTCACTCTGCTTGAGATCCTTTTCCTCTGCCCCTTCCCCAACACGCATGTGTGTGTGTGCTCTTTCTCTCTTTCTCAAAATAAATAAAATAAATCTTTAAAAGGTTAAATAAAATACTGATAACCATATTTGAAAAATGCCAAGCAAGTGTCTAAATTTTTTTTTAAAGATTTTATTTATTTGACAGAGATAGAAACAGAGAGAGAGCACAAGCAAGAAGAGCAGCAGAGGGAAAAGAAGCAAACATCCTGCTGAGCAAGGAGCCTGATGCAGGGCTTGATCCCAGAACTCTGGGATCATAACCTGAGTCAAAGACAGACGCTTAACCCACTGAGCCACCCAGGTTCTCTACAACTGTCTAAATTTTAATTTTAGGTTCTCAACTAGTATTAGTTTCCTCTCACCTTGATTTCTTCTTTCCCAAGCTTAGAATTTTTCTAAGATGACTACTTAGGGTCAGAAGCCAGCAAGTCATAAACCTTTATGCAGGGTTCTTTAACCACTGGTTACAAAATGTTGCTGAAAGTTCTTCTCCAGAAGGCATAGAGAGAATCATCCAAATGTTAATATAGAGGTCATCTGGGGTTATTATGGACTGAATTAAGTCTCACCAAAATTCATAACTCCCAGTATAGAATGTAACTGTGTTTGAAGATAGACCTACAAAGAGGTAATTAAGATAACATGAGATCATGGATGGCTCTAATTCATATGACAGTTGTCACTGTAAGAGGAGATCAGAAAACACGCAGATAAAGGGACAACCATATAAGGACACAGTGAGGAGGTGACCATATGTAAGCCCAAGAGAGAGGTCTCAGAAGAAACTAAACCTGCTGACACTTAGATCTTGGACTTGTAGCTTCCAGAATTATGAGAAAATAGATTTCTGTTCTTAGGGCCACATAGTCTGTGGTATTTTGTTATGGCAACCCTAACAAACTAATACATGGTGTAATACAATCGTACTTGGCAAATGAATTGTCATTTGGAAATGGATTAAGTAATTATATCAATAAGTGTTGTCCCTTAGGGGAAAACCAAACACCCCTGACATACCAACACATGAGAAATATGCCTTGTCCCTGGCTCAGGTGCTTTAAACTGCACAATAAGCAAATTACAGAGGAAATCTCCTGGCTTGCCAAAGGTCTTGACTCTCTTGCCTTATATAAGGCTGTTAAAATCCTGATCTAGTAATGGAAATTTATACTAAAAACTTCTTATTGAAGATGTAAGAGAAATATCTCATTAGCAGTGTGGTGTACATCAAAGGGATCACAGGAAAATGCATTCACACATCTTTAGGGGGAAACATTAAACCTGGAATAGAGCTCTTTTTTTTTTTTTGAAGAATTCTAACACTAAAGAAAATCTGTGTGATATTTAATGTCCTAAACATTGAATAAGTTCAATTTTGAAAGAATGTCCCCAATTTTTAATTTTTAGGTATGTGTATTTAAATTATTTTTTATTTTAGTGGTACCTGGGTGGCTCAGATGGTTAAGTGTCTGCCTCCGGCTCAGGTCATGATCCTAGGGTCCTGGGATAGAGCCCGGCATCAGGTTCCCTGCTCAGTGGGGAGCCTGCTTCTCTCTCTCTACCTCTGCTGCTCCCCCTGCTTGTGCTCTCTCTCACTTTCTCTCTCTCACTGTCAAATAAATAAAATCTTCTAAAAATTATTTTTATTTTATTTAGATTGGTTAATTTTTATTTTTTGTTAATGCCTGCTTTTAAAGGCATACATCTTTATCAGGCTTCTCATTTTAATAATTTCTATAGATTTCTATTCTTATTTAAGTTTTAATTTTCCGGCTTTTTCTTAGGTGACTATTGATATTGTGTTTGTTTTTCTAACATTTTCACTGTACAAATTTATTTAACCAGTTTCTTATGAGTAGATACTGCTAACAGAGATTATGACTTAAGTAAATTAATCTGACCCTAACCTTATGATTAATGGAGGCATATCAACTAACTCATTTATGTATGTGGGGCTTTTTCCTCCTAGTTATTATGTATACTTTGGACATTTATGAATGAAAAGATACAGCTTTGGAATCATCATGTAGGTATATTTACTCATATTTTCACGGCATGTTTAAAAATCCCCAATTTGAATTTACCTGCATTTTCTTCATATTATCTTCATGATTTTATACTTTATACTTTTGCAGCATTTTTCACAAACATTTTACTTTAATAATTTTGCAAAATTATTGCAAAAATAGAATGAAGAGTTCTCATATACCCCACTTAGTTTCCCCATTAATAACACTTTTTCATTACTTTGGTGCATTTGTTAAAAGTAATGAAAAAATATTTATACTTAAGTCAATATTTTATTCAGATTACTTTATTTTTCCCCATATCATTTTTTCTGTTCCAGAACTCCATCAAGTGTATCACAATATATTTTATTGTCATATATCCTTGGGCTCCTCTTGGCTGTTTTAGTTTCTCACATTTTCCTCATTTTTGATATGACAGTTTTGAAGACTATTAGCCAGGTATTTTGTAGAATGACCCTGAATTTGCATTATATCTATTACATATAGATGGATGGATAGACAGGTTTTATATATATATATATATATATATATATATATACACACACACACACACACACACACATCTATATATTTATATATACATAGAGATAATCATAAAATATAAATGTAATATATATTATATACAAATTAGATTTCTTTTTTTTCTATAAGGTATAGTTTGAGCCAAGTTTATCCATTTTTTTTTAAGATTTTATTTACTTTTTGACAGAGAGAGACACAGTGAGAAAGGGAACACAAGCAGGGGGAGTGGGAGAGGGAGAAGCAGGCTTCCCGCTGAGCAAGGAGCCCGATGTGAGGCTCCATCCCAGGATCCTGGGATCATAACCTGAACTGAAGGCAGATGCTTAGACTGACCACCCAGGCATCCTAAGTCTATCAAATTATGTTGGATAATTTTTGCATTATGGGTTTAATAGAGAAAGGAGAGGTCTAAATCATGTTATTAGAGAAAATGTTCTAATAAGGACATCATCAAATCTTTAACAATGTTCATTCAATTGGATTAGATTTAATATTTCGCATTTAGTGTTCTTAAGATGCTAACTGAGTCTTTAAAAGTTCTTAAGTCAGACCAATCTTCACCTCCTTACATTTTTCTATAGGCCCCAGAACTTTGGTCTCTTTTAGGAGTCTATTTTAGGGAAATTAGCATTCATAAGGATTCAGCAAAGTTCTTGTTACGTATTGTTTATTTTTATTATTATTATTTTGTGTTACAATTGTTAAGTGACTCAAAATTTCCCAGTGTCTATGACTGATAACAAAGACTAATAGTGATTTTATTTGTGCTTAACTACTTTGCATGTTCCAGCCAAACCACACCCCTTGAAAACCTACACAAACGTAGATTAAAATAGAGTATGAATAATAACTTCTATCACCTCTTTGTACCGATTGTGCATGAAACCCAATGTGTATGCTGTTATTACAGTTCATTCTTTGTGGTTGAATATTAGTTTGAGCCTTCCTTAGAAAATGCACATAGACGGGTCTTATCTTTTCAATAATTTCATAAATGTCACACAGTAAGGGCCAATGTTTATTTTAAAATTTTTCAGCTTTCAAAAATTCCTTACACAGACCTCAGTGAAAAATAGTACTATAAGGATGTTTTCAATCTAAGGTTCTCAACATCACTAATCCATAGGGAAATGTAAATTAAAACACACACACACAAGGAGATATCACCTCATACTTGTTAGCATGACACCTATTATCATAAAAGCAATGATACGTGTTAGTGAGGATGTAGGAAAAAAGGGAACCCTTATGCACTATTGGTAGAAATGTAAGTTGGTACAGAAACTATGAAAAACAGTATGAAGTATCCTCAAAACTTAAAAATAGAACTACTACATGATCCAGCAATCCCATTTCTGGGTATATATCCAAAGGAAGTGAAATTTGTACCTCAAAGAGATGTCTATGTTCATTGCAGCATTATTTACAATAACCAAGATATGGTAACAGCGTAAGTGTCCATCAGTGGATGAACAACTAAAAAAATTGTAGTATATAAATGCAATGGAATGTTATTCAGCCTTAAATAAGAATGTGATCCTACTACTTGTGACAACATGGAAGAAACTGGAGGCCATTATGCTAAGTGAAATCAGGAAGATACAGACAGCAAAATACTGAATGATCTAACATACACGTGGAACCTTAAAAAAGTACTCAGAGAAACAGGGAGTAGAATGGCAGTTACAAGTGGCAAGGAAGTGGGGAAAATTGGAGATGTTGGTCAAAGGCTACAAAGTTGCAGATGTGTAGAATGAATAGGTTCTAGAAATCTAATGTACAGCCTTGTGACTATAGTTAGTGATATTGTGTTGTATACTGGAAAATTTCTGAGAGTTCCAGTGGTCTACCTATACAGAAAATAATGGTAACTATGGATAATTACTTTGCAGTAGTCATTTCACTTTGTGTATATGTTATATGATAGACCATACACACACACACACACACACACATACACATATATATACCATACACACATATATATACACATACACACACATGTATATATATATATGTATGTATATGTGTGTGTGTGTGTGTGTGTGGTTTAGTTAGCAGCCAGATGAGAAGAAAGATGTGATTACCATTAAGAAGGTTTGCAATGGATGCTACCGGTAGGAGAAAGAAGTGTTGATCACCATTTGGAACACACATATTTCTGAGCTTTCTAAGGCATCTGGCCCAATATTTGGCTATTGTATATCTTTATTCCAAGGCTGAAAAGCAAACTGAGAAGAAAATTATTTTAACATTGTACAACATTTCATAGGCTTAGATATATAGGATTCAAACCTTTAAACATTAACATTAAACATTTAAAACACCATCTTTAGATGCTAAGCACAGAAAACTTTTTGAAAATTATTTTTGACTTCAAGCCAGAGTATAGGAAGTTTCCACTGAGGCACCACCAACCAGATGGTAGTATAAAGAATAACTAAGTTTTTGCATCAGGGAACTTCCACATAAAGAATAATGCACACCTAAAATAAACATCGAATGGTTATTATATAACACTCTGTTCTTTTGCAACACTAACAAATGAGTTGTGAAACTAAAAATGGAAACAGTTCTACATTTGCTTTGGTGTCCTGATTAAAGTGTTGTCAGATGTGTGAAGCCATAGTTTCTGTGAGGACCAAAATAATCTTGCACCTTTTCTCTCTGCATTTCATAGGGAAACTCACACATTGACATTTTAGCATTGTAGCTCAACAGTGAGATTTGCAGGCATTGTGAGATATCAGAAAACTTAACAATTATTTAGATGATTGATTCCTGGCGTACTTTCCTTTACCCTGAACTGCATCTTCTCGTTGCAATCATATTAGCTATTTATACCCACAATACACTCAAAATGAATGTTTGAAATAACCTTCTTTATGATGGCATTAAAACAAATACAACAACAAATGTTTCCTCTTCATATTTTCTTTTGTTATTTTTTGCGAGTTTTCTCTCAAATCTCAGTGTCAGCATCGGTTAATATAGGACGCATTAATCGGGACAGATGAATGTTTATCTCAAGTCATAGTTGCATTTTATTTTATACAAATATATGGTATTTTCAGAGTCAAATTATAAATAGTATTAACAGTTTAGAGAATAATTGTACTTAAGGATGACTTACTTTTTTTCATCCATACCCATTCAATTTACTCTGCCTCATGCTCTGATTTATTTGTTGTCCAAAAAAGCTCATCAGCTATTTCCACAAAATGAATTACATTATAGATGGAATTGAATAAAACTTTATACCTCGATATTTTTCTTATCTTGATTTAAGAAGGGCTTGTCATTGGTCCTTATAAGTCTAGTTTTGACTTTTTATCAAAAGTGCAAGAACTTTTATTAAAAACTCGAAACCTCTCTCTGTCTGCCTCTGTGCTTACTTGTGATCTCTGTCAAATAAAAAAAAAAGAAAGAAAACAAAGAAAATCATCTTTAAAAACTCGAAACCTCAGGCCTCTGGGTGACTCAGTCAGTTAAGCACCTGACCCAATTTTGGCTCAGGTAATAATCTCAGGGTCAAGAGATCAAGCTCTGAGTAGGGCTCTGTACTGGCCATGGAGCCTGCTTAAGATTCTCTCTCCCTCTCCCTCTGCCCCTCCCCCCTACATGCAAGCTTTCTCTCCCTCTCTCTAAAAACAAACAAGCAAAAAACCCCCAAACCTATATTTCTGACATACTAATATGTGACAATAGATTGAATGCAAATTTCTTTATTGAATGGTGACTGTGAAACAACTGTGCTGAATCCTCAACACATTTAACCCTGTGTGTTATTTTGGGAGTCCTGAATGTGTCTTCAATAACATCCAAAGAAAGTCAATTTAGAAGATGACTTCCACATAGGAAACCATCTCTTGATCTTAGGCCTCTCTTTCCCAATTATAGCACAGGGTAAAATACCTGTAAACACTCCTTTCCCACAAGGTTACTGATACCCCATCACAGAGACTTTACCTATGAACTAAAGTGTTCACATATCTATGCACTTTAATGGAAGATGATATAAAAAAAGAGAGAGAAAAACTGCTACCTGGATGAAGGGAGGTACTATGATGTAATTATTTGTGGTCAGATACTATGGACTTAGATTTTTAACTTTGCAATCTCCTACCAGGTGGCATTAATATAGCTTTTATTTTAAAATGTGGGAATCACTACTTCCTGATACAAGGTTGTATGAGCATAATAAGAAATGACAATACACCATCCTAGTCAAGGGTCCAGAACTACAGATGTTAATTAGTTGAAACTATGAGAGTAGATGAAATTTCACAAGAAATTATCTCATAGTTTCACTTGAAACTATGAGAGTAGATGAAATTTTACAAGAAAAATACATAAAAGGGGTAAAATAGGCTCAGGTGAGATCTTGGGGGGGCACATGACTAACAATTAGGAGGATGGGAGTCAATGAGGATACTGAGAAAGAAAAATACAAGAGGTAGAAGAGGGATCAGAATAGAAATATATTTTATAGGTCAAGTATTTAAAAATCAAAAAGGAAAAAAGAGCAAATTGTATAATTTTTCATGCAGAGATAAAATGGCAGGGAACATGTGAAGAGGTTACTAGATTTGGAGATTAGGTAATTGATCATTTCTTAAACATTTTAGCAGAATGAAGGGAACAAGAAGAGGGTGATAACATGATACTGGAAAAGAGAAGAATGAGGAAAAGTTGAGACTGTATAGAGTACAAAAACTGAACATTTCTATACTACAAAAGGAAAAGAAGAAAAGGGAAATATTTATAGAGCTAGTATTTATATATGTACCAGTTAAGATATAGGCTCTGGGGAAGCAGCAGAGTAATCAAACAAAAAACAATGAGCCACAAATACTGACTTACTGTGAATTTTAAAAGAATTCAAGGAGAAATAAAAGAGTAGGGATAACAGAAGAGATATTATCCTTGGACCAAGGAAAGACTCTTCTGAATTTAAAGCAATGTAACAAATGTAAGGGTGAATAAAAGCAGAGTTGAAGGTTGGAAGAGATGAAACCTGAGGGAAATCATATTATTCTTATTTCCTCCAGATGTGGACACCAAATTTTTGCTGATGTGTATGGGCTAGCTTTGAGAAAGGAATAAAGCTTGAAACTGCTATGACTAAAATACTCAAAAGAATAGAAAAAGATGTCTTCTAAATTAGATTTTCTGCAATGCTATTACTGTTAGGCAAGCTACTGAATCAGTGCAACTTTAGGACTCTCAGCAAAGGCTTCAGTTGGATTTTTCCCACCTCTCCTACTCCCTGAAAGCTGTTAATTTGGAAAGAGATGAGAAATAGAAAACATATTTGGCGATAAACTGGCATAAACCATGATTTGGGGTTCATTTGGGTGGAGAAGATGAGAAACTAATGATACATACTTTTAAATGCTTTATTTGACTGGAGCTTGCTTTAGATAGTTTAAATAACTGAATGTTGTTCCTCAAAGTCAGGAGGTATCCAAAGAATGCGATCTTAAAAACTAAAAATGTAGAAGTGTTTCCATAGTTTATCTGCCTTTGAAAATGTTGTTTATCCAACTGAAATACAAGGTTCTGACTCATAGGAGTATGTATTATCTGAATTAAATGCTTTGGCAACTGAGCAGTTCTCTGAATCGATCTATACCTTTTCAAGAGCCTGCCTTTTTCCACAGGTGAGAAGGGTTGTATGCATCCCAGAGTACCATCACTATTTACCTGAAAGGTGTAGCTTTTTAATAAAATTAAATCCTGTGCTGTGAAGCTCAATCTCTATCTTCAACATGAAATTCTGCTCTATTCAAAATGGTTTCAGAAACTATAACATAATATCTAGGGGTTTATTTAAGCCTTTATTACAAATATAATTTTTCTTATACTATAATCTTCATACAATTAATCATAACTGAAATTTCTGCATTGTATAAGTCCCTTAAAGCCAATACTGTTTGTTGCTTTCTTTATAATCCCTCTAGAAAAATCTGTATAATAAAAATCCATTTGTCCTCACAATAAAAAGTATTTTAAGATAGAGAAAATAATTAGAATTTGTGCAATAATTCAACACAGTAGTGTAAAAAAATGTATTGCACTATTTCAGTAGCAGTTGGGTTATATTACTCCGAAACATCTGATGAGGAAGGGAAATGTATTTAACTTAAGTCAACATTTAAATGCAATAAATAAAACTAACTACAAAATCTTCTAAATATGCACGATGTGAGTGTATTTAATGCCATTGATCTGTATTATTAAAATGATTAAAATGGTAAATATGTACATATACATATTTGCATAATAAAAGTATTCTAAACACAGGAGCAATCCAAATGTACATTTAATTTATATTGATTTGTAGAGATGTAGCAGATGTTGTTGACAAGGTAAACTAAGCACTGTTATAGTATCTAAGATCTTTTAAATGTAGTGCTATTAATTATTCATTATTATTTGGCCTCTACTTTTCTAATGAAACATTGTGCCCTTGCCATAAGAGTAGTTTTGTTACCTACGTTGAATCAAAGTATCACATTCAAGCTACATGCGACCAAAAATTATGATGAGTATAAATGCTGATGTCATAAACGGTCCAACAAATTTATTCAGAAATGTTTTGACAAATATAATGATATCAATCATTTAACATCATGTGATCATCATTTAAGAAACATAAAACACTCAGAGTAAGAAAAAGATGAGAAATTAATTTCAAGTTGATACATAAATCTATGCACATTTGTGCTTAATGAAAATAAATGATTTAATGCCTATTATATCCAATAAATACATAAGAAATTAAAAATATGACATCATAACTATGAAGTTATCAGAGCATGACAAAATATAGATCTGGGGTAATCCTTTTCTGAATAAGGATTTTTTATATATGTCATATACAGAAATAATGACATTCTTAACATATATGTTTTCTTAATTTTAACAGTACATATATGAATTTTGCAAATACATAATACATTTTAAATTTTTGGCTGAGATGGGAAATTAAGTTTGATGATTGGTTTATCTAAAATTTTCAAACACAGTACATACATAATATACTGAATGAATGGGATGCCTGGGTGGCTCAGTTGGTTAAGCAGCTGCCTTCTGCTCAGGTCATGATCCCAGCGTCCTCGGATCGAGTCCCGCATCGGGCTCCTTGCTCGTGGGGGAACCTGCTTCTCCCTCTGCCTCTGCCTGCCATTCTGTCTGCCTGTGCTCGCTCTCTCTCCCTCGCTCTCTCTGACAAATAAATAAATAAAATCTTTAAAAAAAATATACTGAATGAATGAATAAAGAATAGAACTACTCAGGTTGATTTTTAAGTATAAGAATATTAAAATATTACCTTCTAATCTAAATTCTTCATACTAATTTTAAAAGGAGGAGGCTTTATTTTATCTTTGTATTGCAGATTTTTTTAAATTGGATACATTTTACTTTTCCATTAAAGTACCTATTTAAGGCAAAATTTAACTTTGTAAAATAAATTTTCATTCAAACTTTTTAAAAAACTGAATATTTATAAACAGACAAACGAAAACTCTGATAAGAGGAGTAGTGGAATCATACAAAGAAAAAGAGTTTCTCCTGTATTTGTGAAGTGTGATTGAAGGGCAGGGATATATTAACACATGTCTGTGGACATATGTGTGTGTATGTGTGTGTAGTTGACAGATTAAAGGATGACAGAGTATCAGAATCACAAATCACTCTCCCCACCCAGTGTGGCTGAGAATGCGGTGTGCCCCAGGCCCTGGGCATTCTCTTGCTGTGGGATTGGATTTGTGCAGGGACAGCTCAATGTGGCTTCTTTGCCAGGATGTATGGGTTATGAGAAGGTAGGACTCAGGAGGTGGAGACATGCTCAGCAGTATCCTGCCTCTCCTCTAGTCCTAAATTTAAGGAAGGATTGTAAAATGTGTACTTTTGAACCAGGACTTGTCTGATTGGGGTAAAGTAGAGCTTTTAAATACAAAAGACTTTGAAATTATTATTTTTAAAATTATTTGCAACCTGTAGGCTTCTATGGAGCTTAATAAACATAGTGGCCTAGCCAGTCTCCTGCTGGCCTTCAGAAAGTCATGCTAAATATGTATATCATCTCTCTTTAGGTCTCATCAGAAAGTGAACAACCTAACCATACACACACACACACACACACACACACACTCATACACACACAACAAATCTGTTCATCCATTATATAAACATTTACTTTCTCTTAATTTTTATCTTTTTCATGTCTCCTACATTAAATGTCCTACATCTTTTTTTAAATCTCAGAACGTTTGTAAGCTGAGGAAATAAGGGAAAAACTACAAAAGCAGTGGCACTGAATAAGAAGCCTTTAAAAGGATTTACATGGCTTCTATATTTCCAATGCAAATCATGTATTTTATATTACTTGTTGAATAAATGCATTGTTCCATAAAATAGTAATTTCTTCCTCATTTTTCATTCAACTTGCATTTATGTTTATTTTTTTTCATTTTTAAAAAGGTTGTGGCAAGAACAAATTAATATGAGATTTACCCAATTAATAATGGTTAAGTATACAATGCAGCATTATTAAGTATTGGCACAATGTACAGCAGATCCTTGGAACTTACTCATCTTGTATAATTGAAACCTGAGACCTGTTCAGGAGCAACTCATATTTCACCCTCCCCCCAGCCTCTGGCAACTACTATTCTACTTTTTCCTCTATCAGTTTAATTATTTTAGATTCCTCTTAAATAAAAGTGGAATCATGGGGTGCCTGGGTGGCTCAGTGGATTAAAGCCTCTGCCTTCGGCTCAGGTCATGATCTCAGGGTCCTGATATCGAGCCCCGCATGGGGCTTTCCGTTCAGCTGGGATCCTGCTTCCTCCTTCCTTTCTCTCTGCCTGTTTCTCTGCTTACTTGTGATCTCTGCCTCTCAAATAAATAAATAAAATCTTAAAATAAAATTTAAAAAAATTACAAAAAAAAGTGGAATCATGAAGTATTTGTCCTTCTGTGACTGGCTCATTTCACTAAGCATAATAATCCCAGGTTCTTCTATTTTGTCACATATGGTAATAGTTACTTCATTTTTAAGGATATATAGTCTTTCACTGTTTATATATTTTGCATTTCCTTTATCCACCCATCTGCTGATGGGCATTTAGTTGTTTCCATGTCTTGGTTATTGTGAATAATGCCTCAATGAAAATGGGAGTGCAAAGTTCTCTTTGAGATCCTAATTTCAACTCTTTTGGACAAATACCCAGAACTGGAGTGGGATTGCAGATCACATGGTAACTCTATTTTTAATTTTTTGAGGAACCCCCATACTGTTTTCCATAGTGACTGTACCATTTTATATTCCTACTGACAGTATAGGAGGGTTCCAATTTCTCCACAACCTCATCAACACTTGTCATCTGTTTCTTTTTTTTTTTATAATATTATTCTACTAGTTATGAGGTGATATCTCATTACAGTTTAATTTGAATTCACCTAATGACTATTGGTGTTGAATATCTTTTCAAATACCTGTAGACCAGAAAGTATAAAACTCCTAGAAGAAAACAGGGTAAAACTTTATGATGTTGCTCTTGGCAATGATTTCTTGGCTGTGACACAAAAAAACACAGGTAATAAAACCAAACCAAACCAAACCAAACCCTCACTTTAAAAATGGGCAAAGGAGGGGCGCCTGGGTGGCTCAGTGGGTTAAAGCCTCTGCCTTCGGCTCAGGTCATGATCCCAGGGTCCTGGGATCGAGCCCCATGTCGGGCTCTCTGCTCAGCGGGGAGCCTGCTTCCTCCTCTCTCTCTGTCTGCCTCTCGGCCTACTTGTGATCTCTATCTGTCAAATAAATAAATAAAATCTTTAAAAAAAAATGGGCAAAGGAGGTGGCCTGGGTAGCTCAGTCAGTTAAGTGGCTGCCTTCAGCTCAGGTCATGATCCTAGTATCCTGGGATCGAGTCCCACATAGGGCTCCTTTCTCAACAGGGAGCCTGCTTCTGCCTCTGCCTGCCTGTGCTCTCTTTCTCTCTCTCTCTGTGACAAATAAATAAAATATTTTTTTAAAAAATGGGCAAAGGGCTTGAATAGACACTCTATAGAGAAAACATGCAAATGGCCAACAAGTACATTAAGTGTATTTTAGGAATAGTTTAATCCCATATGCTGTTGTCTCTCTTTCTTTTTCTCTCTTTTTCTGTGTGTGCATGTATGTGTGTTTATACATATGTGTGTCTGTAACCACACATAGGACAAGGAGAGCCTCACCTCTTCTACTTAACATTGTGCTAGATGTATTAACTAGTGCAAAAGAAAAGAAAAAGAAACGGAACACAAACATACAGATTTGACAGGAAAAAAATAAAACTGTCCTTATCCAGAGGTGACACAATTATCTATGTAGAAAATCCTAAAGAAAACAAAACAAGGTCAAAACAAAACAAAAACAAACACCTTTTATAACTAATAAATGAGTTCAGTATAATTGCAGGATACAAGATTAATATGTGGAAAACTACAAAACACTGATGAAAGAAATTTAAAAATATATAGAAATAAGTAGGGATATATACTGTACATATAAATTGGAAGATTTCATATTGTCAAGATATCAATTATTTCAAATTTAGTCTATAGATTCAACATTATATCAGTCAAAATTGCAACAACAAGCTAATTCTAACATTTTCATGGAAAGGCAAAGGTATTAAACAGCTAAACAATCTTTTAATAAAAAGTCAGAGGAATCATATTACTCAGTTTGAACACTCACTATAAAGCTACAGTTCTAAAAACAATATGGTATTAGAATTAGACATTACAGTTACACTAGACAGCCCAGAAAGACACAAATGTAGTGAACTAATTTTTGAAAAGTTGGGAATCTATTCAATGTAAAAGGATTACCTTTTTTTAACATATGGTGTTGTGGGTGCAATTGGGCATTCATATGCAAAAAAATAAAAAAAATACTAAAAGAGAAAGGAAGAGAATAAAGTAAGGTAAAACAAAATTAAGGGTAAGCGGGATATATATCTCATACCTTCCATAAAAATGAACTCAAAATATGTCATAGACCTCAATGTAGACTCTAAAATTATAAAACTTCTAGGGGAAAACATAGGAGAAAAATCTTCATTCCTTTATTTTAGCAAGCTTTTAGATGCAACACCAAAAGCATAACCCTTGATGAAGAAAAATGACAAATTGAACTTTATAAAAATTAAAAACATCTCCTCTGTGAAACATACCCTAAGGAATGAGAAGACATACCAAAGACTGAGAGGAAATACTTTAGTAGTCATACACATGTATGACATAACCTCACTGAAGGTGTGAAAGAAAAAAAAAAAGCTGATAGATAACTTTGTGAAACATTGTTTTGACTGGAAATCACAACTGTAAATAACCTATTACTGCTCTATAATCTACCTAACTTAATTGATAGCTCACTGCCATTTCTGGAAATAAGAATTTCCCTTTCCCAATACATCATTACATTAAGCACATTAAGAGCATAATTAGTGATTTAATGACTAGCATATAGTCATGTTTTGACAGAAAGATAGTCTCATAATATATATCTGTAGTTCTGTCTCTCTTATCTCTAATTATTTATCTATCATCTATATATCTGCTTAAACTTGTATCATTCATCAGTAGCCATTATAAATGGTAACACTCAATTTAATTAAATGTTCAAAAAACTATTTTCTTTCTGAAAAATTTGAAACCCATGGCCTTCCTGAACATTTTATTTGGGGATAACTTATAATTAAAATAAGCATGACCAAGTATAGACTTCTGAATAAAAGTATATTTAAGGGGCGCCTGGGTGGCTCAGTGGGTTAAGCCTCTGCCTTCGCTCAGGTCGTGATCTCAGGGTCCTGGGATCCAGCCCCACATCGGGGCTCTGCTCAGCAGGGAGCCTGCTTCCTCCTTCCCCTCTGTCTGCCTCTCTACCTACTTGTGACTTCTCTTTCTGTCAAATAAATAAATAAAATATTTAAAAAAAATTGAGGTGCCTGGGTGGCTCAGTGGTTTAATCCTCTGCCTTAGGATCAGGTCATGATCTCAGGGTCTTGGGATGGAGTCCCTCATCAGGGAAGTGATGGGGGGCTGTCTCTGCTCAGCAGGGGGCCTGGTTCCCTCTCTCTCTACCTGCCTCTCTACCTACTTATGATCTCTCTCTGTCAAATAAATAAATAAAATCTTTAAAAATAAGCATTTTAAAGTTAAATTAATAATATAGCTCTAAATTAAAAAACAACTCTAAAACTGAGAAAGTTTTCAGTTTTTTCAATAATAAGCTATAAAATTTCAACAATCTTCTTAAAACATGAGCTATGAGTGTCAACTCTGGATACATAAATTATACATATTTAAATAAAATACTTGTTTTTTATCAATATAACTTATAAAGTGAGAAATTTAACTAATGTTTATCTACATATGTAATATTATCAGGGTGCTAGTATTATTTAATATTAAATATTTGAAAATATTTTTCTCCCATGCAGAAAGCTATAATGGAATATATCTGTCTGATATATTAACTTTTATATAATTTAGATAGTGAAAAATAAATTATATACTGTTATAAAAATAAATTATTATATACTATTATATACTATAATAATAAAAATAAATTATATACTATTATAAAAAATAATTATATACTGTTATTTCAGAAACTATTCTTGTTTTTCAAGGGAAAGCTCTAATTTGTGCTTTAGATCTTCCTTCCTTTTGTATAAAGGATAGGCTTAAATTTATTTTTAAAATGTTTCTACAAATAAGTAAAAAAAATCATTAATTGGATTGAAATATTTTTGGGGGGTAGGCAATAGGCATTTTATTTTCTAGTTCAAACTGCTACCATAACTTCAATACACTTTTTTTTTTTTTTTTTTCAAAAAATCAGTTTATTTGGAGTACCTAGGTGGCTCAGTGCATGAAGTCTCTGCCTTTGGCTCAGGTCATGATCACAGGGTCCTGGGTTTGAGCCCAGCATGGGGCTATCTGCTCAGTGGGGAGCCTGCTTCCCCCTCTCTCTCTGCCTGCCTACTTGTAATCTCTCTCTCTCTCTCTCTCTCTGTCAAATAAATAAACAAAAAGTCTTTAAAAAAATCAGTTTCATTTATATGTAAAATAAGATAGCATTTCTCCTGTCTTTTGCCAATCAGTTTTTTTTCCACTCAAGCAAACCTGTATTTATTCTGTAAGAAAATATCTATTCATGTGAAAAAAGTCTGGCTCTTCCAATTTTCTTTTAATTTGCATTGGTATCTTGGAGTTATTCTGAAATCTATTTTTCTTCCTCACTAAAAATGTCATTTTTTTTTCATGCTGCTTGAGTTGTAAGTAACTTTAGAAGCATGACGTACACACACCCAGAAGGTTAAAAAATATATTTCTTTTGTCTATAAATTTATGTTCAGAAGAAAAAGGACACATCAGCAAAGCAAATGGATAAGGCTTGGTAGGGAAAGTAAAATGGGAAGAAATGGAAGGGAAGAATATTCCTACATGTTCCATTAAAAGAAAAATTAAGATTATCTGAAGCCTGAAATTTTAATCTAGGTTCAGTTTTCTTGAAGCATTTCTCATTTCTAATTCATTGTGAGAGAACAAGCAACATAATATTAAACTGCAAGCTGGAAGTCATAATATACAATATTAGTATATCGAATATACTCATTCAAAATTGCATTAGTAGTTATACCACTTAGGAAAGCCGGGCATATTTCTGCACTAATAACAGATGAGAATCAGGGGGTAATAGCGAATAAAACTTCATTATCATCTGCTTTCATTTAAAATCAAATTCATGTCTCATTCCTAGTGGGAGGTTACTGTTAAAAAAGAAAACACCTGAAATATTTATTTTGTGATTATGCTTCTATTCACATTCAAGTTTTACATATATAAGATTTATAACCACAAGGTTATATTAACTTTGCACAATAATATGTACTATGAGTTTTCCTGTTCTGCAGTAGCAAAAACTATAGTCAGATAGAAAGATGGAAGAAAGTAAGAAGATTGGGGGGAAGGGGAGGAGAGGGAGAATCCAAAGATAAATCAGAAATATCAAAAGTTTTTTTTAATTTCTTCTTCTTCTATTTTTTTTTAAGATTTTATTTATTTATTTGACAGAGAGAGAGAGATCACAAGTAGGCAGAGAGACAGGCAGAGAGAGAGGGGGAAGCAGGCTCCCTGTTGAGCAGAGAGCCTGATGCGGGGCTCAATCCCAGGACCCTGAGACCATGATTAAGCTGAAGGCAGAGGATTTAACCCACTGAGCCACCCAGATGCCCCTGAGATAAAATTCTAACAATGATGTGGTGGCTAATTTAGGTTTCCTTAAATGTCTGGGGCATAAGGACACAGTGCCAAAATAATTTTCTGCATTTAAAAGTAATAATATATTAAAAAGTTACTTTTGGCTATATTCTGAACAATTGGTTAAATTAGTAAATCTTTTCACTTTTTAAGGAATCGGGGAATTATTTTATTTTTCATCTCTATTATGTATTTTTTTAAAATTCTGGGAAAATATACATAGCATATAATTTACATTTTTAACTGTTTTTAAGTGTACAGTTCAGCAGATTGAAGTACATTCATAATATTGTGCAATCAATCTCTGTAACTCTTAACATCTTGAAAAACAGCTCTGTAACCATCAATTGCATATTTAACACCCCATTCCTCCACCCTCCCAGCCCGTGGCAACCACCATTATATTTTCTGTCTCCATAAACTTGACAACTTTAAGCACCTCATATGGTAATGTTCCTTTTGTTTTTTTTTTTTTAAAGATTTTATTTATTTATTTGACAGAGAGAAATCACAAGTAAGCAGAGAGACAGGCAGAGAGAGAGGAGGAAGCAGGCTCCCTGCTGAGCAGAAAGCCTGATGTGGGGCTCGAACCCAGGACCTGGGATCATGACCTGAGTGGAAGGCAGCGGCTTAACCTACTGAGCCACCCAGGCGCTCCGGTAATGTTCCTTTTGTGACTGATGTATTTAACTTAGCCTAATATCCTGAATGTTGTAGCATGTGCCAATTTTCCTTCCTTTTTAAGTCTAAATAGTAGTGCACTCTACAGATACTTCACTTTTTATTTGTCTATTTATCTACTGATAGACAATTAGATTGCCTCCACCTTTTGGTTTCTGATTATAATACAATGAACATGGTGTATACATACCTGTCCAAGCCCCTACTTCAGTTCTTCTCCCAAAAGTAGAATTGCTGAATCTTTAGATAATTTACATTTAATTTTCTTGGAACTGCCATATTGCTTTCCATTAGCAATTGCACCATTTTCCATTTGTACCAGCAGTGTGCAAGGGTTCCAATCTTTCCATATCCTTGGCAACAATTGTTACTTTCTAACTTTTTGATAATAGCTATCCAAAGGTGTGAAGTGATATGCCATTGTGGTTTTGGTTTGTATTTCCCTAATGATTAAGGGATGTTGAACATCTTGTCATGTCTTTATTGCTTACTTGTGTATTTTCTTTGAAGAAAGTTCTATTCAAGATCCTTTTTTTTTTTAATTATTTATTATTTATTTATTTACATTTATTTTATTCTTTTTTTAAAAGTAGGCTTCACACTCAATGTGGAGCCCAACTCAGGGCAGTCCAGACCTGAGCTTAGATCAAGTGTTGGATGCTTAACTAGCTAAACCATGAAGGCACCCCCAGACCTTTTCCGTTTTTTAAATCCAGTAGTTTGTTATGTTGTTGTTGAGTTGTAGTAGTTCTTTATATATTCTGGATATTAAATCATTCTCAGAAATGTGGTTTGCAAATATTTTCTCCTGCTTCGTGTGTTGCTGTATCACTCTGCTGATCATGTCCTTTGATGCATAAAATATATTAATTTTGATGTAGTCCAATTTTTATGTTTTTTCTTTTGCTGCCTGGGCTTCTGGTATCACACTCAGAAAATCATTATCAAATCTAAATGCAATGTCATGAGGGTTTTCTCCTATTTTTTCTTCTAAGAGTTTTACAGTTTTAGCTCTTATGTTTAGGTCTATGATCCATTTTGAATTGTCTTGTTTTAATATATGGTAACGGTAAGAGTCCAACTTCATTCTTTTACATGCAGATACTCAGTATTTTTCATCACCATTTGTTGAAAAGACTGTCCTGTTCATGACACCATTGTCAAAATCATCTGATGGTTTCTTTCTGGACTCTTTATTACATTCCACTAACCTACATGTTTTATTTATTACGGTATCGCACCATTTTGATTACTGTAGCTTTCTGGTAAGTTTTGAAATCAGGAAGTATAAGACCTCCAACTTGGTTCTTCTTTTTCAAAAAAGTGTTTGCTATTTGGGATCCTAAAAGATTCATGTAAACTTTACAATGAAGATCTTTTTGCAAAAAAAAAAAAAAAATCATGGGGATTTTAAGAGGATTGCATTAAATCTTTAAATTGCTTTCGGTAAAATTTCAAGGAATTTGTGTAGGATTAGTGTTATTAATTCCTCAAATGTTAGTAGAATTCACCAGTGAAGCTATCTACTTGTGATCTATCTGTCAAATAAATAAATAAAATCTTTAAAACAAATTTCCATTGTGATTTCTCTTTAGACCCATTGGTTGTTTAAGATACATTATTAATTTAGTGACATAACTAAATGAATAGTTAACTAGTCACTAAATTAACTATTGGACTCTCCATTTTGTTAATTGCCTTTTTATATATCATATATTTGTTGTCTCTCATTTTCTTCTTTACTAGCTTCATTTATATTTAGTTGTGGTTTTTGTTCTTTGGGTTTTTCATAGTGTCTCATGTTGATTCCCTTCTCATTTTCTTGTACGTATATTCTACAGATATTTTCTTTGTGGTTACTTTGAAGACTATGGATGAGTCTAAAGCTATAAAAATATATTTTAAACTAATAGAAACTTAACTGCACCTAAAGACATTACTACTTTACAGTTCTGCCCCCACCATTTATATTACTGACAACACAAATTACATTTTTATATATCTCATATTCTTTGACATAGATTTATATCTATTTTCTTGCTTTTGTCTTTTAAATCATGTAAGATATTCAAAAGTTAACTTACCAACCAAAATTAAAATTGGTTTTTATATTTGTCTATATATTTACATTTACTCGAGAGCTTTGATATTTTTGCATGGCTTTGAATTACCATCTAGCATACTTTCATTTTAGCTTGAAAGACTCCCTCTGGGATCTCTTGAAGGGCAGATCCTGTGGTTAGGAACTTAGCTTTTACCTAGGAAGGTTTTAATTTCTCCTACATTTTTGAAGGGTAGTTTTGTCAGATATAGAATTCTCAGAGGATAATTTGGGTTATTTTTCCCAGCATTTTAAATATATCCTTATACTGCCTTTTGGCTTCCATTGTTTCTGTTAAACTTATAGAGGAACTCTTAGGTGTGATGATTCAATTTACTATTACTTTCAAGATACTGTCTGTATTTGGCATTGTGCTAGTTTGATTATAATGTGTCTTGGTGTGAGTCTCTTTGAATTTATCATATTTAAACATCATCGAGCTACTTATATTTGTTTACACATTTCTCTCCTCAAATTTGGGAAGCTTTTGGTAATTATTTTTCAAAGAAGCTTTTCTCCCCTTTCTTGCTTTTTCTTCTGGGATTCCCATAATATGTATTATGTTCCAACTGATGGCATCCCATAAATTCCTTAGGCTTTGGTTTCTCTTCTTTGTTGTTTTCTAAAAAATTTTGCTCCTCCAACTTGATAATTTCAAATTCCTTGTCTTCAAGTTTGTTTATTCATTCTTCTGCATGTTCAAGTCTGCCCTTTAACATATTCAATTGTTTTAAAGTCTTTCTTTAATAAGTTGAAAAAATGTTTCTTCAAGGATAGTTTTTATTTTTTTTATTTTTTTAAAGATTTTATTTATTTATTTGAGAGAGAGACAGTGAGAGAGAGCATGAGCGAGGAGAAGGTCAGAGAGAGAAGCGGACTCCCCGCGGAGCCGGGAGCCCGATGTGGGACTCGATCCTGGGACTCCAGGATCATGACCTGAGCCGAAGGCAGTCGTCCAACCAACTGAGCCACCCAGGCGTCCCAAGGGTAGTTTTTAGATACTTATTTTATTCCTTTGCATGGGCCACATTTTCCTGTTTCTTGGTATGTCTTGTGATCCTTAATTTAAAACTGGATATTTGCAAAAAACAGCCACTTCTCCTAGTCTTTGTACACTGGGTCAGTGCAGGGGAAGACCTCCATTACTCTGCACGCCATGAAGTATAAGGTTTCTGGCTTTTTCTGGGTATGTGTCTTCCCTAGGCCTACCTCTCTTTTCTCAGTTCCACCATCTGTATACATGTGTGCTTTTAAATAATTTAAGTTCCCTAAGAATCTTAACCCTGGTTTGTCCTGGGGCCTTTGCTGTTCTGTTGAATTACTCCTTGAGAAATCTCTTGTCCCTGGTATCTGTGCATTTTTGCCACCTGCAGTTTTAATGAACTAGGCTTGGTTCCCTTAGCCTGAGATCTGAGCTACTTTTAGCTATTTGAGCTCTGATTTAGTCTTTACATAGACCCATCTCTGTGGCAGTCTATAGACAGGTTAGAATAATGCAAACTCATCTCACTCTGCTGTCTCCAGTTTTCAGAAAAGAACTGAAGTTGGGTCACTGCATCCCCAAAATGGACCATACCACTCTGGAGAGGAGATGGGAAAATGTTAATAAAACACTACAAATTTTCTTAGTTTTTCTTCATTGGCCATTCTCTTGATGGCATCTGATTTTTTACTGATTTCCAGAGTTCCTATGAGGTTATTTTAGCCAGCTTCTAATTGTTTATTTAATGGTTCCATTGGGAATGAAGTTCTGTAACTTCCTATACTGCCATCTATCTGACATCACTCCCCTTCTATCACTCTTTATACACCGTCATTGCTAATCTTATTTCATTTTCTCCCATGGTGTCTAAAGCATAACTCTATAATAGACACTTTTTACAGTATACTGTACTTGATTATTTTCTTGTCCATATTTGGCACTTGATTGCAAAATACATTACTCTATATTCCTAGTGTCTTCCCTATGATAGCAAATATTAGGATCTCTAAAAGAATTTATAATATGAAAGAGCCTACATTTCTCAGTAGGGTAGCCACCAGACAAATGTGGTTACTGAAAGGTTGTAATATGGTCAGTGCATATTATTAATTGTAATTAATTAAGATTTAAATGCCAATTTTCAGATCTTTTTATAAAATTTTAAGTATGTTGGAATGACTTATAAATAAGAATCTTTTTTACTGTAAATTTTATAAACATATCAAGTTTTCTGATGAAAATCTATTACCAAATTTGTTGTGTTTAAGTGTAAAGTAAACACAAATTTTGAGGAATTTTAGAGAAAAAATATAAAATTATTAAAAATATTTATATATGAACATGGTATTTTTATATGTTACATTAGATATTGAACACTACATCAAAAACTAATGATGTACTATATGCTAGTTAACTGAACATAATAAAAAAACTTCACATTTGCTGTTTGCCTTTTAAAATCACCTATTAGAAACTTTTAAATTAGATTTGGATTTCACATTATATTTCTTTTGAATATCACTGATCTAAGCTTTCATTAAAATCCCAAATCTAGTACTTCTCCTTTATGAAACTGTAAGTACCAGTATGTTGTATTCTTTTTTAAAGATGTTTTTATTTATTTTACAGAGGGAGAGGGAGAGAGAGAATCTCAAGCAGACTTCTCACTAAGCACAGAGCCCAACTCTGGGCTTGATCTCAGGATCCTGAGATCATGACCTGGATAGAAATCAAGAGTTGGATGTTTAACTGACTGAGCCATCATGTTGTCTGTTTAATACGTATTTAATACCATGCTGATTTCTAACTTAGTGGCTCAAAATATGACATCAATAAGTTTTTTAAAGAAAGAAACTAACTTGTCAAATGTGTGGGGAAAAGTAGAGTGCATATATAATCAACATGTAGATCATTTTCTAGGGAAAACAATTCCAAAAACCTTTTCTACTCATTGTGGTAATATGGTTAAGATTTAAACTAATAGTGATTGAAGGAAAAGCTGAGTTAAGCATGGCCCAATTCTTTCCATGTATTTTTCATATATTAAAATTTCTTTTGCAATCACACTGCTGATCAGTTGTTCACTAATATGGAATATTTTTTTTTCCTTTATAATATTAAATTGTTAAAGATCCCTCATTTCAAAGATACAACTAAAACACTATAAAAGAATTATTCAAGCAATTCTAATTTTGATTTTTCTTATGTATGTTTGTATGTGTATGCATATACGTGTGTGTGTGTGTGTGTGTGTCTGTGTGTTACTTCTTCTCTATGGGATTTTTGATTTAGGTTTTTATATAAAAAATGTTTTGAATGTTCCCTTAGTTATTTCATTTTGCACAATGTAAAGAAGGTAATCAAAAGAGGTTTTAAAGTGTAGCTTGAAATATTCAACCTTTCTAAGTTGGAGGAAACCATTGGTATTCAGCCTCTGAAGTTAGATATTGTGTTTAGAAAGGATCGCTGTGACTTTTCATGATGTTTTCTTTCTCACCATATGCCCCATTTGATACAAGATTCCTCACTCTTATTTAGTCAAGAGTGAGAAACAAACCCTATATTACATATGACATGTTGGATGTGCACACAAACATGATCACACACTTTCAACCAAGTTAAAATTTCTTAAAATACATAAGTTGTCAAATACACAGTGTTCCAAAGGTAACAGATCAGAAATAGAATGCTTGATTTAGGTAAAAAGCAAGTTATAAAAAGAGCACAAGATTAAAATAATGAGCTGTTGGTACTAAGGATTTCCATTACTTATCATTCACTATCTGAGTTATTTTGTATTTAATTAATTGAATGTGAACTTGATTTTGCTCTTCCTGACAAAATTAACTGCTAAATACAATAAGGTTTAGATAAATTCATTTGTAATAAGATGGGCATAAAACTTTATAAGATGGCAACTAAAGTAAACATGTGGTCAACTGTTTCACAAATCGAATTTGTTACTTCAGCTGAAAATCGTATGCAATACTTTCTTAATGAAGGGAGCAGTACCTTAAATTTCATTCTCAGATAAGTATAGCACTGATTTAGGGTAAGACATCCTATTGGAGACAGCTACAACTTCTGAGGGCTCAAAGATATAGTAAATGATTAAAATCCAGGCAGAGAAGTAAAATGAAGTTTCCACTGGTATGTGGGGACCTCCCCAAATTCCTTACTGAACAAGTTGGAGGTCAGTCAGTATTTCTCCTATTTTTTTTTTTTTTAAAGAACAACAAAACTATTTAAACCAAATTTAAACTAATCTAAAAAGGTCTTTCCTTTGGTGTCAATAATCTTTAAAAAGAAATGAAATCTTATTTCTATTTTCTATTATAACCCTTTTCCTCATACACTTTTGCAGGGAGTGTTAGTTTGAAAAATAAAACTTCAAATAGCAACATGAGGGAATAAAGATATTTTTAAAGCACTTAGAAAATTACTAAATGTATGTAATTTAATTTTTAGGAGCAGCAAGGTAGAAAATGGGCCTTATAAAGTGTCATTATGGAAATATTACATTCTGATTAGTTAACAACTCTGATACTATTCTGGATTAGAACAAATTTAGGCAATTGAATCTTTTTGTATTATCAGAAAATTTTGCTAGGTTTACTAAGGGAAATTTTACTAAGCTTTTCTCAAGGGATTCTTTATCTCAAGGGATTTAAAAATCACTTCTTTATATTATTTATTTTCTGTACTATGTAGCAGGTACAGCCTTGACTAACACTAGCAGTGACCATTTTTGTTACCTTTCTCACCCCTCAGTGACTTTCACTTTCCTGATATGTATTTACTCTACACAGATTCTTTCTTTCTTTTCTTTTCTTTTTTTTTTTTTTTTTTTTACCTTAACCTCTCTTTTGGTTTATAATTGACTGTACCTGGCTCATCCAGCACATTCCAAATTTCCTTCCATGTTTGTTATTTACTCAACCCTCATCTTTTACTTTGTGAGCAATAAAAATTAAGTTCCAGCTGAGAAAATATATATGAAAGTGTTACACAAAATGTAAGAGAAAGGCAAAATACTCCTGATGATAGTGTTACTATAATATTTAGTAGGGTTCTAATTTGGAAAAAAAAAAAGATTTTAAAAGAGTTAACAATAGAGATCTGAGACTATGTTTTGTTGTTGTTGTTCCTGTTTTGTTTTGTTTTGTTTTGTTTAAATCTATGAGGGTTTATAGCTATTACATTTCTGGGAAGTTAGGATGAATCCTCTAAATTATCTTAATTCAGTGTAGTGGGGAGAGAAAATCAGATCTCTTTCCTACTTTAGAGAGTCTTCAAAAATTAGTGGTTCCTTCACTTCTCATAAATGGTATTTTCCTTTCTTTTAAGTTATGCAAATTGCTTGATTTCTACTACCAGATAGCTTATTTTGAAGGATTTTATAACTGAAAAAATATTTGGGTATTTTTAATAGATTGTTTAAGATGTATGACCAAATCACATCATGCCAGATCATAGAAAAAGCCACTGATTCTTTTGCTTTTATGAGTATCAAGGCTAGAAAGGATATCAGGTAGATCAGTACTATTTATAATATCCACATCAACTTCCTTCTAAGTGAAAACCTGAGATATCATGGAAGCACCAACAAAATGTGGATGATAATAATAATAATAATAATAATATCTTATTCATAAATGACAAAAATTTAAAAAAAATGATATATGTGTATGTAAAGCACTATATGCACATTACCTATTTCTTGGCCATTTTTCAATCTCTGGACTGGCTACAATTAACCTATGCATGGAAAGGATAAGATAGTCCTTAATAAGGACCGTTATGCTCATACTTGAGCTTATTTGTCCTTCATCCTTTATACCAAGTGGATCTTGGTATTCAACATATTCTTTGGTATTCAACATATTCAAAAAACAACAAATGAAAGATTTTTTTCATTTTCTTTGAAACAGTGCCAAGATTTTATCAACTCAGTCTCTGCTCACTGCAGAGAGTTTGCTATCACTGTTTATGTCATGTTAAAGAAGTGTCACTGTAGCACAGAAAAGCATCAGCTTTTCCTGGCCAAAATAACCAAATGGTGTGCCAAACTGAAAAGAGGTGATTGTGTGAGTGCCTACAGGACACTTACTGAAGGTGTTTAGGCACTCCATCTGTGAATGAGAGAAAATATGATTTTTGTCAATATATTCTGGTCTCTTATAATATTGATTTTAGGAACCAAAAAAATTTGGACAGTAAAGTGACAAAATTTCTAAGGTATGTGTTTTGCTCAATGGCCAAAGTAGGGTGGATTGATATCATTGACATACCATCTTCAAAAATGAACATATTTCAGCCAAAAAACTGAACAATCTTTCTCTAAACAAGTCATTTCCAGGAATTATAATATCTGTCACATTTTAATAACAGATGGAATATTCCTTTTTGTAATTACTGATTCATCTTTAAACTGATTTACTGATGATAAGATTCCATCTTTTATCAAAATAAATTCCTTTAAAAAGACTTGTCTTCCTTTGTGGCTGATGTTTAGTAGACATTATGAGTCTTATGCTCTTCTAAATATCTGATTATCTTTCATTGTATTTGAATAAGACATGGGTGTCAGTATGTTCGCTTACAGTTGCATTGTGCTTAGAAGTTATTTCAGGCCATGGCTTAAAGATTTTTAGTTACTATAGTGTAAAATAGTGATCTTCCACAGGCACATTCTGCTAACCATCTGAGGTCTTCCTGTCTAAACATAAAGTGCAACATATATCCTGCAATTCCATATTGTGAGGTAACAACTTCCTCTAGGAACTGTAAACAGTATATTGTACTACCTACTGGTTTATGTGATCAGGGAAAAAGACTATTATTTTATGTCTCTTTACATAAATGTTCATTTGAGTAACATATACAAATCAATTATTAATAAATGATTGTGTGCAGATATGTTGAGGATAATGTTTAACTATATGTTAGTAGAAAATAATTTTCAAAAACTTATATTTATATTACACTGATTCTATTGATTACTAGAAAAGAATGAGATTTTTTTCTACCTTTTTTAAAGAGCTGCTGTCTTTTCTTCTAAGTCTTTTTTTTTCTTTTTTAAGATTTTATTTATTTATTTGAGAGAGAGAGAGAGCACACAAGCAAGGGTAAAGGCAGAATGAGAACCAGCCTGCTTGCTGAGCTCAGAGCTCCACAGGGGACTTGATACCAAGACCCCAAGATCATGACCTGAACTGAAATAAGACGCTTAGCCGACTGAGCTACCCAGGAGCCCCAAGATTTTTTTTTTTTCTTTTGGAAAATTGGAGGATCAATTTGTTTTCACATCACCGTACAAAAATAAAATGTTCTATAAATTTATTCTGGCTTTTTTCTAATTATGATCATATCCCTTGCTGAGGTCTGTAACTTTATTATTCAGTTTTGTAAGTTACTTGGTATAAAATCTAAAGAACTTTTTGTAAAATTCAGTGGCCATGCTATTGTAAAATTAAGGACGTATACAAACTGTTGGTCACCTGGAACAGTAAGAATGTGAAAAATGATGAAAATGCCAGGTTGGGACTGTGCTGAGCCAGCTTATTTAGGTTTAGCTTGGGTAGTAAGCAGAACTAGAGCATTTAAGCATAAACTTCCTTTGACCACTTCCATAATATTAAAACAGACTGAATGACACGACAGAGTAATAAACCAGATAAAATGTGCTGAGTAGTTAAGGTTTATAACAGACACCATTATGAAAGGCTGAAATATACACATTAAGTTATTTTTACTGAGTTAAGAATGGGAATAGTTCTGAAAACACTGTGTATAATGCATACAATTATGTCTTATTTCAAGATTCAAGATCTTTATTTTTTTATATACCTCATGCCTTAAATCTAAAAAAGTTGAGCCTCAATTTATGATATTTTTTAAGAACTCAATAAGAATGTGTTTTATTTCTGATATCTTTTCACTCTGAGTAAATATCCAAAAAAACACTTTAAATGATATAAAAATTCTTTGATTGTGGTTACATAAAGTTGTGACAACTATCTAGACAATAAAATAACAGGTTTGCAGCCTTAAATCTTATGAAGAAATTATATTTATCTTTTTAATAATAAGCAAACTGTTGTTCATAGGACAGTGAGTCAATCTCAATTCCAGTACTACACAAGTTTGTATTCTATCAGCATTTTCAAATATCATCCTGATTATCTACTTGTAAACCTGATTAACAACAGATCAAAATATGCTGAATGAATTGGATTCATTTATATATATATATATATTTACCAATTATATATAATATATATTATTTACATATGTAATATATATATACCAATTATATATAATATATATTATTTACATATGTACACACTTTATTTTTTTTTTAAAGATTTTATTTATTTATTTGACAGAGAGAGATCACAAGTAGATGGAGAGGCAGGCAGAGAGAGAGAGAGAGAGGGAAGCAGGCTTCCTGCTGAGCAGAGAGCCCGACGCGGGACTCGATCCCAGGACCCTGAGATCATGACCTGAGCCGAAGGCAGCGGCTTAACCCACTGAGCCACCCAGGCGCCCCTGTACACACTTTAAATATTAAATTAAATGGTTACTATAATATTAACATTAATAGTAGTAGTGATATTTTTAATAATAAATATCGAGGCCAAAGTTCAGGAAATTATGCTAGTGCAGCCATTACTCTAAAGAGTTGGCCTAACCTGAGTGATGCATTTAAGCACTCTGGGCATATTTAACTATTAATTGTTGAAATTGGACTAACTGTCTAAATTGCTTTGTAGCTTGGAGTTTGTATTAATCTCTCTTCAGTGTTTGATTACCTTAGTTTCAGTCTTGGCTCCACCATTATCATCTCAATGGGATTTAGTTGTCTTCTTTTCTTATGTACCTTTAAATAAATTATTCTACATACTCAAATGTCTTGTTGCCTAGGCTTGTATTTGTTATTTGATCCACATACTGATTTTTTTTTTAAGATTTTATTTATTTATTTGACAGAGAGAGATCACAAGCAGGCAGAGAGGCAGGCAGAGAGACAGGAGGAAGCAGGCTCCCTGCTGAGCAGAGAGCCTGATGCGGGACTCGATCCCAGGACTCCGAGATCATGACCTGAGCCGAAGGCAGCGGCTTAACCCACTGAGCCACCCAGGCGCCCCTGATTTTTTTTTTTTTTTAAAGAATGAAGACTAGTGTTTGACCCATTGGATCTCACTGGCTCATGCTTTAGTTGAAGATACTTTTTAACTGTCATTCATATGAAAATATAGAAAAGGCAAAAATAATAATGACAGAACCTAGGTTTGTGATTATTAGAGCTAGAGATAGAGAAGGGGACAGATCATGACAAATACATGAGAGAATTTTTAGAGGGTAATAGGAAGCTATATATCATGATTGTAGTAGTATTTATATGATTGCATCTCACTTTCAGTCTTTAATTTGTACATTTAAAATTGCTGAATATTTTTGTATGCAAGTAATAGTTCAATGGACTAATTTTTAAAAACTGAAATATCACCTGAGAGGTAGAGTAAACTTCTTTTTTAGTTAATGGAAATGTATGTATGTATGTATTATTTTTAGAGACAAAGAGAGTAAGAGAGGACAAGTGTTACTATGGGGGAAAGGCAGAGGGAGAGGGAGAGAAAGACTCTTAAGCAGGCTCTGGTGCTCAGTGTGGAACCCAATACAGGGCTTAATCTCAGGACTCTGAGACCTGAGCTGAAATCAAGAGTCAGATGCTTACCTGACTAAGCCACTCAGGCAACCCAGTAATGCTTTATTCATAGGAAGGATTATTGTATACATATTATTTTAAAATAAACAATGAAACCGTATTTTATGTGTATAAAGCAACTTTGATAAGCCAAGCTCTTTCATGAAACAACTTGTCACAACTAAAACAGATTTAGGAGGATGTCATTAAAACAACCACTTTTTCATCAAATATCTTAAAACAATGTTTTCAAAATGTTCTGATGGATGTTTCTGATAGTATTAGTGGCCATCCCTTTATCTTTGTTTTTTCCCAATATTTTTAAAGATAAAAACTTACTTCATAAAAGAAAATAGATAATAGTGCCTTCACAAAATGTAATATAAAATATATTTAAAATAATAAGTTAAAGGAACAATGATGACAGGGGTATGAATTTTTTCTCTTTTAATAGACTTCATTTTTAGAGCTGTTTTGATTTCACAGCAAAAGTGTATGTGGAAGGTAAAGAGATTTCTCATACACCACCTATGCCCAAATATGCATACTCCCTCATTACTAGCATATCCCACCAGAGCGGTACATTAGTTAAAATGGATGAACCTATATTGACACATCACAATGACAGTTTACATTAGGGTTCACTGTATGGGTTTGGACAGCTGCTTAATGTCATGTGTCCATCATTACAGTATCATGCAGAGTAGTTTCAATGCCCCCAAAAAAGCTTTATGCTCCGCCTAGTCATCTTTCTCACTGTAACTCCTGGAAATTACTGTTTTTTTTTTTTGTTTTCTCCATAATTTTTCCTTTTCCAGAATATCATATAGTTGGAATTATACAGTGTATAGCCTTTTCAGATTGGCTTCTTCCTTATTTTTAAAATTTTTATCCATTTATTTTAAGGAATCTCTACACCCAGCATGGTGCTTGATCTCATGAACTGGATATCAAGAGTCACACCCTCTTCTAACAGAGCCAGCCAGAAACCCCTGGATTGGCTTCTTTCAATTAGTAATACACATTTAAGGTTCCTCTGTGACTTTTTATAGCCTGATAGCTCATTTCCCTTTATTTATATACTTACTCACTCATTTATTTATTCAAGTTTTTATTTAAATTCCAGTTAATTAACCTACTGTTCAATATTAGTTTCAGGTGTAGAATTTAGTGATTAATCACTTACATACAATACCAATCACAAGTGCCCTCCTTCATCCCTGTTATCCATTTAACCCATCCTCTCTCCCACCTCTCCAGTAACTCTCAGTTTTTTCTCTTAAGAATCTGTTTTCTGATTCCCCCTTTTTCTTCCTCTATTCATCTGATTTGTTCCTTAAATCTCACATATGAGTTAAATCACATGGTATCTCTCTCTGACATATTTTGCTTAGTATAATACTCTCTAGGCCACCCACATTGTTGCAAATGGCAAGAGTTCATCCTTTTTGATGGCCAAGTAACATTTCATTGTAAACATATACCACTTCTTCTTTATTTATTCATCAGTTGATGACATTTGAGCTCTTTCCATAATTTGCCTATTATTGATAATGCTGCTATAAATATTGGGGTGCATGTGCCCCTTTGAATCAGTATTTTTGTATCCTTTGAGTAAATATTTAGTAACATAAATGGCTCAATGGGTAGTTCTATTTTTAACTTTTTGAGGAACCTCCCTATTGTTTTCCAGAGTGGCTACACCAGTTTGCATTCCCACCAATACTGTAAAGAGGGTTTCCCTTTGTCCACATCCCTGCCAACAATTGTTGTTTCTTGTGTCATTAATTTTAGCCATTCTGACAGATGGATGGGATATCTCATTGTAGTTTTGACTTGTATTTCTGGGATGGTAATTGTTATTGAACATCTTTTTACATCTCTTAGCCATCTGTATGTCTTCTTTGCAAAAATATCTTTTCATGTCTTCTGCTCATTCTTTAATAGGATTACTGTTGAGATTTATAAGGTCTTTGTATATTTTGAATACTAACCTTTTATCACATATGTTATTTGCAAATATCTTCTTCCATTCAATAGGTTGTCTTTCAGTTTTGTTGTTTCCTTTGCTGTGCAGAAGCTTTTATATTTTGATGTAGTCCCAATAGTTTATTTTTGTTTTTATTTCCCTTGCCTCAGGAGACATACTTAGTAAGAAGTTGCTATGGCCAATGTTGAAGAGGTTGCTGCCTGTGTTCTCCTGTAGGATTTTGAGTGGATTCCTATCTCACATTTAGGTCTTTCATCCATTCTGAATTTATTTTTCTGTCTCGTGTGAAAAGTGGCCCAGTTTCTTTTCTTTTTTCTTTTTCCTTTCCTTTCTTTCTTTCTTTCTTTCATTTTTTTTTTTTTTTGGTACATTGCTGTCCAGTTTTCCCAATACTGTTAAAGAGACTGTCCTTTTTCAATTGGATATAATTTACTGCTTTGTCAAAGATCAGTTGACCATATTATTATGGACCCATCTCTGGGCTTTCTATTCACTTCCATTGATCTATGTGTCTGTTTTTGTGCTATTACCATACTGTCTTGATCACTACAGCTTTGCAATATAATTTGAAGTCTGGAATTGTGATGCCTTTGGCTTTGCTTTTCTTTTTCAAGACTGCTTTGACTATTCAGTGTATTTTTTGTTTGTTTGTTTGCTTTTGTTTTTGTTTTTGTTTTTTTGGTTCTATACAAATTTAGGATTGTCCTAACTCTGGAAAATGCTGTTGGTATTTTGATAGGGGTTGCATTAAGTGTGTAGATTGCTTTGGGTAGCTAGACATTTTAACAATATTTATTTTTCCAACCCATTGTCATGGAATGTCTTCCCTGTTTTTTTGTTTGTTTGTTTGTTTTGTTTTGGTCAGGTGTTTTATATTTTTCACAGTACAGATCTTTCAACTCTTTGATTAGCTTTATTCCTAGGTATTTTATGGTTTTGTTGCAGCTGTAAATGAGATTGATTCCTTGATTTCCTTTTCTGCTGCTTCATCATTGGTGTATAGAAATGCAACAGATTGCTGTATGTTGATTTTGTATCCTGTGACTTTACTGAATTTGTGTGTCGGTTCTAGAAATTTTTTTTAGTGGAGTCTTCTGGGTTTTCTACATATGTTTCTATGTAACATCATGTTAACTGCAAATAAGTTTTATTTCTTCTTTGCCGATTTGGATGCCTTTTATTTCTTTTTGTTGTCTGACTGCTGTGGCTAGGACTTCCAGTACTATGTGGTAAATAACAGTGCTGAGAGGAGCTATCCCTGTTTTGTTACTGACTATAGAAGAAAAGCTCTCAGCTTTTCCCCATTGAGGATGGTATTAGCTGTGAGTTTTTTGTATATGGCCTTTATTATTTTGAGGTATGTTCCCTCTATCTTTACTTTGTTAAGGGTTTCTATCATGAATGGATGTTGTTCTTTGTCAAATGTTTTCTCTACATCTATTAGGAGGATCATATGGTTTTTATTCTTTCTTTTATTAATGTGGTGTATCACAATGATTTGCAAATATTAAACCACCCTTGCAGTCCAAGAATAAATCTCACTTGATTGTGGTGAATGATTCTTTCAAAGGACTACTGGGTTCTATTTGCTAGTGTTTTGTTGAGAATCTTTGCCTTCATGTTCATTAGGGATATTAGCCTATGTTTTTGTTTTTAGTGGGGTCTCTGTCTGATTTTGGAATCAAGGTAAGGCTGGCCTCATAGAATGAGTTTGTAAGTTTTCCTTCCATTTCTATTTTTTGGAATAGTTTGCAAAGAATGGTAATAAACTCTTCTTGAAATGTTTGGTTCCCCTGGGAAGATCTGGGCCTAGATATTTTTGTTAGGACTTTTTTTTTTTTAAGATTTTATTTATTTATTTGACAGAAAGAGATCACAAGTAGGCAGAGGGACAGGCAGAGAGAGAGGGGAAGCAGGGTCCCCGCAGAGCAGAGAGCCTGATCTGGAGCTCAATCCCAGGACCCTGGGATCATGACTTGAGCCGAAGGCAAAGGCTTTAACCCACTGAGCCACCTAGGCGCCCTGTTGGGAAATTTTTGATTACTGATTTAATTTCTTCGCTGGTTATTGGTGTTCAAGTTTTCTGTTTCTTCCTGTTTCAGTTTCGGTAGTTTATGTTTCTAGGAACTTGTCCATTTCTTCCAGACTATCTGATGTGGTGGCATATGATTTTTCTTAATATTTTCTTGTAACTGTTTATATTTCTGTGGTGTTAGCTTTGATTTCTCCTTTCATTTGTGATGTGATTTATTTCAGTCCTTTCTTTTTTCTTTGTGATATGTCTGGCTAGGATTTTATCAATCTTTTTTATCAATCTTTTTTTCCAAGAGCTAGCTCCTGATTTCATCAATCCATTCTACTGATTTTTGTTGTTGTTGTTTATTTGCTTCTATGTTGTTTATTTATGCTCTAATCTTCATTATTTATCTTCTGCTGCTGTCTTTAGCCTTTATTTGTTGTTGTTTTTCTAGCTCCTTTCGGTGTAACTGACTGGATGTAATGATTAAAAGGATGGAAGAAGGAGAAAAACAAATAAGTGATATAGAAGATAAAATTATGGAAAATAATGAAGCTGAACAAAAGAGGGAAAGAAAAATCTTGGATCACGAAAGTAGACCTAGGGAGTTCAATGACTCCATCAAATGGAATAACATTTGTATCCCAGGAGTCCAGAAGAAGTGAGAAGAGAGGGCAGAGGTTTTATGTGAGGAAATTGCAGCTAAAAACTTCCCTAATCTGAGGAAAGAAATGAACATCCAAATCTAGGAGGCACAAGATTTCCTATCAAAATGAACAAAAGCAGGTCAACACCAAAAAATTTTGTAGTTAAATTTGCAAAATAAACTGATAAAGAAATATCTGAAATGGCGTGATTAATAGCAGATCCATCCGTAGAAATGTGGCAAGCCAGAAGAAAGTGGCATAATATATTCAATGTGCTGAATGGGAAAAAATCTGCAGCCAATAATATTCTATCTGGTAAGGCTATCATTCAGATAGAAGGAGAGATAAACAGTTTCCCAGACAAATGTAAATGAAAGGAGTTCATGACCACTAACCTCATCTTGCAAAAAATATTAAAGGGGACTCTGAGTGGGAAGGGACAACCAAAAGAAACAAAAACTAGAAAGGAACAAACAAAATCTCCAAAAACAATGACAAAACAAGTAATAAAATGGCACTTAAATTCATATCTATTAATACCTACTCTGAATGTAAATGGTCTAAATGCTCCAATAAAAAGACACAGGGTATCAGAATGGATTAAAAAAAAATCTATATGCTGCCTACAAGTTTTGTGTTTTACATTTAAGACTGTGATTGACTTCAATATAATTTTTTGTGAAAGGTGCATCAACTAAGCTTACAGTTTTTGTTTTGTTTTGTTTTGGTTTTGGTTTTTTTGGTTTGAGATGTCTAGTTGTTCCAGGTCACTTGTTAGAAAGACTATCTTTGCCTCATCGTTCCTTTGTCAAAAATCAGTTAACCATATTTATGCAGGTCTTTTCCAGGCTTTCTGTTCTGTTCCACTGACCTATTTGTTTATTCTTTAACCAATACTACACTGTCTTAATTACTACAGCTTCATGATGACACTTGAAGTCAAGTATTGGCAGTCCTTTGATTTGTCCTTCTTCAATATTGTGCTGCTTATTTTATGTACTTTGCCTCTCTACATAATGGGATCAGTTTGCTAATATACACTAAATGTGTAGGCTAATGCTGGTATTTTGATTAGGATCACATTGAATCTATTTTAATTTTGGAAGAAGTAATATCTTGACAATATTGAGTCTTCCTATCATGAATATTAAATGTCTCCCCTTTCATTCAATTTTTCTTTGATTTTATTCACTGGAGTTTTGCAGTTTTCTTCATACAGATCTTGTGTACATTTTGTTTGATTTATGCCTAAGTATTTCAATTTTTTAATGCTAATATAAATGATATTTTGTTTTTAATTTCAAATTCCACTTTTTCTTGCTGATGTATAGGTAGATGATTGACTTTTGTATATTAACCTTCTGTCCTAAAACCTCACTAAATCTCTTATTAGTTTCAGGACTTTATTTTTGTCAATTCTTTCAGGTTTTCTTTGTAGACAAGAGCATCATCTTTTAACAAAGACAGTTTTATATCTTCTTCCCTAACTGTATGTCTTTTATTTCTTTTTCTTGTCTTATTTCATCAGCTTTCCAGTAGGATGTTGAAAAGCAGTGATGAGAGAATACAACCTTGTCTTATTTCTGATCTTACTGGGAAAATTTTGAGTTTCTTACCATTAAGTATGATGTTAACTGCAGGTTTTTATAGATACTCTTTGATCAAGCTAGGGAAGCTCTCCTCTATTCCTGGTTTACTGAGAAGTTTCTTTCTTTCTTCCTTTCTTCCTTTCTTTATTTCTTTTCTCTCATGAATGGTGGTAGATTTTGTCAAATCCTTTTTATGCATCTATTGCTATGGTACTGTGAATTTTCTTTTTAAGCCTATTCAAGTGATGACTCATTAATTCATTTTCATATGTTAAGCCAGTCCTGTATACTTGGAATAAATCTTACATACCCATAGTTTTATAAAAATAAACAAGTAACAATATAACAAATCAAGGACATAGAGAAAGACAATATGAAAGGAAGAAATTATTGAAGAAATTATGTGGTACAATAAGAATTCTGATGAAGTTAGTCAGCCTAGATTCACAGTTTGAACTGACTAGTGAAGTGGTATGGTATGTTAAGAATTTTGATGAAGCTAGTCATCCTAGATTCACAGAGAAATAAATGTTAGCTAGATATAAAACATCTGTGTAAAACTATTTCAGGATATTAGAAATAAAGGGAAATTCACTGAGTTACATATATTATTTGTAAAATGCTAAAAGATGATGAAAGTTATCTCTCATCAAATACAAAATGACCTTTCACACAGACCTTTCCATATTAATTTATTTGTAGGGTTTCTTCCTTTTTCACCTTTTTTTCAATTTGCTCTTTGATCCTACCACAAAAAGAAAGGCCTTCCCACAGTGCTTCAATTCATAGGGGTTCTAATCAGCATAGGTTCTCTGATACTGAGATAGTTGAAAGCTATCCCCAATGACCTTAAAACCATAGCATTCACTTACATTATTTCCTCACTGGGATGAATTCTTTGATGAAGAATAAATCTTGAGATATAACAGAACTTTTTCCAGTTTGATCCCTAACATCCATAAAATGTCCCTCCATATTACTCATAGTGCTCACGTTTGAAAGGTTTCTTATCAGTACTTCTTCTGGTATGGTTAGTAAGATATTAACCTTTCACAATGCCTTTACACACTCTTTACATAGTTTCTTACCCATGTAACTTTTGTGATGTTCAGGAAGTTATAGGTTCTGTGGAAAGATCTTCCCACCTTCCTAACATTCATCAGATTTTTCATCTTATGAATCATCTTTTCTTTGATTGAAAAAATCATTTATGAAAAAAATATGATCCACTATTTTTTTAAATGACCCAGTATTAAAGGCCTTCACACATTAGTTGAATTTTAGGGCTTAGCATCTATGTCACTATACCAATATAAATAAGTTAATTATTTGACTATAAATATGCCTAGCTTCCCTCCATTCATAGAGTTGTTCATGAAATTACTCTGATTTTGAGTAAGTCTGAGCTACCGATTAAAGTTGTTTCTACATTTCTTAACAATGAGAGCCTTTTCTTCATCATTTATACTTGGATGTAAAATATGGGATGTGTGCTGAAAGAGAGCATGTATTATTAGGTGAACATTATATGCCTGAAATGTCCTCCTAAGTTCTGTTTTTGTTTTTTCAAATTAGATATTCTATTTCTAATATCTTCAGGAGAATTCAGATCTATGCATTGTAATTTTTCCATTCTTCCATCCTTTTCCATTTGAATGTTCTTATTTTATCTATTTCAGTTTTGCAAGATAATGTCTTGGTCTTATTTCTTGATTCCTAATCTGAATACAGGCTTCTTGCCTTCTATCCAAGATTCCTTCTTTTCCTCCAATAAAGAGAGCAATAATGGATTAGAAATTTAAAGTTTTATTAAAACTAGGCTTCTGAAGTATACAGCCCTCTATGGTTACATCACAGAAAATCTATTCTCTTTTATTTAATCTCTAAGTTTAAGGATAAAATTAAAAGTTTGTTGGTTTTTTTTGTTGTTGTTGTTTGTTTGTTTGTTTTGTTTTTGTGTTTGGTTAATTTTAAATCTTGTATTCGGCAAAAGTTCATTTTCTTTATTTCAAAATGTGTTTTCTTAAAATTTCTTTATCTACTTTCTTATATTTTTATGATATGTTGAGAATAGAAATGCTAAAGATATAAAAAAGGTATGATTTTAAAATGTCACTCACAATACATGATAATATTCCATAACTTCTACCACTTGAAGTTAATTTAACCTGCTCATGAATAATTATGCTTTCTTTAAAAGAATGCAGACACTTAACTGGGGACCAACAACAGACTCCTCCTAAACCGTATCTATCTGAGAAATTATCATGAATAGCATGCAGTCCAACAATCTTCCATTCCCTCCAATTCTCTCCTCCTAATTTTACTAATTTTGAGGGGCAAGAGGAAACTTTAAAACTTGACCATTCATTTGAAATAATTAGCCTTTGAATTCACCGCCTGAAAAATTAAGATTAATAACACACCATAGCATGTCAGATGGGTTTCCAAAGTTTTATACATGGCCAACTCATAACTAAAAACACTGATAATTTCTATTTCGTTGGAAAAAATAAAGTCCCTCAGAAGAATAACATCACTTTTGAAATACACTGTGACATTATAAGATGTTAGTTTAAAATAACCTCAAAATAATTGTTCGTGAATAATAGCTGATTGCTATATCCAATGCTACGGAAAGATACCTTCCACCTTTAGTGTTGTCTTTGCAGATCAAACCTTCCCTGAAACTATATTATTTTAATAAGTAATACCTCCATCTATAATTTTTTCTCTTAAACAGAAATTTTAATGAATTCATCCTTTCTAACATTTGCATTTGTCTTTAAATGCCACAAGATAACAGGATTTTAATCATTCCAAATAGCTTTTTAATTATAGAACTAATTACTTTTGCAGAAGGTTAAGCTCCACAAACAGGAATAAAACTGTTTGCTTGCACTATGTGTGAAGAATGCTGTTGTGCTCCTGATTTAGGTATTTGGTAAATTTATTTGGTCAGTTTTATCTGACTTTTTAGTATAAGAAGAAAGAGTTCAGTTTTAAGAGAATTTGACATTATGCAGTGTGAATCAACTAATGTTACTTTATGTAATTATAGAATCAGAGAGGAAATAAGAAACACTCTGCGCAATAGATGGCAGATAAGTAACTGCCAGCTCCAGCAACCAAGGCTGTTCCAAAAGCATATTATTTCAGTCTTCAGGTAATACGTTGTTGTTGTCTTTAGTGCTCATGAAAGAATTTACTGAAAAGTTCTTTGCCAAAAAAAAAAAAGGATTACTATATTAGAGCTGTGTTCTGAGTGAGGTCTCAACTAATAATTTGCAGAGAGAAAAATCTCCCAAATTATTTCTTTTTTGGGTGGATGTTGAATATTTTCTCCCATATGCTTCCAATTGCAAGGATCAACTGAGCGATATTTTAGTGTATAGTATCAGATAAATAAGAAATTTGTTGTATTCAGCTGTCCTAGTTAACTTTTTCAAAAGCTTACATGTGAACACTGAAAATGTGCCCCAAATAGGATAATCTTTGTATGTTATGCATTCTTTTGTATTAAATGCCATAATTATTTATATACTCTTATTTTCTGTATGTAAAAATGGTCAAAATTCCAGAATGGGAGAAGATATTTGCAAATGACATATCAGATAAAGGGCTAGTGTCCAAAATCTATAAAGAACTTAGCAAACTCAACACCCAAAGAACAAATAATCCAATCAAGAAATGGGCAGAGGACATGAACAGACAATTCTGCAAAGAAGACATCCAGATGGCCAACAGACACATGAAAAAGTGCTCCATATCACTCGGCATCAGGGAAATACAAATCAAAACCACCATGAGATATCACCTCACACCAGTCAGAATGGCTAAAATTAACAAGTCAGGAAATGACAGATGCTGGCAAGGATGCGGAGAAAGGGGAACCCTCCTACACTGTTGGTGGGAATGCAGGCTGGTGCAACCACTCTGGAAAACAGCATGGAGGTTCCTCAAAAAGTTGAAAATAGAACTACCCTATGACCCTGCAATTGCACTGCTGGGTATTTACCCTAAAGATACAAACGTAGTGATCCGAAGGGGCACGTGCACCCGAATGTTTATAGCAGCAATGTCTACAATAGCCAAACTATGGAAAGAACCTAGATGTCCATCTACAGACGAATGGATAAAGAAGAGGTGGTATATATACACAATGGAATACTATGCAGCCATCAAAAGAAATGAAATCTTGCCATTTGAGACGACGTGGATGGAACTAGAGGGTATCATGCTTAGCGAAATAAGTCAATCGGAGAAAGACAACTATCATATGATCTCCCTGATATGAGGGAGAGGAGATGCAACATGGGGGGTTGAGGGGGTAGGAGAAGAGTAAATGAAACAAGATGGGATTGGGAGGGAGACAAACCATAAGTGACTCTTAATCTCACAAAACAAACTGAGGGTTGATGGGGGGAGGGGGTTGGGAGAGGGGGGTGGGGTTATGGATATTGGGGAGGGTATGTGCTATGGTGAGTGCTGTGAAGTGTGTAAACCTGGCGATTCGCAGACCTGTACCCCTGGTGATAAAAATATATGTTTATAAAGCTGTAAAAAAAAAAAAAAAAAAAAGAAAAAAGAAAGGATGAATACCCAAGTTTTGTAGCAACATGGACGGGACTGGAAGAGATTATGCTGAGTGAAATAAGTCAAGCAGAGAGAGTCAATTATCATATGGTTTCACTTATTTGTGGAGCATAACAAATAGCATGGAGGACAAGGGGAGATGGAGAGGAGAAGGGAGTTGAGGGAAATTGGAAGGGGAGGTGAACCATGAGAGACTATGGACTCTGAAAAACGATCTGAGAATTTTGAAGGGGTGGAGGGTGGGAGGTTGGGGGCACCAGGTGGTGGGTATTGTAGAGGGCACGGATTGCATGGAGCACTGGGTGTGATGCAAAAATAATGAATACTGTTATGCTGAAAAAATAAAAAATTAAAAATGCAAAAAAAATGGTCAAAATTCATGACAATTTGTTTATGTCAGTATTGAAAAATTTTTACATTTCTCACACTCATTGTATCTGCAACGGACAGAAAAAACTCCCACAATATCATACTGAGACTAAAACCCACTGAGAAACAATCATGAATTTCTTAATTGTGCACCTAAGTTTAACACAGTGTCTGTTTGACTCCCCAGCCACATTGAATACCACAAACCAAATACAATTCCTGATCTGTGAGGAACTTGTAGCTACAAGAGATGCTCCATTCATAGTACTTGACATTGAGTCACCATTTTAAGGTTGGAGAAAAATTAAGTTTCCATTGCTAGGATCCCATTTCACATTAAGAAAGTGAGTCTCTTCAAGATGGAGACAAATGAACAATGATTGTAAACACCGGTAAGTGGTTTTTGTTTTTTTTTTTTTTTTTTTTTTTTTTGTAGAGGTTTTTCTAAAGACTTAATTGTATGCCTTTTGCCATAAAGATTTCTATGTTCAGCTTAGTTGAACCAGCTTTTATTGGAGTTCCCACCTTATATCAGACCCTGTACCACATCCATGGGATAGAGCAAGAATAAGTAGCTTATCTGCTTGGTGCTTCTTGTAGTCTCTTGCTAGTATGTAAAGCTAATATGTAAAATGAGGTGCAAACTGTTATGATAGACTATGTACAGAAGCACAGAGTATGGGGATGGTACAAACTGGGGATCTGGAAAAGGCTTACCAGAAGAGCTGGGGTTTCCTGACAGATAGACAGGAAGCATTAGCAAAAATAGAAAAGCCTTAACTGTCAGTGTCGTTTGAAAGCAAGATACTGTTGCATGTGGCAGAGTAAGAGGTGGGAAACAGGAGGAACAAGCAGATGAATTTGTAAAATGTAGGGTGTGGCTAGATGTGGAAAGTTTTCTAAATCATGCCAAGGATTGTTTGCTTTCACTAATAAAGATGGAGAGATAATGAAGACGTATATAACAAGGACACCATGGGATAAAGATTTTTATTTTAGATATATTTTCCTCTAAGAAGCATTGGGTTGTGTTCACTTATTTGAGATGTCACATTGTTGAATTCCTAGTTAATTGTGTAATATGGGATACAATAATTAACTTCTCAAAGGATGCTGTTTACTCATCAGCAAAATGAAAAATAACTTCCTATCTCAAACTTGTAAGGATTAAATGTTATAATCCTCATTTAGTAGTTGGCACATGGTAATTGGTAAAAACAACTAACAAGTTTTTTTCTTTATTTATATAATGATTGGGTTGGCATCATTAATCTGTGAAGAAATTGTTTTTTAAATTGAGGAAAATTTCACTATGCTATTTGAGAAAAATAGGGCTTACTTCACACAGGACACAACAGATAAACCCAGAGGTATTAAAGATTTACTGTGAAAGTAAAAAAACAAAACAAAAGAAATCAAAAAAACCTCTAAAGCTATCAGGAAAAAAAAAAAAAAAGATAGGAGAATCATATCATGACTCTGCAATGGAAAATAATTTTCCTTAAGTAAATCACTGAACCAAAAGTGGGAGAACAAATCTGTGATATCAAAATTAAAGGATGGTATGAAATTTAACAAGAAAATAAACAGCAAGTAAAAATATCTGCAACATGAATAATTATGAAAATATTATTACCTAAAGTATAGGAAATTCCTGAGAAGTAACAAGAAAATTCAGTAAACATCATAAGGAAATTGGCAAATAAAATTAATAAGTTACTAATCAGAAGAGAATCTCATAGGCTGAGAAGCCTATGAAATGATGTTTAAGTTCTTAAAAGAAAAGGAAAAATGTTACTACTTTTTTCTCATCAAGTGGAAAAAATAACATTAAACAGAGGATGATAATGAAGGGAAACTTGATGAGCTATTGGTAAGAATGTAATGTTGGAAGAAAATAGATGTATTTTATCATTTATTGTGCTTATATTATATCACTCAGAAATTCTTTTTCCAACTACATACCCAGAGAAACTTAAGTATAAATACTCAAAGAAATCTGTACAAAGAAGTTTGGTATTGGAAAAATTGTCAAAGAAAAGTAGCATATACTACACAAATGCATACCAATTAAAGAGAACTGCATAAATAAAATGTAACATACTATGAAAACTTTGTAGCAGTTACAAGAAGTATCTAGATAAGTGTGTACCAATATTGAAATATTTAAAATATAATTCTGTGAAAAAAGTATAAGATACAGGATGCCATTTATACAAATTTAATAGAAAAGAGAAGTGACTCATGACAAAGGATAATGAGATTATAGATAAAATATAAATACCAAATAATATAAAATAAAAACAAAAGCCAGATATCCTATAGAACAATGATGGAAGTTGACAACTACCTTAATATTATGATACAATTTTGTAACTCTGAAGTGCCAAATGAAGTGGGGAAGTAAGATTAAGTAAAATATATGTTGAATTTATTTAAAAAAATAAACATATGAAGGAGCTAGAAAAATATTACAAGAAAAATAAATTTTATACCACATGTAAAAAGATTTAAGAAGAATCAAAGAAAATATTATTTTAATAATATACTAGAAAAATTAAAGCACAAATTATATGAATAGCTAGATAAAAGCATTTGGTATATACCTAGTGTCACTTGTCTGAAGGCAGACAAGTAATCTAATCGGCACCACTTCTGGAACTAGAAGGATACAGTATTGTGCTTATCTATACCCTAGATATAATTGCGATAGATTTGGTCAGGCCACTACAACCATACTTGTAGACTTAGAGGATTAGACAGTGAATCTCTCAGAAGTTAAACATGGCTATTATCTTGATGGCCTTTATCTCTTCTATGTATAAATAGAAATAACTCGTGCAAAAATACCAATGATGGAATAATAATTTGGTTAAAGACAAAAATGGAACCATACAACCCAGTGATTGCACGACTATATATTTACCCAAGGGACACAAAAATACTGATTTGAAGGGAACCATTTACTCCAATGTTTACAGCAGCACTATCAACAATAGCCAAATTATGGAAAGAGACTAAATATCCATTGAGTGATGAATATTACTCGGTCATCAAACAATGAAATTTTGCCATTTGCAACAACATGGATGAAGCTAGAGCATATAATGCTAAGTGAAATATGTCAGTCAGAGAAAGACAAATACCATATGATTTCACTCATACGTGGAATTTAAGAAACAAAACAGGTGAACATAGGGGAAGGGGTAAAAAAGAGAGGGAAGCAAACCATAAGAGAGACTCTTAACTGTAGAGAACAAACAAAGGGTTGCTGGAGGAAAGGTGGGCAGGGGGATGAGTTAAATGGGTGATGGAAGTGAAGGAAGACACTCGTTATGCTGAGCACTGAGTGTTATACGTTGTGATGAATCACTAAATTCTACTTCTGAAACCAATATTACACTACATGTTAAATAACTAGAATTTAAATAAAATTTTGAGAAAAAAAAGAAAAAACAAAGAAGACAAAAATGGAGTTTAATTCAACCTTTTTTTTTTAAGATTTTATTTATTTATTTGACAGAGAGAGATCACAAGCAGGCAGAGAGGCAGGCAGAGAGAGAGGAGGAAGCAGGCTCCCTTCTGAGCAGAAAGCTCGATGCGGGGCTTGATCCCAGGACCCTGAGATCATGACCTGAGCTGAAGGCAGTGGCCTAACCCACTGAGCCACCCAGGCACCCCCTTAATTCAACTTTTAAAAAAATTTTAAGAGTAGATTAGATGTAGCACCAGAAACATGTCCAGAGTGTTTTAATGATTCAAAGCACGTTCATGACCAGCACTCGTAGAAAGGCAGAAGAGGCAGAGGGAGCAAATTTAGTGTATCATAATCCAAAGCAAAGTAGGTAGATGAGTCCTTGCTCATACCAACTGTAGGAGTATAAAAAAGTCATTGTTACAGAGGATAAAATTAATCAATTCAAAGCAGTGAATGGATAAAACCAGGTGGCTTGTGGATTAAACACATATTTAATCAAAATGCCTGATTTGTTAAACTAGTAAATATAATTATTTAATTAATACACTGTGAAAAAGGGAATGGAAATTTTGTGTTTGCTAATGGAGGTATGAGTGTCTGGTAAATAATGAGAGATTTTCTGTGAGCATAGACATGTGGCCACATTAAGTTATTGTCCAATTAAATTCATATACTTTAAAAACCATTAAATTGAGGACAATCTTAAAAGATTATAAAGGGGAACCCTCTTACACTGTTGGTGGGAATGCAAGTTGGTGCAGCCACTTTGGAGAACACTGTGGAGATTCCTCAAGAAATTAAAAATAGAGCTTCCCTATGACCCTGCCATTGCACTACTGGGTATTTACCCCAAAGATACAGATGGAGTGAAAAGAAGGGCCATCTGTACCCCAATGTTTATAGCAGCAATGGCCACGGTCGCCAAACTGTGGAAAGAACCAAGATGCCCTTCAACGGACGAAGGGGTAAGGAAGATGTGGTCCATATACACTATGGAGTATTATGCCTCCATCAGAAAGGATGAATACCCAAGTTTTGTAGCAACATGGACGGGACTGGAAGAGATTATGCTGAGTGAAATAAGTCAAGCAGAGAGAGTCAATTATCATATGGTTTCACTTATTTGTGGAGCATAACAAATAGCATGGAGGACAAGGGGAGATAGAGAGGAAAAGGGAGTTGAGGGAAATTGGAAGGGGGAGATGAACCATTAGAGACTATGGACTCTGAAAAACAATCTGAGGGTTTTGAAGGGGTGGGGGGTGGGAGGTTGGGGGAACCAGGTGGTGGGTATTGGAGAGGGCACGGATTGCATGGAGCACTGGGTGTGGTGCAAAAACAATAAATACTGTTACGCTGAAAATAAATTAAAAAATTAAAAAAAAAAACAAAAAAAAAAACAAGAAAAAACTGTACATTTGAATTTTTAAGCATAGTTTAGCATGCAATATTTTATAGGGAGAAAGGATACCTAATTTAGGTAATCTTGGTTTTGCAGCATATGTTTAATAAAAATCCATCCTACAGTTAGAACACATGGCATGTAATATAACATTGCTTTTCCCATTTCATACTTTAGAATAAACTAATAAACTAACTCAGTTTTATAGAGATCTCTCCTTTTTTGTAAGCAGCATGTGCCAGCACTTATTCTTCATGTTCAATTTTATTAAAGCTAATTTATTAGTTTTATGACTAAAATTTCAGGTCACTTACATGTTAAGAAATAGTTATATAATCCATGAGAGACGGATATTGTGAATTGTATATAGGTCAATAGCCAGGTTTCTGCACAGAATATCATTTTAGTGACTATTTTTGATAGATATTTGGAAATAATCTAATACCTCTATGTATATGTTTTGCTTACTTGAAGGAAAGTATTTATACAAATTGTGAAGTGTGTTTCTAATCATGTTGCCATATTTAGAAAGCAGTTTAGTTTTTCTTCAGGATGATCCCTACAGAAATCTAGCAGTGTATACAAGAAATTATAAAATCTTATCATCAAATGGGCAAGTTTAACATTTCGTTTTTTTTATTTGAAAAAAAAATACAGATTTATATTTTGCTAAACATTTACACTGAAGCAATGAAAAATATAAATTTAAATTAGATAAAAATAAATTACCTTAATATTTTTTTTTCCTTTAGAATTTAAGTGTAGAGGGGCACCTGGGTGGTTCAGTCATTTAAACATCTACCTTTGACTTGGGTCATGATCCCAGGGTCCTGGTCATGATTCCGGGGTCCTGGATTGAGCGCCACATTGGTCTCTTTGCTCTGCAGAAAGGCTGTTCTCCCTCTCCCCTTGCTCATGCTCTCTCTCACTCTCTCTCAAATAAATAAATAAATAAATCTTTATTAAAAAAAAAAAAAAAGAAACAATCCCATCAGATCTAAACCCCACCCTTGTGACCTCATTTAACCATAATTACTTCCTCAGAGAACCCATATCCATATATAGCATATGGGAAGCTGGGGCTTCACCATATGAATTTTAGGGGGACATAAATATTCAATCCTAGAATTCATGCCCTTCTCATATGCAAATATATTCATTCTATCCCAGCAGCTCCAAAAGGTTGAACTCATTCCATCAACACTAAAGTCTAAAGTCCAAAGCTTCATTTAAATATTGTCTAAATCAGACAGTGAGAATAGTTAATTGTACAATTCATCCTGAGGTTAAATTCCTTTCCATATGCAAATCTGTGAAACCAGACAGATGTGCTTTCAAAATACAATGGTGGGACAGACATAAGATACACATTTCTATTTCAAAATGGAGAAATCAGAAAGGAAAGACAACAGTAACAAGTCCCAAGCAAGTCTGATACCTAGCAAGGCAGAGTCCAATAGATCTTCTTTTTTTTCCTGCCTATGTTTTTTTTTTAATTTTTTACTTTTTTTATAAATTTTTAATTTTTTTTTAATAAACATATAATGTATTGTTAGCCCCAGGGGTACAGGTTTGTGAATGGCCAGGTTTACACACTTCACAGCGCTCACCATAACACATACTCTCCCCAATGTCTATAACCCAACCACCCTTTCCCTAACCCCCTCCCCCCGGGCAACCCTCAGTTTGTTTTGTGAGATTAAGAGTCTCTTATAGTTTGTCTCTCTCCTGATCCCATTTGTTTCATTTATTCTTTTCCTACCCCTCAAACACCCCACCTTGCTTCTCAACTTCCTCATATCAGGGAGATCATATGATAGTACTCTTTCTCCAATTGACTTATTTCGCTAAGCATAATACCCTTTAGTTCCATCCATGTCGTCGCAAATGGCAAGACTTCCTTTCTTTTGATGTCTGCATAGTATTCCATTGTGTATATATACCACATCTTCTTTATCCATTCATCTATTGATGGACCTAGATTCTTTCCATAGTGTGGCTATTGTAGACATTGCTGCTATAAACATTGGGGTGCACATTCTCCTTCGGATCAGTACATTTATATCTTTAGGGTAAATACCCAGTAGTGCAATTGCTGGGTCATAGGGTAGCTCTATTTTTAACTTTTTGAGGAACCACCATGTTGTTTTCCAGAGTGGTTGCACCAGCTTGCATTTCTCACCAACAGTTAACTTTATGATTTTATGTTGACTTTTTTTTCCTCTATCAAACATTTGCCAATCGTGGATGAGGAGAAAGGGGAACCCTCCTACACTGTTGGTATAAACATTTGAGTACACATGCCCCTTTGGAGAACTACATTTGTATCTTAAGGGTAAATACCCTATTTTCAACTTTTTGAGAAACCCCCATGCTGTTTTCCAGAGTGGTTGCACCAGCATTCCTATCCAATAGATCTTAAGGCTGGAGAAAACCCCTCCTGATTCAATGCTCTGCCTTCTGAACTCAGTTGGACTACAGTACTGCACTGGGATGAAGGGCCTGCCTTTGAGCCTCTGGGCAGAAGCTGACTGATAGGAACTGAGTCAGTGTCCCTGATGATCTCTGAATCATGCTTGGGGTCATTCTTCCCCTTTCTTAAAGAAAGGAACTTAAGGATGGCACTTGTGTGATAAGTACTGGGTTTTGTATGTAAGTGATTAGTCATTAAATTCCACTCCTGAAACTAATATTACACCGTATGTTAACTAAACAGAATTTAAATAAAAACTTGGGGAAAAAAAAAATCTCAGCAAATAAAAAAAAAAAAAATAGTGCCTGTCTGCAGCCAAGTACTCCATGGCCCCATCATGTAAAGCCAAGAAATTTGAGGCTTCCTTCAACTTGTACAGTCCCCATCACATTCAGTTCAAACTAGCAGTGTGGCTGCTCTTATAATCCCATAATCTATTTATTTAGTGATAGTCCAGCCACATTTTTGGTGTTCTCTTCAGAAGATACTTTCCCATTTTTTGAAAATACGGACAGACTGAGAATTTTCCAAATATTTAAATTCTCTCTCCAGCTCTACTTTTTTCCTCTGGGGGACCATAGCAGAATCACCCTTTAACACCGTGCTTCCACCAACTGTCATTTCATGGCAATTTGGCTTTCTCTGGCATGCACCTTAAAACTCCTCCAGCCTTACCTGTTACCCAGTGCCAAAGTGCTTCCACATGTTTAGACATTGGTTACAGCAGCACATACTTCTTAGTACCAAAATCTATATTAGTCTGCAAGGACTGCCATCACAAAACACCTTACACAACCCCTTGTTCTGTTTCTTTCTCATAGTCCGGAAGCTGGAAAGTCCAAGATCAAGGTGCTGGTGGGTAGGTCATTCTAAGGCCTCTTTTCTTTGCTTATAGGTAACTGCTAGCCATCTCTCTAAATGCTCACATAATATCTTGTTTGTGCACATAAAGAAAGAGAGAGAGAGAGAGAGAATATGCTCTGGCGCCTTCTCTAATCCTACTGTGTCAGGGTCCCACACTAATGACCTCATTTAACCTTAATTACTTCCTTAGAGGCACCATCTCCAAATATAGCTGCACTGGGGATTAGAACTCCACTATATGTATTTTGGGGGAACAAAGCATTCAGTCCATAAAACAGTGCTTTAACAGAAAAGAGGACACAGGAAAAGTGAGCCCTCAAAATGACAGAAGTAAGAGGGTATTATACATAATTAGAGAAAAGGAGATTGGTTCCTTAGATACCAAAAATGGGAAACATGCCCTTATAATTGACCTATTTATAAATTCAATTTGCTACATAATTCAACCACAGGAAAACTAGTTCATTATTTTGCTTAAAATTAAAATATCTAGGCAATATATTTCAATTTTTATTAGCTGGGCAAACACCTTCAAGATACAATTGTCATCCTAAGAAGTATTTCTTAAGTGGAAATAAATTGTGCAACTTAATTGTTCACACTTCTTGGCAACTTTGTACATAGAATATTTGCAAGAAAATTAATTTTGAATTGTCTATAAAAAGCATGAGTGTGACAACCCAGATGGGTGAGTCTAAGGCCTTATTCCTTAAGCTCTTGTTTACATATCATTTGCAACAATATCATTTAGTGATATATATTAAGGGACAGACTCCTGGGCTCCACAAAACTCACTGGATAAGAATTGCTAGGTGCAAGAATTTAGAATTGTTAATTAAATAGTCTGAAATATTATTTGTAAGTGGTGTCCCCAGTTAAGAACTATTGGTCTAAAATGCTTTTGTCCTATGACACATCATCTTCCTGAGAAACAGAATTACAGAATACTTTAAAAAAAATCCTTTTTGGTATCACTTATGGAAAATCTGTTAGTAATTCACATCTGCTCTTTTTCTAGGAATAGGTCTTAATGTTCTTATATGCTCTGTGGCCCAAGCCGCTTTCAGAAGTGTGTGTTAAGGTAGGAAAATCGGTGGATTAATCAACTGCTTCCACCATATGTTGATTGAATGCCTCACTGTCATTTCATTTGGATGCATCTAGTATGTTAGACTGTATCCTGTGAACAGTATTCCAGTCAGGATTATGTCTGTACAGAGGACAAATATCTTTCTGGGAGAAAAGAGAAGAAGGTACACATTAATAATTACTTTTCTTTTTTTTAAACATAGACAGACATACAGTTCCCAGTGTCTTGGGAACATCAAGTCAAATCAATTAATATGTATTTCTCATGTCATATTGGCTTTATTTCTCATGGTTGGAAACACAGGTTCTATGCTCCTTTCATAAGAACATTCCATGCTCCAATATTAAGTAATCAGTGAATCTGTAGCCAGGTCACTGAAACCCAAAAGGAAGAGAAGATCCCACCATTCTCTGAGAAATTATGCTATGTAAATTAGCAAATCCACAAAAATAAGTCACTTTGCATGGGTTCTTATGTAGTCATGTCCACTGTGAATATTTTCATGCCACCATTGATTTGTGAACAAAGAAAAAGTTAACAAAGAAAGAGCACATTAGTGCAATATATATATATTTCACATAATGAAATGTGACTTTTTAGTAACATAATGACTAGTAAGAGGGATATCAATCAAAAGAGCAATTTTGTTCAAGGGACTCTGAAGATTTAATTAGATTCTATTTTTTCCCAGTATATTTGGAATGACAAGAAAAAGTTCAGTACTTAGTAAATCAGCATATTTACTGCCTAGAAATCACAAAATATTAGAGTATGAGAGAGAGAGCAGACATTTTGCTATAATTTATTAATCTACTATGCAGAAAAGTGAGACTCAAGTATATTAAGTGGTTTATCTAAGGTCACAAAGATAATTAGTAAAAAGTGAACAAAACTTCTGGTTCACTGCTTTTTGTGTACTATTGCCTTTTGGTTTTCCAGAATTTGAAATACTGCAAATATAGTTAAAAGTGACAGTGAATGATCCACACTTGAAAAAATCTTACTGTTGAAGTAGGAATCCAGGTCTGAAATTTTGCAGAGAGGAAATGTCATTTCCCTAAGTGAGAGGAGAAAGAAGTCTTGGCATGTTGATTACCTGGGACAGAGCACTGGATGACATCTGCAGTTATAGAATCAAATAAAATGAGAGAAAGAGAAAAGAGGAAAGAGTCTATTTTAGGTAGCTTATCCCCTAAACATTGTCAGAGTCAGAAAGGTTGTTTCTTTCACCAGAGTAGCCTATAGCTTCATATAGACAATAAATCATATTTCTAATTTAGCACTGTATATAGTATTCATTGTTTTTTTCTCCTTGTGTCTATGAAAAATTTTTTTACATTAATGACAAAATATGATTAATTATACGTAATTATGTAGTGAAATAAAGTGATACCTCTTTATAAGTTATTACCAGCAGTGCACTTGTGTTTATTAACTATTTATAGGTATTTAGTTAACCCTTGAAATGTATACCCATAGATGAATACTTAATATTAAATTATATAAATATAGTAACAAATTTCATTCCTGTTATAATTTATGAAAAGCACTAAACCATTATCAAGAAATACTAAGTCAGGTGCCTGGGTGGCTCAGTGGGTTAAGCCTCTGCCTTCAGCTTGGATCATGATCTCGGGGTCCTGGGATCGAGCCCCAGATCGGGCTCTCTGGCTCTGTGAGGAGCCTGCTTCCCCATCTCTCTTTGCCTGCCTCTCTGCCTACTTGTGACCTCTCTCTATCAAATAAATAAATAAAATCTTAAAAAAAAAAAAGAAATACTAAGTCAACTATTTCTTGCTTTTTTTTTCTCCTGAACATTTCAAAGTTGGAAAATAAAGAGTCTTGCTTTTTATTTTTAGGATTTCTTTATTAAATGCTTCAAGTTGTGGTATATCAGCTTATAAGGAAATGAGAAGCATTTTAGGTGCAATATTTACTTTCTCATTTTTATTGCTCATCAACATGAAATTCAGATAAATCCAAGTAAAAAATCAAGTTGAGGGGCGCCTGGGTGGCTCAGTGGGTTAAGCCGCTGCCTTCGGCTCAGGTCATGATCTCAGAGTCCTGGGATCGAGCCCCGCATCGGGCTCTCTGCTCAGCAGGGAGCCTGCTTCCTCCTCTCTCTCTGCCTGCCTCTCTGCCTGCTTGTGATCTCTCTGTCAAATAAATAAATAAAATTAAAAAAAAAAAATCAAGTTGAAAATATTGAAAAAAAAAAAAAACCTATGCATTTTGATCAGAAACATACATGTTAGAAAAGTCTCTGTAAATAAACCAATTCAGTATGTGTTTCTCATGATAAAGAGATATCAATGACAGGACCTCTAACAGTTCAAATTTGAGATTTGTGAAAAACGCTGAATTTATTTTTTAAATATTATTTTGTTAACAGTACAGCTGAAAAGTGTATCTGAATGATAATGTACATGATATTTAAGTGTATGAGTAAAGCACATTAATTTGAGTTTAATAATGCTTGAAAAATGCTGTGAGGTCATTTTAGATCATATTTTAAACACCAAAGGCTGTGCCTATGTGAGACTGAGTTGGATAATAGACAGCTCTAGAAGAAGCTGGAATAACTGAATCAAGATACATTAAAAGAATGGAAAATGGTATTTTTTAACTGTACAATCTAAAATACAGTTGAAAGGGAAAAAAAATCAGATGGCACAGAAACATCACAAAGATAGTGTTCTGAAGAGTAAATGAGCTATTACTGTTTTGAATATTAAATGGGTATTCATAAAACCTTAGGAATATAGACACTTAATTATTTGCACTATCACAACTCACAAGTTATGAATGTATTTTTTTACCTTGAAATCAAATTTATACTTCATTACTTAACTGAGTATCATGAGAGATAATTCATTCTTAAAATTAAGTATCCATGATATGCATATATTTGATGGGGATATATGTTGTATTTTAATAGAATCTTACTCTAAAACTTAAAATTAGCTTGATATCAACTTATTTTTATAAAGATCCAATCAAAATTTTAGTAATCCAAAGAAGATTCCCTCTCTTGAATACATTAGAAATGTAATGTTGCTGAGGAATTATATGTTCCTTGTAGATCTTAACAAAGAGCCTCAAAAGATTAATTGCAGTAATAGTACAAATTGAGTAATTCTCCAGTTATTTTCTTTAGTAATCTGAATTAAAAATAAACTTAAATTGAAGAAATCCAATCTACTGTGACTCTGAGAAGTCTGAATTCAATCAAATTAATCATAATTTCATATAGCCCATTGACATTTACACTAAGATCATCCTAAATATTATGGACTCATGGAAACTGGCAAGAATTAATCAGAAAAACCAAAATCCAAAAAAAGGAAATGTTTTTTGATCATGAGGTTAGAACATATATGAAATAGGGCTCATGGCTAGGTGTAAACTAATTTTTTCCCTGTCTTGTTTTTTAGTATCCTTCCTCTACTGCTCCTATAATCGCACTCCTCTTCATTCTTCTTGGGGAACTTGTATTTTCTCCACCTCATTCATTTGTTTTCATTGGAAATGCCTATGTTTTTACCTGACTCCACTCTCAGTCATAGCTGACTAGTTCAAGAGTAAGTTCAAGTCAAGCAAAGATTTTCCCTAAGAATTTTCAAAATATTCAGACTTTATGGTTGTAGATACTAAAAAGTGAGGGACTTGAGATTTTTGAGTAGTCAAGTATTCCCTTATGAGAAATGAGCTTTCAGTGAAAGAGGATGAAATATAGCTGTGTAGAAAAACATAATTCACATCTGGTCTGGTGTGAATTTAGTTTGTTTGCTTATTTTTAAGTTAGAAACTTCTCTCTCTCTCTCTTTTTAATTTTGATTATTTAATCTATTAATTTTTGGAATTTCCTGTTTTTCTATATGAGTTCAAGTTCAATTTCCAGAATTTCTAATCAGAACAGAAATGAACAGTAGAATGGGCCTGAATAGGATTTCATGTTTACAAATATTTTAGGAAGATGGATACAAAACAAAAATTTCTGCTGAATGGGTCAGTAGATTAAACTATTTTGTTAACATCTGTCTGCCTAGTTATCATGTTTTGTCTCTGTAGTGGCAGAATTGACTGATGGGACACTACTCTCTCAGTTCACGTTCTACCTCACTACAGACACCTTCTCAGCTTCCACTGCTGGTTTCTCCTCTCTTTGTCTTTGACCTCTAAATTTTTCAGGAATCCAGAGTTCAGTCTCAGAAACACTGCTCTATACCATCTATACTCACTTCCCAGTGTTCTCAGGGCTTTAAATAATACCCATATGCTGACTATCCTAAATTTAATTCAAAGCCAAGGCCAAGCATATCTATCCTCTGCATGTAAGACATGTATACCACATGACCTACTAGAACTCACTAGAGATGTCTAGTAATCATTCCAAGATTAACATCCACATCTAGCTTCAGCATTTGTATATCCTAAACTTACTGTTCCTACAACCCTCATTTCAAAAAATGCCACTGTAGCCTCCTACATGTGCAAGAAAAAAGGGACGGAGAGTAATTTCAAGGTATACATATATATACACAAATCAATAGGCATACCTCAAAGATACTGTGTTTGATTTCAGACCACTGAAATGAAGCAAGAATCAACAAAGTGAGTCAAATAATTTTTTCATTTCCAGTGCATATAAGAGTAATGTTTACTTTACCAGGGCGCCTGGGGCAGTTAAGTGTCTGCTTCTCAATTTCGACTCAGGTCATGATCTCAGGGTTATGAGATGGGGCCTCATGTCAGGGTCCATGCTCAGCAGGGAGTGTGCTGGAGAATCTCTCTCTCCCTCTTCCTCTGCCCCTCCTCTGGCTCTCTCCCTGATAAACAAATCTTTAAAAAAAGGAATGTTTACACTATACTCTACTAATTGTGCAATAGTGTTATGTCTAAAAAATGTACATACCTTAATTAAGAAATACTGTATTGCTAAAAAAATGTTATCATCTGAGCTTTTAGTGAGACATAATTACTGATCACACCTCACCATAACAACAACAACAAAAATAATAATGATGATGATGTAAAAGCCTGAAATACTGCAAGAATCACCAAAATGTGACACAGGGATCAAACACTGTTTCCTATCTTTTCCAGCGGTGCAACAGATTCTATCACCTCTCCAGTAAAATCCTTTCCCATAAACTTGAATCTTTTTAATGTGTGTGAACTGACAACTTAATTTCTCTGGTCCTCAACAATTACTTCATTAGTGAATTTTGTATATATGAAAGTGTGTGATGCCCACTGTATATATGGGATATTGAACTGCATTTGTTAGTCATGTATTTCTCATAGCAAATGTTACAAAGCAACACTTAAAACTTTTTATCTCATCAGATATGTTGAATTTAAGACCTGATAGGTTTACCCCTTGACTATAATCTTTTTGAGGATAAAAACCTTGGCTCTATTTAAATGCAAGTTGTTGTTCTTTATTTAATATAAACAACATGGAAAACAATGCCATGCATAATCTCTATCTCCATCACCACCCAACACACAATCAATGCAATCTGGTTTAAGCACTTTAAAATGTTTTAAAATTTAGCAACAATTGAATGAATGTATCATATAAGATAACTTAATTGGGAGGAGAAATGTTTTAACTTAGTGACTGTTAGAGAAAATGTTTAAGTTGGAACATTGTTTATTCTCAAATGATTTATATTGCTCATTTACTTTAGTAAGTATTCACCCTGGCAATAGCTGAATATTTTTCATTTTAGTAATCATGTCAAATTGTTAAAATTTTACAATATTCTATTTTGTTTGATTTACTGTCTTAATTCTATGACATAGGAGGATAGAATAAATATTCACCTCATTTTATAGATTAGTAAAATATCCCATATTGGGACACCTGGGTGGCTCAGTTGGTTAAGTGTCTGCCTTTGGCTCAGGTCATGATCCCAGGGTCCCGGGACTGAGTCCTGCATGGAGTTTCCTGCTGAACAGGGAGCCTACTTCTCCTTCTGCCTGTAACTGCCTCTGCTTGTGCTCTCTTGTGCTTGTTCTCTCTCTTGCTCTGACAAATAAATAAAATCTTGAAAGAAGGAAAGAAAGAAAGAAAGAAAGAAAGAAAGAAAGAAAGAAAGAAAGAAAGAAAGAAAGAAAGAGAGAAAGAAAGAAAACACCCCATATGAAGTAGGATGTATGGAAGAGCAAATAACCAGTGATTGAATAATCAAAATTGGAACAAGTTTATTCGGACTTTTAGTCTATTGCAACTGAATATACTATGTATAAGTCACCCGGTACCTAAATGGTTGTTTTCAGAAGCAAAAATTCAGAGTTTAGATTTCTATTTATTTTCCCCAAGGAAATAATTCTATAAATGATGTATACACTAGTTGTATCTATAAGGCACATTTAAAATTTTTCTATGTTAAGATAATGTTCTATAAAGGCCTTTGAATTGATAAAATAATCAATGAGCACTCATATCAAGAAGTAGCTAATATACCTAACATTTTCAATATTTATATGGCTTTTCTGGAAAACTTTAAAAGTATTATTCACTAAAGTAGCCATTGATGGCTTTATTATAACTATTCTTTTGGACCCAGACACTGCTTCTTCAAATAGAGTGAGAAGAGATAATTGATAAGGAGCAGAAAGTAATCATAATTCCTTCTTTTAAGACATGATTAAAAGGGCAATATAGAATGTAATAATTAATGTCAGTGATAATTGCATTACAGTATGACATGGTGAGACATTCTGTGTCATTTAATAGGTTTAGATTTGCACGGCAAACTTCTAAAAGCTGGTTAATTCCTCACAGGCAGTATGTCTACAATTTAGATAAGAGCCACCAGATTAATTATTTTTTATCCAATGAGATGGACATAAATTAATATTTAGAATTATACCAGGCAGCACTCTGAGGATATTCTCCACATCATTCAGTAAATATTACTTTTTTATAGGAAGACTTTGATTAAAATGATGTTATAACTGCAACTACCAATTTAAAGTTATAATAAGGTAGATACTACATTAAGTAAGCATTAAAACACTGGTGCACATGCATACATACTGGCAAAAGGTAAGTATTTATATTTATTCATTGATTTACATGTCATTTTTGAATACCTAATAACTGATCTAAAAATAAACTCACTATTCAGTGACTTACAAGTCAAAACTAAACCACACCATTCTGTAGACTGATAAATGCTACAACTGAGATTATCATGGGTACAATGAGAGTAAGATCAAGTAATGATAGGAAACCTAATTTTATGGTTCAGAAAAAACTTCTTTAAAAAGGTGTTATTTGGGGTGTCTGGGTGGCTCAGTGGGTTAAAGCCTCTGCCTCCGGCTCAGGTCATGATCGCAGGGTCCTGAGATGGAGTCCCACATCAGGTTCCCCGCTCAGCGGGGAGACTGCTACTCCTCTCTCTCTCTCTGCCTGCCTGCTTGTGATCTCTCTCTGTCAAATAAATACATTAAAAAAAAGGTGTTATTTATCTTGATAGGTAAAGAATAAATGTGTGTTAACTAGGTAGAGATGATAATGAAAATGAGTGAAAATTCTTACATATCCAAGGGCAAGAGAAATAGGGTGTTTTTCAGAAACTTAATGTATATTTGGATCATAAATCATTGGAAGATAAATGGAGAGAGATCAGGAAGTAGATCACCAAGGAGCTGGGAGAAACATACAAGGAAAATGGACTTTTCCTGAGGGTAAAAGAAATGACTGATGGAATTTATTAGTAAGTTATACTCAGATTCTTCTCTTAGTATGGCAATTCTGACTGCATTGTGGAAAATGAATTAGAGCAAAGTGACTTTAGAAATAAAAAAGAAGTATTTAAGGATTTATTGCTATGATCCAAAAATGTAATGAATCATATAACAAGGTAGTAAAGGTGTAAATGGGGAAAAGTAAATAGATTTGAAAGATAAGGAGGTAGCTACCATAAAGTCATATGAGAAAGGAAAACGTATTAGTTTCCTATTGCTGCTATAATAACATATCAGAAAATATTTGTTTAAAACAACCAAAACTATTATTCTACAGTTCTGTAGACTAGAATCTGACACAGTCTCACTGAACTAAAATCAGAGTGTTAGAGCTGTGCTCTTTTCTGAATTGTTTGAGGGAGGATTTATTTCTTTTCCTTTTCTAGCTTATAGAGGTAATCCTTATTCCTTGGCTTTTGACCCCTTTTTTCATCTTCAAACCTAATGATGTTGCATCTTTTTGACCCTGCTTCCATAGTTTCCATCTCTTACCATAGTATGGAATGTTTACTGGATTTTAACAACTTGGTTACACTGGGTCTACCCAAATAGTCTAGGAAAACCTGCTCTTCTCAAGGTCTTTAATTTACTTAATCATGTTTTCATAGTCTCTTATGATATGTACACTAATAGTCACAGGTTCTGGAGATTAGGACACAGACATTTTTGAGGACCTTTATTCTATATATCACAGAACAGGAAGGGCCAAAGGTGAAACACTTGTTTCTGATCTTGGAAATTTAGAGGTGAAGATTGTAAAAATGTCACCTACCTAGATAGATAAAAAGAAAAATTAGGTGCAAAAAGACATTATAATTAATGTAATGGGACAAAAAACCAAAAAGATTATGAGAGAGGAGTGAACTGGTGACTGATAATGGTAATATCAGTACTTGGAAAAGGAAATAAAGAAATGTATGATTCTGACCAGGTTTGAACAAGAAGCTATTGAACCCTAATAATGCATCCTCTCAAACTGACACATAGTGGATCATTTGTTATAAAACTCTTGAAAGTTTTGATATAGTTTTTTTTTCTTTTTATTGAGGTAAAATTAACATAACATAAATTAGCTATTTTAAAGTATATGATTCAGTGGCACTTAGTACATTCACAATGATTTGCAACCATCACCTTTATCTAGTTATGAAATATTTTTATCACCTGAAATAAAATCCAACACCCATTAAAGAGGTGCCCACCATTTCTTCTGACCCCACATCTCTGACAACAACTACTCAGCTTTCTATCTCTATGAACCATAACACAGTTTTAAACTTTGGGAACATAGATTTTTTTCTTTTTTGTTCAAAACTAGATGTAGTAGCATAGCAGATGTACACAAACGATGGTGGACCAGGGTAGATTTCATGCATTTTATCCCAAGGCTAGTTATGACGCAGATGGTGACATCAATTCTGTGTAACCTAGATCCCAGAGACATAACATGTTACAGATTTATTGGGAAACATGCCTTGTCTCTGTAGTATATTTTCATAAGCAACAGCTAAAATGACAAAGGTGGAGGAAAACAGGTTTATATCTGTGCTGTATATAACAAAGTAAGATTTCTGTTACATTTTAGAATCAAATATGAAGAAAATTTCATTATTAGAAGGAAACTGTCAACTGTACCAAGTGATCTAGAAGCTCAATCAGTAAGTTATTACACATGACAAACTACCTCATTTATAAGTAAAGAAAACACAGTTTAGGGGTGCCTGGGTGGCTCAGAGGGTTAAGCCTCTGCCTTTGGCTCAGGGTCCTGGGATTGAGCCCCGCATTGGGCTCTCTGCTCAGCGGGAAGCCTGCTTTCCCCTTTCTCTCTTCCTGCCTCTCTGCCTGCTTGTGATCTCTCTCTGTCAAATAAATAAATAAAATCTTAAAAAAAAAAAAGGAAAGAAAACACAGTTTATATTAAAAGAGAAATCACTTGCAAATATTTCAACAGTAGATTAAAGTTCATACTTCATTATTTAAAGTGTGAAAATTATTTACCCTTTCAACGTTAGAGAAAACAACCTCCTTAAAAATTTTTTAAAAATAAATTGTCCATGTTTCTTTATGTTTTCTTCTCCCAGGTACAGATTCATGTTAAATATTTAGGATGAAAGGTTATGTGTGTTATAGAGAAAGAAAAGCAAACTCTCTAAATATTTATATTGAAAGAATAATTTTTGAAAGTAAAGCCAAAGTTTAGCCTTACCTCTTTCAATATCCACTTTATATGAAGTTTTTCTGTACTTCTCTGGATCCTGATTCCCTAATATATTTTCTCATTCTTTGTAACAAACTTTGATCTCAGAAATGGCCCCAAATTTATTATTGGTAATGTCCTCAGAGCTAATAAGAGTTCAAGGTGAAATTAATTATAATTTCACATGAATTAAAACCTTAAAATAATTGGGTGAAGTTCTAATTGTGCAATTGTTCAGGGAAAATAGCAGACATATTGAGCATCTCGGGGAAAAGTTCTGAGGCATCTACTAGACTACTTGTAAGGTGTTTGTTGATGATGCAGATGATGGTGATCCATCTCAGCAGTTAATAAGTAGGGATGACAAATAGAGCATGCCACAATTTGATTGTTGTATAATGCTGCCTAACAGGGGGAGAAAATAAACTATGTTTTGTAAATCAGTGAACATTTATTGAATAACTAATGCATACAGAAAATATGTTAGAGGAAAATCTATAGGTCAAAGACTATACTAAAGGGCACCTGGGTGGCTCAGTGGGTTAAGCCTCTGCCTTCAGCTCAGGTCATGATCTCAGGGTCCTGGGATTGAGCCCCGCATCAGGCTCTCTGCTCAGCGGGGAGCCTGCTTCCTCCTCTCTCTCTGCCTGCCTCTCTGCCTATTTGTGATTTCTCTCTCTGTCAAATAAATAAATAAAATCTTAAAAAAAAAAGACTATACTAAAAATTACTAAAATACCTAATAAAGGAAAGTGTCTTGATAAAGTACTACAATCAAGGAAGAATATAACAGATATTTAAAATATGGTCCAAGAATGTTATTGTAATTCATAAGAAGGAGGAAAAAAAGTTCTCACTTGGCTATTGAGGAAGGCTAAATAGATGCAGTGACTGGAAGCTGGAAGTGGAAGAAAATTCTATTTCTGCTTTTTTTTTTTTAAAGATTTTATTTATTTATTTGAGAGAGAGAATGAGCATGGGAGAGGCAGAGTCCCCACTGAGCAGGGAGCCCCCTTGTGGAGCTTAACCCTAGGACCCCAGGTTCATGACCTGAGCCGAAGACAGACACTTACCTGATTGAACCAACCAGGTGCCCTGAAAATTCTATTTCTAAACAGCAACAACCCTAATCAGAATTCTGCAACATGACCAAGAAACAAATCATCCTTCACATTTTCTACATGCTCAAAGTACGTTGCATTTGTGTTTATCAAGAACAGTGACATTCTTTGATAGAGTCTTTAGAAGCCAGGGTGCATGGGTGGTTTGGTGGATGACATAGAATCATTAAAATTCATGTAACACAAATTAAACAAATAGTATTAGGAAACTAGAGAGGAAAGAGGATCTGTATTGTTTTAATATAAACATGCTCCTAAGACTTATGGCACTGTCTACCAAAGAGAATTAAATTAATCATATATGATAAAACCCACACCTCAATATAAACTTTTCTAAAAAGGATTCATCAAGTGATATGCAGAAGGATAAAACTGATCATGGGAAGAACATTAACTGGTATGTCACCAAATCAATGGTTAAAAAGCATTTCAGAATAAAATCTAATGTAAATATTCACTATTAATACATATTTTCTTTAATATTGTGTACTTGATAGTTTCTTAGCATTTACCTTCAAATTTGCCATAGAATTTGGCAAATGTAGAACAACTACATGGTTACTTTTGAGAAAACAATTTGCAACCACAAATGAGAAAAATGGGAAAATCTGTTATTTACTGACAAATGACTTTAAAAATCTAAACAGATTAACTCTTGGAATTTTCTGCAGGCTTTGCTTTGGTTGCACACTGAATTTTCTCAACAAAGAGCATCTGAATTGAAGCCGCAGTCTAATATTATACTTAAATTTAAAAAAAGTAAATAGCCTTTAATTTCCACAATGGGTGTCATATCACAAACTCTAAATGACAATTGATGTTCTATTTCACTTGCATTCTGAAATTTTTACTAATGCTTCATTTAAAAATTATAAATAAGCCCCTTGATAAAGCTCAACTGAAGAACGAGTGGGCTTGGACTGAAAAAAAGAGTAACACTATGACAACAGGATGTATTAGTCACCTTCTCCACCTGTACCATTATTTGTTTTTGTAGGAGTACTTTTCAGACTCCCTATTGCATTATTGTTCAGGTTTGCAAATATAGTTCAGATGCACCTGAAAATGTTACATTTTGGTACATTCCCTTTCTGTTATTTAACCATTTTTGCTTGGTCTAATTTAGATCCATCAAATAACAACTATCATTTTAGCAAAAGTTATTCATATAAAGGACAGACTCCTTCACTTCTCTTTGAATTTCCTCATTCTGGCCATGATAGGGGTTACTAATGTATGATGAGCACTGCTAATGTTTCCACTACTAACACCAATGCCATTTCCCCTGAATAATTAATATCCATTTGTAAAGTGTATCACATACATTACAGTGTTTAGTCATCACAACAACACAGTGTAATAGGCAAAAAATTATTACTCTCTCTCTACTGAAGAAGAAAAGTTGAGGCAGAAACAAAAGACAATTTTCTCACTCACGATCATATAGTTTATCTCAACTAAAATACATGGATGTTTCAGAAACTGTGTTAATCACCGACAAGGGAATAATTTCTATGCAATGTGGTCTTCTCTTATTTTAGACTTTCTTGCAATATACAATGTACCTCGCTACCAATAAAGATATTTATAAGCTGATTATGAGCCAGGGCTTTTTTTAAGGAGAGAGAGCACATCAATGCATTTGTAGACTTATAGTCTGGTCTAACTGCACTGTGTTCCTATGTTTCTTTGGAATCATTTCCTCATTTATAATGCCAAGGCTCTGACTGAGATAGCTTCTTGCAGTTTAAAAAATCTGATCATTTAGGGGCACCTGGGTGGCCCAGTTGGTTAAATGTCTGACTCTTGGTTTTGTCTTAGGTCATGATCTCAGGGTTGTGAGATCAAGCCCCATGTCAGGGTTCTGCACTCAGTGGGGCATTTGCTTAAAGATTCTCTCCCTTTGTCTCTCTCCCCGACTTGTGCATGTGCACTCTCTCTTCCCCTCTAGAAGAAATAAATCTTTTAAAAAAATTAAAATAAATAAAAAATCTGATAATTTAATCTCTGGACCTAATCACTATATCCCCACTTTATCCCATTCCTGATACTGAGGCTGGAATTTACACTGTGGGTGTACAGTAAATAAGGAAGCCAAAGTCACCCCAGTTTTCTACCAAGGCTTGGTTCAACATGCCAGATCTTGATGCTTATTCTTGGAAACGTTTCCATGGCTCTCCCCTCACCCTCCAGCCTCCTCTCCCATATTTATCTAGCAGTGACACAGAACAAGAATAAGGGGATCCATTGCCAATGCAGATGCAGGCAGTAGTTTTGGCAGATAAACTTAGTAATTGATGGACCCACAGACTTCTTGCCCTAGGACACCGTTGTGATTGAAGTTTTGCAGATTGCTCTGAGGAGAGCACTTGACCGGGGAAAAGGGTTGGTTTCTACACACATAAAGGTAATGAATTTGTCACCTAAATATAAAACTACCCCTCTACCACTAGGAACCAGATCTTGTGCTCTACTCCACTCGCTTATATTAGGTTAAGCTGTATCTATAGGAGGAATATATTTTCAAGTTCTCTATTTGTGTCCTTATATAAAAAATAGAAGATTAGGCTGAGTTCATGCTAATATTTCTTTCTAGAAGTTTATTTGGTATAAGAGCACTCCTTATACTATATGAAATCAGAAGTTATGTTATGTGTATAGTGATGTTTCCTTTCTGCCTCCATTTAGACAATCATTCATTTTATTTACTTTTCATGTTTTTACTAATGCACATTTTATTTTGGTGCCAGGCTTCAGCCTATTGAAATGATATTTGCTCATATTCATCTAATTTTTTCCTCTTCATCTTTTTCCTCCCTTGGGGCCAGCTAAAAAAAAACCAAAAAAAAAACACCTCAATCTATAGACATTCCCTGAATCATCTAACATTCCTGCCTCATCTTCTAAAACACGGCTGTTATTACCCCCTCTGCTCTATGTTTTGTTTCTACTTCAAAATTGGATTGGTGAGAGCATGCCTGAGGCACCAAAAGACAATTATTTCTCTTATGTTCCGTTCACGGTGATTTTTTTTTTTTTTTCAGAAACTCTTTTTACGAAGACATGAACTCCTAGCATTTTAAGTGCTACAAAAGCCACTGTGAAATTGTCACTGATGTGATTTCAACACAGGGACTACCAAACATCTTTATGAGAAATGCTGACAATCATCATTATGGGCCAGAACCTGTAACTGGAATACATGTTTCTAATGTTACAACCACATGAGGCAGGTATTAACCAAGAGATCTGAAGTGCCTGAAAGAATAAGGAGGCCAGGACTTTCACTTTTACTCGCACAAGCACACTTAACTCTCTGTCTTCTCGAGACTCCTTCAGGCCCCATTTACTTGGGGGCACCTTGACCATCAGCTTAGCAGCCTATGTCAGTGCTTTGCTGGAGAATATATGGATGCTCCTCCTTAAGTTAGAGAAAAAAATCAGACTCCAGGGCCGATTTGGCATAAGTGGTTCACAAGTACTTGATATAAAATTGAAGCCATCTTTTCCAGTCTTAATAAGAGAAACAGATTTCATGTAACTGAGGTATCAAAGCTCGTGAATGGGATATCGTGATTGAAATCCAGGCAATAGGGCCCAGAATTCATACATCCTGACCTCTACTTTCAATAATGTGTGATTTCTGCCTATCATTTTGGATCATTTCCTCCTCTTGACAGAAACCAAAGGCTTCCAATCACATACAGTCCTCATGAAAAATTTAGTATAAACCATGAACACTTGGCTACTACTACCCAAATTCTTCTATGGTAATACATAACTCCCAAGAGATTTCGGGAATGCTAATTTTCTCTCATTCTTCTTTGGAACAGCCTAAGTAGTTTAATAGTTGTCCAAGTGCCCATAAGATTTTTTCCTTTGGCACTGAGAATGGCTTCAATTTGATATCAAGTACTAGTGAACCACTTATGCCATTTCAGAACAACCACAAAGGACCTTGGAAGAACTGATTAGGTCAAAACCCATTAACCTCTCTTTGAATGAGTTTTGGCGGTTCACAGAATTTATGAGGCCAGGATTGTCTAACAAGCTTTACTTGTACCTCTGAGAACATTCAATAACTCTGTAAGCATCTGTTTATAGAGTTTTGCTGTTGTTTGTTTTTCTTTCCAAGGGAAGGAAAATAAAAGACAAGGAGAAGAATGGGCAAAAGGATGTTTGATTAACGAACATTAAGTGATGGAAGAGAGAAAGGCAGGGACATCTAGGCCTTACATTTTATTTTTAAATTTACACAAATTGGTACTTTTGTAAATATTAGGAGAACCTCAAGCCTACTTTATTCTTTCTGATTAACACTAAAGCTTATGCTTTGGCATTGTAAGACATCATAACATAGCTTTAACGATGACCAGAAAACTGTAATCTCAAAAGTATTTAGACAGTTGATCTCTACCAAAACTCTCAAAAAAGGCAAAAATTAGTTTATGTATACTTTTACAGAAACTATGGTAACTCTGTAGATTTAAAATGTTCACTGGAATATTTAAAAGACATTTTGTTCTTTGAAATTTTCCCTCCAAACCCAGTAATTTTCTTTTACAAAATTGCAGTCTATCTTGTAGCCCTCAGTCATCAGCAAGTGGTATTACTGTAAAAAGTCCTCTAACACTTGTCACTGGCTTTATTTGTAAGAATGCATAAGAGAATATTGTTTCATTGAACAGAGTTGCATTTCATCAAAGCTATGGTTGTGTTTAATTTGATGAAAGAGAAATACAACTATTTTAAAGTGTTTGCCACAGTAAAACTTAAATACCAAAACCACTATGAAATGTATGAGATATCATCATCATGAGCATATTTGGTATTTATTGAATATTTTCTATGTGATAGATACAGATGTAAACGCTTTTTGTCCTTTTATAATTTGTTTTTTAAACCATCTCTGAGAGGCAAGTACTAATATATTAACATACATGTGAGACTACTGAAGCTTAGAGAGTCAGAGGCATCTGCCCAAAGTCAGGTAAATTTGCAAGCAGAAATTCAAACCTAATTTAGTCTAACTCCAAACTTGTGCTCTTACCCACAATGCTATAATATGCTGTCTTGCACCCATTTTTTCTAGTACATTCACTTATACTTTCCCACCTCTGTTTTTAAATTGATTCCATTTATCACCTAATTCAAATAGTCTATCTTGCTGAATTATGTTTTTCTCTATATGTTTATATATCTGAATAGCAGTAAATCTAAGTGGATACAAGGAAGAATATAAATTAAAAAATGTACAGGACATGGGAAAATGTGATTAATAGGGGTTGGTGGATATAGAAGTAACAAGCCAATAAATAAGATGAAACAAAATAAAAACAACTAATGGCAAAGAAACACAATCTCTAAATATCCTTTGTAATCCAGAACAACAAAAATGCAACTTAAATTGTGAGATTTTATTTCCAAAGAGTACTATTCAACTTTTTATTTATTTATTTATTTATTTTAAAGATTTTATTTATTTATTTGACAGAGAGAGATCACAAGTAGACGGAGAGGCAGGCAGAGAGAGAGAGAGAGGGAAGCAGGCTCCCTGCTGAGCAGAGAGCCCGATGCGGGGATCCATCCCAGGACCCTGAGATCATGACCTGAGCCGAAGGCAGCGGCTTAACTCACTGAGCCACCCAGGCGCCCCTATTCAACTTTTTAAAATGATAAGATACTGAAACCAATCAGGTATTTATATGGTTACTAGACTATTTCCTGGTCAGTTACATCATAGGTTTTGGCCAGTCACAGGGCCTTAATTATAGCATTTCACAAAGTCTATTTCTAGTTTCCTTATCATTTTTGTAAGAATTAAATATTTCAGTTTTCATGATAGGAATCAACATGTAATTATTTAGAATGTTGAATGTCTAACAATTGCACTTCTATTTTTTTTTTTTAAGATTTTATTTATTTATTTGACAGAGAGAGAGGTCACAAGCAGGCAGTGTCAGGCAGAGAGGGGTGGGGAAGCAGGCTCCCTGCTGAACAGAAAGCCCAGAACCCTGGGATCATGACCTGAGCTGGAGGCAGAGACTTAACCCACTGAGCCACCCAGGCGCCCCTGCACTTCTATTTTTAAAAAAGCTCTAAAATCCTTGTTACTGAGACAACAGATCAAATATCACTCTTGTTTAAGCTCTTGGCCTTAAAATATGGTTCTTTACAAAGCTTTCTCAATTAACTTTTTTCTACTAATGAAGAGGAAAAAAAGCCTTCACCCTGATTACAAGTATACTAGTTTTTAAATTCCTGCAGCTTCTCATAAAATTATGTAAACAGATATTTGTAGGGTTGCCCATAATTCTGTACTGTTTTCTCTGAACACATTTTACTCATGAGCAATAAGACATGAGCTATCTGAACTAAATTCATAGCTAGAGGTAGCAAATTTCATCTAATTAAGAACAGAAGTGATATTAACCTTTGCAACTAAGATTTTGCTTATATATTAAAAATGTTTGAAGATAAATGAAGCAGGGATAGAGGGGGGATGAGATACATGAATTTACAAATGGCTGGTAATGGTTTGCCTTTTTGGAGTACATTATTCAGTTAACTTTTAAGATAGCATCCGTTGTCCTGGTAACCTTTGAAAGCATCTAATCAGAACGTCTCACAAATGTGAGGAGGATGCTGACAGAACTGGTTTTTGGCTTCTCAGTTCATGTCCTGTTGTGAGCTTTGTTCATCTGAGCTATGAAAGACAGAATATGTACGCTGCCAAATGGCCCGAGGAGTCTGATACGAATGTCTGGAGTTTATCTGCATGAAATTTATTTCCCTTCATTAATATTTAACTTACTTAATAATATGTGGTAAGTAAAACTGTCTGTACAAAATTGAAGAAATCTATAATTATTAATGGAAAATTGACAGACAAAAGTTTTTAAAACACTCATTTATTGAATGCTTATGAGGACTGGGATTTGTTTTTTAGTCTCTTTTGTATATTATTTAATTTAATCTCCCAGGAATTCTAGGAAGTGAGTACTAAGCTGATGCCTAGTTTTCAAATGAGAAAATACTGCCACAATGTTCAAAGATGATTTAACTGGTAAGGCACAGAATAGGGTTCCTAATTCCAGTGTGACTCAACTACTAGACAAAGCATCCTCTTTGGCTCTGCACTGTTTTAAATAACAATGCTTTCCTTGTATTCACATTCCTTCAACCTTCCCTTAGAATTATCATTAATGCTTCTTAATACCAAGCTACTCTTAGTTCAGTGTAAAATCTGTCAATTAGGTGATTTACTAAAGAATAAAACCCCAAGGTTAACTAGCATATGAAGGGACAATCAGACTTATTAGTAATCAGAAAAACAAAGTGAATTGATAGAAGAGGAGAAAAAAACTATTTTCCACCTATTTGAAAAAAAACCAGAGAACTAGATAATTATTTGTCTGTGGGACTATTGATATATATGAACATTCATTTACCTTTCAGGAATGTCAACAGTTGGAGTCATTTTAGCAAACAATATGACAATAGTCAACTAAAAATAAGATAATCGCATATCCCATAAATATGCAATTCAATCATATAAATATATTTATATTTTTTCTCTCTCACATATATATCTATGAAGGGTTAAGCACAAGAAGTTTCTTGCAGTAATGTTTGTGGTAGAAATTTAGAGTATGATAGGAATCTAGGTATCCATCACTGGGAAGGACACTAGGGCAAAATGTAAAGGGTGGACATCACAGTATAAGTGAATTTACAACTAACTGTTTAGACAAAAGTTTAGTCACATGGATTAAACTTAAAAAACGTAAGTCTCAGTGATACACAAACAAGAACTACAAGATGTTATAAATGACCTTAATGAGTGTTAATAAAACATTTATTACCAAACACATCCTATATAAAGTCTAACTGAATGATTATCAGTAGGATGAGGATGAAGGGGAAAATTATATGAGAATAAAATCAAATTAATTGTTAAGATAGAGTCCATGTGGGTTCTTATGATGATACTGTGCCAAGAACTATGCTTAACTTAATCTTCACTACTGTGGTCCAATTGGACTGGGCAGTTAGAGGGGAAAGGTGGGAATATTTAATTTTCTATTCAGCAATCTCCCTTATTTTCACACATTCTAACATGCTGTGTAGCCTACTCATTCTGGGTGAGTCTACATTCATCAAAACTAATTACTTCAAGGAAAATATCTTTTTTCTCTTTAGAGTTAGTAAGAGAAGATACTCATATGCATTCATGTGAATTTGGATTGTTGTAGTCTATATTATTTGAAACCTAAAGTTCGTTTTACTTTCCTGGGCAGATGGTATCTTTGTATGGGACTACCTGTTGGGCTGAACACAAGTGAATTTCTGAGCCAAGATACATAAATATTTCATCTCCTTAGGGGATCCATCTTTTTCCTACTCTGTTTATACGATTTGTTAATGATCTTTCTACTAACTGGTTTGGCATGAACATATTTCTTCACACAGGCAAACATATTGTTTCATAACAGTTTGTCTGACATTTTAAGATAAATTCAACAGGCACTTTTGGATCTTTGGACTGAGCCTTTATATTCTAAATAGAAGTTACTATAATTACACTTTCCTTGTAATGAGTTTTTTTTAATTAATTAATTTATTTATTTATTTGACAGAGAGATCACAAGCAGGCAGAGAGGCAGGCAGAGAGAGAGAGGAGGAAGCAGGCTCCCTGCTGAGCAGAGAGCCCGATGCGGGGATCCATCCCAGGACTCTGAGATCATGACCTGAGCCGAAGGCAGCGGCTTAACCCACTGAGCCACCCAGGCGCCCCCCTTGTAATGAGTTTTGAAAAGGGCTTCCCTCTACTTAGTCTGCTCTTTGAGAAGACAGCCTATTAAGCCCATCACAAATGGCAGTTGGAAACATTTAACTTCTGGGGCACTTGGGTGGCTCGGTTGAGTGTCCAACTCTTGGTTTTGGCTCAGGTCATTATCTCGGGGTCCTGGGATCAAGCCTCTTGAGCTCCTCCTTGGTCAGTGTGGAGTCCGAGATTCCTTCCCCTTCCCTCTCCCTCCTCCTCAGCTCCTCCCCCCTGTTGGTGCTCTCTCTCTCTCTTTTTCTCTAAAACAAATAAGTAAATAAGATCTTAAAAAACAAAACAAAACAAAACCATTTAACTTCTTACTTCTGGTGCATGACCATGATTCTAAATAATCACACACTTTGGGAATATAAACAGGTATCACTTAAACACAGAAAATACATTTCCACATATTCTAATTCAACTGCCCTTGTTACTCTGACTATCCAGAGTCAAATATCTAGCTTGACATAAAAGATGTATCAATATGTATAAGTCTGAAAATTACTTAATCTTTATAGCCAACTCAGAAATGTAAGGGAAAAAAAAAGAAATTTCTCATCATTTTCTTTCCCTATCGACCCTAACTTCTGTTTCTAATCCCTGTGCTTTTGCACACATAATAGATAATCTACCTAGAATGGAATAGCTTTGCCTTCCTTTTTTTTTTTTTTTTTTTCCCCATCTCTACACCAGCTACGAATGAGGAGAGTTTCAATCTGATCAATATCATCATGGCACAATTTTGAACAGGTTTCCTCCTCCCGGAATCACAAACCTCTAATTTATCTTCTTCTGGTCCCTCCCATACTTATTTAAATGGTTGCTGAACATTCCTTGTTATCCTATTAGCCCACTTTTGACTAAACTTCATGTATCATCCAGATTGGGATCACATCATTGTACATTAAAAATGTGGGAACTCTTGTCCTTTTTGTCATGTTCTTCTGAACTAGTTTCCAACATAGATTATATTTATCATTCACATTCCTATTCGCATACATATACACAGAACATTATATACATATGTTAAAATATTCATTTTTAACAAGTATGTATGTTCAAAGAATAATTTAGAAAATATACCTAGCACAAAGTTTTTTTTAAATCTCAAATACAACCACACACATATAACAACTATTAACATTTTTAATGATTTCATTTTTGAAAGTAGAGCCTTTTTTCCCCCAGAGCATATAGAAAAGACATAAAAAGGTACTACTAGACAATTATAGTTTAAAAAGAAAATTTAAAGGTAAATGAATCTAATAGACACAACCTGTATGTATTGGGAATGTTGAGCCTGAAAAAAATCTGAACTAACTAATTTATCACGACCATTTTTCTTTACAAAAGTTGATAGGGATATCCTAAAATTCCTCTCTATCAGCTTTGTTACATTCTATCAAACCCAATGCTTACTTAAAGAAATCTATGAGTTCATTGTGAAATTAAGTCATAATAAATTCGTTGAAAGAAATGGGGCAAAACATCAAGTAACCAGAATATTTTCATGTTGTCTTGGAATATGTTCTTGTACTTTTGGATTTTAAAAAATTGAGTGTGTTTGTGTCAAAAAAAAAAAGATTTTTAAAACAATCATGATCTACCTCTATATTATGTATCTTTCCTATTCTTTTTCTTCCTCATCCAAACCTCTCAAAACTCCCTCATTCCCAATTCTTTCTTAAAATAAATTTTGTGAAGAATAGTTTTCCTATTGATAAAAATCTTGATTGCTTTTTAAACACTAATTTTATTCACATTTTTATCCTGCATACAAACACGGAAAATTTTAATAGAGGAAAATGGACAACCATGAAATTTTCACCTGTTACAATATTACACTTTCTAGCTTCATTTCTGGAGTGATGGTTAGTAATCCTCTTACTCAACTATATTGCACTTCTTATAGTGCTGTTTCCAAAAGCCAAGCTCTCTTTAGACTCAAAATCTTATCTACTGTTGCAGTTCTCAGAAATAAAAACTCTGTTTGCTAAAGATTGAAGTCAATTTTACCCTTCTCTTCCTAAAACTTGCCTAATGTATGTGTGTATACATACATTTATATCTATATACATATAGATATATATGTGTATATATATGTATAAATATACATATATTTATATCTGTATATCTACATCTCCCCCTCTTTCTCCCTAAATAAATACATATGTATAGGTATTAGTTTATTATACATATGTATATGTATATATTATACATTGTGCTTTATGTATCATACAATATGTATATATGTGTGTATATATATACATACACAACCTGTATTTTATACACACACACACACACACACACACACACACATATATCTCCATCCTTTCTTTGTCTAGAAAAAGTATGTCTGGTCTACTCAACCTGCCTCTAAAGTGCCTCTTCCACAAAGATACTCGAGTGTGAAAGAAGGTAAGTTTATCCTTGAGGACTATAGGTGACAAGAATAAGATGTGAAATAAGGCTGAAAAATCCAGAAACTCTCTGCAAATAAAACCAATTGCAAGTTTGATACTTTTTATAGTATGATGGGAGGGACAGCTTGGTTTCTTCGCCTTGTTTATGGTGAGAAATTTTAAGAACCATGAGACCTGAATCTTGCTACTAAAGCCATATCTTTCTTCTTTATTGGCTCTTTCTTGACTGGCTTGATTAGGTCTCTATCGAGACTGTTCTTTGCATCATTTCTATCACCTAATTATCTTATTTTAGAGTGAAATCTTTGTTTCTCTCTTTAATGTAATACTCTATCTTCACAGCATGTAAGCATAAGTGGCTACTTCTGTAGCTTGCAAAACTTCATTTGACGCTGATTATCCTTCCCTATACTGATTTATTTTTCTCCTTAGTTTAGTGATATATACCAATAACTATTGGCCAACTTGGTTTTGTACTCATAAATGCACAAATGAATGCACTTATGAAAGTTTCACTGGTGAAACTATAATTTGTCCAAAAAAAAAAAAAACCTGGATCATCTTCATTTTTAATTTTCTGTAGTATGTGAAAATTTTAATCACCTATTTTGAACTTAATTGATATTCTTCCCCATCTAATATTAAACCTTAAAAATTGCCAAGAACTTACGAAGTTTTACGGTTTTTTACTCCTTCACATTGCCAACATTTTTCTTTAGCTTCAAAGTCAACCTCTGGATGAGTACTCAAATGTCATGTTTATGGTACTGTATTCATTATTTTCAAGCAAAGTGTATTTTGAGGCAGCATTAATTACTCTAAAATCCAGTTTCACACTGACCAAAATCAATGTCATAAACTTCTAAGCTCTCTTAGGTATAATAAAAAGCACAATGTATTTTTCCAACAGTCTTTAAGTATTTGGAGACAGCTAGTGATATATCCTTCCTGTTGCCAGCACTCCACCTATTCTTTAGGCAAAATGATTATAGTTTTCTCAATGATTATTCACTTGACATTTTCTAGCCATTCACTACCATAATAGCCCTCTTCTTAACTTTTAATATCCTTCTTATAATGTGGTGCCTAAAATTAAATTCAGTACTTTCAGTTACAATGTTAACAAACAAGAGCCGAATTCTGCTTCCTCTTTTCCTCCAGCCCACATGGTGGTGGCAGCAACCTGCTGTTGCTAATTCCTGGGTTGTGTCAACATTTTCTGTTGTCTTTTCAGCTCTCCCACACCTGTTACTCCATTTTAAATTTTCACATGGAACTAAATAATATCAACTGTGATTTCCTGACTGATTTTCACTGATATAAATGTAAAACAATTACACAAATTTAGTAGGTCTTAAAGGAAAGATCAACAACAATGACAGTGAAACTCTTAAAACAGCAAAAGAAAGGACAAAAGACATATTATGAAAGAAAAATCAACAAATCTGCATGTTTGAAGGTAAGATACAAGAAAAATGGAGTAAAAAGTGATGTCAGTATTTTAGACCATGGAATCAAAAGGAAAATATTCACAGAGCAAATGAAAACAGGTAATAGAGACTAATACATCAATTTTTGAAAAATAGTGATGAGTTTGCTTTTGTACCTAATGAGAATGAGGTGATGGTCGAAAGCTGAAGTAAAAACTATGAGTAGATAGTTGCCAACCGTATCAGAAATGGAAAGAGAATTGAGATTCATCCATATAATACTAATATATAGTTTAAGATATGTAGGATGAAATAAAAAGCAGTAAGAATCAATCTTGGAAAAAGTCAGTGGTATGCATGGGGAAAGGAAAAAGAAAAGCAAGTGCAAAATGATATACTAAAATATGAATAATTCTTTACAGTTTACAAAACATTATTAGATGCAGATGCTTATTTTACTTTCACAGAAACCCTATTAAATTGGCAGGACAGATGGCAATAGTTCTGATTTGTAAGCAAGAAAAGAAAGTAGAATAAGAGTGAACAGTAAAAAAATGGAAACAAATAGGAAGTGGAAACAGGATAAGATCATGGATCATGAGGGTAAAAAATTGGTTTAAATATTAATAACATTATTTCTACTCATTGTATTGGAAATTAATTGAAACTTTGAAGTGCCAACATTATTTTTGAAGTATGGTATTCAATTCTATTAATAATAATGTATATCAAACTAGTACCTTAAGGGATAAGGAGGGGATGGTTAGAATGACAAATGACCTAGAAAAATGCCACATTAGTAGCAATTGGTTTCAGAATGTGGGGTGAGGAAGGGGAGAAATATTTCCAAGTTACATTATAGGGGAAATTAAAAACTAAAATCTATATATTGGTATATAACTAATGCATTGAATAGCAATTTATAACTATAATGATACTTTCCTAAACATGATTTCTTTGATCAGAAGCCACAGAACTTGATGCTGTCCAATGGCAACTGGAACCATCAAGCAGACAAAGATACATCTGAAGTTACCAACTGAAGCAGAGGAAAACAAGGAAAATACCCTAGTTTATACCTTACTCTCAACTCTCTGTCTCCCACCAAGATGGCCACTGGACAACCCTTGCTGTAAGCCAATGGTCATGGAAGCTTGAAAAACAAAGAGGGTGCAGAAGTTTAGCTCCTGGAGTATTTAGCAGAGCAAATAAAGGCAGGGAATGCATCTGCAAACAAATGACATACTTGCCTATGGTATCTCATTTAATTCTACTGGAATTTCATGAGGAAGGTACTATTCCCATTTTATTGGAAGTGAAGGCTTTTAACAAGCTGTCTCATTTTTTTTTCTTACTATATGTTCTGGAATGCTACACCATTAAATTAAAATTCAATAAATATTTATTATTTCAAATTTGTTATCTAGACTTACAGAACTATTTTAATATTTACTGTTTTCTTTTCTTTTTAAAACATGTTGGAAACATCACTTAGACTCCAAATACCTCACTGTTGTTTTCTAGTAAGAACCAGTGATTAAATAAATGAAAGCAAACATAAATTTTGTATAATGCAGTACTGGTATTCAAATTGTGATTGTAATTATTTACATTCTGTGCATTCAAAATTAATTGATTTAATTTATTAATTAATCCCACATTCACAGAAAAAATGTGGGTAAGAGAAAATTATATTGAATTCTCATATATTTAAGGAGCAGAATATTGTATGCATTGCATTTGATTTATGAGCTCAAATTTTTAAGTTTCATTCTTCGTTGAGATGAATTGTGTAAAGTATATGGAATAATTTATATTTCTGCTAATGATGGTTACAGAATGTGAGTGGGGAAAATTAAATCATCTTAATCAGAAACTAAAATGCATAAATTTGTGTATAACTTAACATTTGCATAGCAATTGATAACTAATAAAATATTATCTTTTGATAATATCTCAAGTATATATAATACATAAAATATAATATACTATAAATATATATAGTATATAGTATAGTGCATTATATATAATATGATATATAATATATGCTATTATGTTATCTTAGTAATTAATATGCTATTAATTATGCTATATAATATGTATGCTATATATATAATATGCTGCTATATAGCATATTATATATAAAATACTTCTCATATGTTATTATATTTATCTAAGATTACTTTAATACAATACGTTCCTTTCTCTGGAACATAATCATATTTGTTTCATAGGGCTGCCATAACAAATTGTCACAAACTGGGTGGCTTAAAACAACGGAAATTTATTCTCTCACAGTTCTGGAGTCTAGATGTTTGAAATCAAATATCAACAGGGCCATACTTCCTTTAAAGGCTCAATGGAAGAATCCTTCCTTGACTCAAACTAGCTTCTAGTGTCTCTGGACAATCCTTGCCTTGACTTGTAGATGTATGACTTCAGCTCCTGCCTCTGTTTGTCCCATGGACTTCTACCCTGCACATGTAGTTTCCCTGTGCATTCTTCTCTTCTTATAAAGGCACCAGTCATGGGATTTAGGGTCTACTCTAACCCAGTATGATCATACTGGGATCAATCATACTTAGTTACTGGGATCAACTAACTATATCATTAAAAACCCTACTGACAAATAAGGTCACATTCTGAGATTCCAGGTGGACATAAATTTTGTGAGTCACTATTCAAACCACTAATATAGTGATTTAATTTAGGAATGACCAAACAGAGAGGGCAAGAAAGCAATGAGGTCTTTGGCCGGGACTGAGACTTTGCTTCCAGTCATCAATCATTAAAGCATCCCAGAAATCTCTTGAGAAAGAAAGGGCCCATGACTAATTTGAAATCACATCTGTAAAATACATTTTTTCTCATTGATTATATTACTACCCAGAGAATTAAATAAATTAAAAGTTAGACTCTCTCTCCTTTTTTGTTTTTTTTTTTTTTTTAATTTTATTTATTTATTTGACAGAGCGCAAGGGAGCATAAGCAGGCAGAGCAGCAGGCAGAAAGAGAGGGGGAAGCAGACTCCCTGCTGAGCAGGGAGCCTGATGTGGAGTTCTATCCCAGGACTCTGGGATCATGACCTGAGCTGAAGGCAGACACTTAACCAATTAAGCTACCCAGGAGTCCCAAGGACAGACTACCTATTAAAACCAGTATCTATATATACCCAAACAGATTGTAAAATTAGGAAGTAGGGTATCCATAATATTTCATTAGTATTTTTTTCATTTCAGAAAAAAAAAATTAAGCCTGTAATTTTCTGCCCACAGGTAATAGCTGTGAATTTTAGTGATTTTAGTTTAATTGTGTGTGTGTGTGTGTGTGTGTGGAGGGACATGTGTATATGGGTGTGGTTAGCAAAGATCATATTTCAAATGTAAATTTATATTCATTTTTCCATCTCATTTAACAGGGTCAGTTTTCCATAAAACTAAATACTATGTGAAAACATAACTTTTATATAATCAGTGAGTCATTCCCCCATGGGTCTGACAAAAGGTTTTTATGGTGTATATGAGTTGATTTTTGTTTTTATAAGTACTTTTGGTTTTTCTTGGGACTTAACAACACTAAGGATGACAGTTAAAGAAGATGGAACAAGCTGGATCCTCAATGATACTGAGCCATAATAACAGTTCTGCACCACTACCGAGACCACTGTGTGATAAACACATTTACATCCTGTTCGAATGACTAGTTTTGGGCCTCATATTACAACAGCCTAGTTAGTTTCACATATAATTAAGTTTGTCTATTCAAAAATCCATTAAGTTATTTTGCTACACTAAGCAATAACTAGTTTGGGGGTACAGTTTTTCCAAGCTTTCCTTCCTCCTAACATAGCAGACACGCTGAAAGCAATCTTAGGGAACAGTACTGAGCCTAATCAAGAAACCAACAAGCCTGCCTGGCTTCAGAATCACGATAGACCAGAGACCGCTGAGTCTCCCACTTTCCCCCTTTGTGTATGGGCTTATCTGTTATGGTTTTCCTGTCAGTCTCACCATTGTTTGTTGGGAGCATGAGGAAAAATGGCTCAACTCTTAAATTCACAGATGTTTGTTACTGACAGAAATTGTACCCGAGCCACCGAACTGAAAGAACCTCTGCATCTGGGCCTCATTTAGAGGATAAGAACCCAGGCCTGATCTTAAGTCTGATGCAAAAGGGAATGCAACTTGAGGAAAGCATTGGGTGTTAGGAAGAGAAATGTGTATTTTACATGTAAAGGGGAAAATAAATAAGTCAGAGGGCAGGCTGCAGTTTTTAAAACATGGCTGCTAATTCTTTGACACTCCTTTCATTGAGAGGTAGGCCTATGTTGCTTCCCCTTGAATCTGGGTGGGCTCATGACTGCTTCAACCAATAGACTAAAATAAAAGGGACACTATATACCTTCTGAGTCAAAGTTATAGAAAGCCATGTAGCTTCTGATTTTTTCTCTGGAGGACTCAATTTTGGAGCTCCAAGACTTCATGTAAAAATCTGGATCCCTAGTCAGCAGCAGATCATGGACCTTCAAGCTGATAATGTTTCAAGTGTCTCTATCCTAGGATTCTCACAACTTTCCTAGCCACGATGGGTCCTGGAGCTTGTCTGTGAACTATTTCCCCAGTAAGCTCTATCTTCTGACTCTGGTTGAGGCAACATAGTCCATGAGGCTTTCTAGATCCACAGATATGCTCTAGTACCACCAGTATCTATTCTAGCTCTAAAAGCTATAGTTGTTTCAATTTTCAATAGTAACTAATAAGACTGAGAAGTTTCTCTGAGAAGGGCCAGTATAGGACAATCAATGCAGGTGATAAAGGACTGGCAAGTGCTCTTTGTAGAAGACATTATGTAGAGTTAAATTCTACAAAGGATGATTCACTGATAATATTTTAGACTCTTAATTTGACATACCAGGAATCTTAACCAATTTCTGGAACTATTTGAGTATGCAACAGCTTTCAATGGAAACAGGCCACTGCCAGGTAACCATGCTGTGGTTGTGAGTGCTACAACAGAAAAAATGCAATAGAAGTAACATAGGTGTTGTTTAGAGATTTTTCTTTGAGGGTCGCCTAGGTCTCTTGGTCAGTTAAGTGCCCAATTCAGTTAAGTGCCAAAGCAGCTTAGGTCATGACCTCAGGGTCCTGGGATATGGGCCCATATCAGCCTCCACACTCAATGAGGAGTCCGTTCTCTGCCTCTTCCTTTCCTCCACATGCTCCCGCACTCTCTTTCTCTTTCAAATAAATAAATCTTTTTTAAAAAAATATTTTATATTTGGTTTTCAGCATTTTAAATAAAATGTATCTAGTCGTGGATGACTTTGTATTTACACTATTGACAATCTCTTGGTTTTCTTGGATGTGTAAATTAATTTTTTTAACAAATTTGGAAAAGTGGTCATCATTTCAAACATATTTTCTGCTTTTTCTCTCTTGTTTCTTTTCACTGTGTATTTGTTGGTAAGCTTAATTGTGTATCATAGTTCTCTAATGCTCTGTTGATTATTTTCCTTATTCCTTTCTGTTCTTCGGCTTGAATTATCTCTATGGTTCTATCTTCACATTGACTGATTTATTCTTCTGTCAGCCCACATCTACTCTAAATTTTTTTAGTGAGGGGCACCTCGGTGGCTCAGTGGTTAAGCATCTGCCTTCAGCTCAGGTCATGATTCCAGGGGCCTGAGATCAGCCTTGCATCTGGCTCCCTGCTCAGTGAGGAGTCTGCTTCTCCCTCTGCCCCTCCCCCTGCTCAGCTCCCCCTCCCCCTCTCTCAAATAAATAAATAAAATCTTTTAAAAAAATTCCTCCAGTGAAATTTTTAACTTCAATTATTTTACTTTTTAACTCCAGAGTTTTCATGTTGTTATTTTGTTTATCTTCACTGATATATCTGAGGAGTCATTTTTGACATATTTACCTTTATTATTATTATAAATATAAATTCTTTGAATACTTTCTCTGCTTAAACCCTCATCAATGACACTTCTAGTACTATTTTTTTCCAAGTGTATACATTTAAATTTCTTGTTTCTTTTCATATCTTATTATTATTTGAAAATTGGACAGTATAGGTAATATATAGTTTCAGCCTAGATTCTACTCAATCCTTCTTTTGTTTGTTTCTTTGTTCATTATAATTTAAGAGTATGTGTCCCCCAAAATGAATGGTCACTGGTCTCTGCTCAGTTATTATTATTAATTTCTCTCTCTCTCTCTTATTTTTTTTTTTTTAATTTTTATTTTTAAACCTGGTTCCCTAGGGGTTCTTTATGGGTTGACATAATTTAGTGGTCAACTATTAATTGGTAAACAGTAGTACTTAATACCATTGAGGCAACAGGCATATTCTTTGCTGATGAATATGTGTATGGCTTGGAAACACATTCCGAGTTCAATATTTTTATAATTCTTCTCTGGCTTTTAATTTCCATAAGTTCAAGGTCTCATAGCCAGCCAGAGACAGACAATTAAGGCTCCCTCTGGTGTTTCCTGACTTTGGATGGATCCATGCAGAAATGCACAACATTCCAGATCACCATAGTTATAAGAAAGCTAATCCGGACCATCTAGGTTATGTGAAAGCTTATCAAGACAAATTCCCCAGAAGTTATGTGAAAATTATGGCTGGTCTGCTGGTCTGTTGCTTGCTCCAGCCTGTAAAATGGCATTAACGGTGTGATGTTGGCTATCCCAGATAGTTTTCTATTGTTCTTGGATTGTTTCTCTGTTGTTTTCAACAGTGTGCCCTGGCATGCATTTTTTTTTTTTTTTAATATCCCACACCAAATTAAATCAGGCCCTTTGGCAGCAAAGGTACAGATCCACATGTGTACTCCACACAATGAATTTGTGATTGGAGACAAAGAAGACCCTCCTCAGGCTGAAAGACCACAGATTCCCATTAGGACCTCTTGAATAAATATTTCTCAATTTGTTCCATGTCTTTGGTCAGTTTCCAGAATCCTAAAGTAGTTGTTTCTGACAATTATGTCCATTTTATCTTTGCTTTTCAAGAAGAGCTTTTAGGCACTCCACAAGTTTTCCCTACTCACTTTATTTATTTTATTTTTTTTTTAAGATTTTATTTATTTATTTGACAGAGAGAGATCACAAGCAGGCAGAGAGGCAGGCAGAGAGACAGGAGGAAGCAGGCTCCCTGCTGAGCAGAGAGCCCGATGCGGGACTCGATCCCAGGACTCCGAGATCATGACCTGAGCCGAAGGCAGTGGCTTAACCCACTGAGCCACCCAGGCGCCCCTCCCTACTCACTTTAAATGTATCTTCCATCTCTAAGTCCCTAGCACATGGTGCTTTGGACACAGGAATTCTTCTGCTGTTTGAATTAAATGGAAGTGTTTAGCTGCATTCACAACAGGGTATTTGTCATTTGTATTTAATGTCTAAAATGCATTCCTCCTTGTATAGCTCTCTTCTTCCTAATCATTTTTTAATACTATTATTACAGAATACACTCTTAATTTTTCCCTAGCTACTCTTGTTATTTGTTTCTACCACCTTAGCTGGCTCATTCTTTCAAGTCTATCTTTTACATGTGGGATTTCCTAAAGACTTGGTATTTGACCCTCTTCTTTTCTCACTTGGCACTCCTCTGGGAATCTTCATTCACAAGCCAGACTTCAGTCAGCTCCCACTAACTGCAGAGGATACTAATTTCCAGGCCTGGTCTCTGATCTCCACGCTTTCAGTTCTTTTCAGTCTAATGGCACAACCTTTCTGCTGCCACAGACATGTCTCACAGTCACTATATTTAAGTCTATATTCATGCTTTCCCTACGAAAATCAGTTCTCTTCCTCTGTTTGTTCTTTCATGAAGTGACATCTTCATCTATCCATTTGGACCACTGCACAGAGCTTGGGCTATCCTTGCGGTTGTACTTATCTGTGATATCACATTCTAGTCATCCCAACAACTTTCACTGATACTTTATATTCTACCCCTGGACTTTAGATTTATTATGCAAACTGCCTCATGAAAAATTTATGAGTCCTTCTCCAAAATTGTGTAGTTGTGAGCCCCTTCTTGAAAAAAAAAAAAAAACCAAAACAAAAACACAGCATTTTGATATTGTGCTCATAATGAAAAGAAGTGTATGTACCTTATTTTTTTTTCCATCTATTTCCATCTGTTTTCCATATATTTCAGGATAGCATTATGTCCACTTCTCTACCAAAATCTTTTTAAGAGACATGTAGATGTCTGGAAAGGTTCCAAAAGAGTTAAATGATAATGGTAAGAGGTGAAAAAATAATACCTGTGCTGGAAAGATAAACTGCTAGAGAAGTAGAAAGGTGGTTTTGCAACAGTTTCCCAATAGATGGACATCATCCTTCTGTCAAAGTTTATCCTGGTAGCTCAAAATCCCATCCAGGATAATAACTGATAAAAGGTGAAGACATCATCATTGCAATTACACAGATGAAACAAAAAAATGAAGTTCAGGGAGCATGGCTTGCACAAGTCACAGAGCTATGGTGAAAGTGAATTTTCTACTTCTAAATGTTGTTTTTGTTTTTTTTTTTCCCCCTCTAATAGCAACCATGTAGACAGTTGTTACATTCATTTAAATGTCAATGTAGAAAACTGGCAGAACTTTCAAATTGTAAGTAAAATGAATAGAATTCAAAGGACATTTATTCATTAATTTGAAAATAGTAAAATAATTCAGTTCAACAGAGTTTTATGAACCTATGTTTTAAACTAAGTCTGTCCCAGGAATTAAACTGCATACAGTTAAGTGTTTTTGTTACAACTCTTGATCGTTTAGGACATGGCGAAATCCTTAAGTAAATCATGCTTAACTATTTTAACAAAGATTTTCTACCCCTTCAGAAACACGGACTTTTTGTATACCTGTGTAATTTCAGAAAAGAAATAAATAGTCATGTTAAAATCAAGAAAACTTTTAAGAAAACTCATCTTTGAGCATTTGTTCTTCAGCTATACTTAGAATAGACAAAAACATGAAATGATTCCATGTTAAAGCAAAGGGGACACTCCAGTTATATATAAAGGGAAAATATGGCTTATAAAATATTTAACATTCTAAAATATATTATTGAACTTTTTTTAAGGAAAAAATTCTCAGAGAGTAAATATTTATTCCTACCCAGATTCATGGAGATAAAATCTGAAGTAAATTAGAATGGTTATCATTAAGCCTAAAATACGATGCCACTTTTTCTTTATCTTTTTTATCTTTGTTTGACATTATATTCTCACCCAAGGAAGTGGGTGGGCTTTTTGTTGTTGTTGTGGTGGTGGTGGTTGTTGTTTTTTTACTCTTCCACTGTTGTCTTTAAAGATCCTTCTGTCATCTGTAGTTCTAAGATAGGATATGTGTTTGGTGGAAGATCAACACATTTTGGGACTGAAAATGAAAAAGAATAACTCTTGCTTTTGTGCCATTTCAAGTAATTTATTTTACTCAGCAGGTCTCTCATATTGGCCTGGGAGTTTACTTTGCCCAGTGAGCCAAGATCGGTTGGCTGCAAAAGGTCCTTAGAAGTGCCAGCCTCACATTGATCCAAAAACAACAACTATCAAATCGACAGTCTCTCAGTCTCTGGTAATGGCTGCATGCACTTATAACCACCTGAGATTTTATATTTGGTTGATTAAAAAATAGGAGATAGAAGAAAAAGGAAGGATATACTATTTGGCACAAGGATAGAAAATAATAAGTTAAATAATAACTATAAATTATATCAGTATTAAATGGAATAAATAAACTGCTACTTGGCAGGTAATATGGTTATCACAACTTATGTCGTGTACTCATGTCAAATGCTTTATGGAAAATTTAATTTTACAAATGAAAAAATGAGCCCTCATGTGTAAACAGTTTGTTGAATAATGTGTATTAGGTGATCATCAAATTGTTATAATATGAATAAACAAAAATAAATATATGTTTTGCATGTCAAAATTAGGAGAACTTAATTCTTAAATATGAAAATAGTTTTCTTTTCAATTCACCATTCATTTCAAGGTAGAATCAGAGAAGCAAATAATTTTATAATTTAAAGAGACTTTAGATATATACAATTATTATAAAAATAATTCCCCAAATTATTTACTTTGTATTTCATAATGTTTGAAAATAAAACTTATTTTACTTTTTCATTTTGTAGCTAGGTCGGTTTTTATTTTACCATTTTTTTCAACATATGTTAATAGAATTCATCCTTCCTCAAGACTGATCAGGTATAAGCTCTGTAGTGATTACAAAATATTGTGTTTTTTTTTTTGTTTTTGTTTTTAATTTATTTGACAGAGAGAGACACAGCAAGAGAGGGAACACAAGCAGGGAGAGTGGGAGAGGGAGAACAAGCTTCCTGTGCAGCAGAGAGGGGGATGTGGGGCTCAATCCAAGGATCCTGGGATCATGACCTGAGCCAAAGGCAGGCGCTTAATGACTGAGCCACCCACGTGCCCCTTTTTTTGTTTTAACTATCATAGCTTCAATCTCAATGCAAAGAATTTTCCAATCTATATCTTTAATTGATCTCTTCTTGATTCCTAGTTTCCTATCTATAAGTGCTTACTGGTCATGCCTGTTTGGCTACTTCATCATTACTGTTAACCCAGCAAGCATAAAACGGAACTCATAAACTTTCTTTTATTATTATTATTATTATTATTATTATTATTATGCTCAGCCAAATTATAGTACATCATTAGTTTTTGATTCAGTGTTCAATGACTCATTAGTTGCGTATAACTTAACCCAGTGCTCATCACAACATGTATCCTCCTTAATACCATAATACCAACTCTAAATAGAGACTTCTTTGTCTTCTTTGTTATGGGGAAAACCAATAACTCTGTCTTGAAAGGATAAAATACAAGATTGAAAGTTTTTTGTGGGTGGAACTGACTAGTAAGGTGTTGAGTTATGTGTATTCATTTATACAATGCCTTGCACGTCATATAGAAACAGATATCAGACTATTAGGAATGTCAGAAGAAAATACAGTGGTTTGAGGGGTGACCCACTCAACTATAAATGAGATACTGGAAGTGAAAAGAGACATTCTAAATAGGTAGAGAATAAAGACAACATACAGGTAATCAATAGCTAAAGGAAACTCATCATTTAATTCATTTCAAAATAATGCATTCTTCTTTCTTACGGGATTTGTTTTGTGAATAAAAATGTGCCAAATTTTCTTAAGATTTTATAAAAGCTAGGAAAAAAACAAATACTCATCAGTACATTTGTTAATGGCTTCCCTTCCTTAAAAAGAAAAAAAATAGCTTAAGTTCCAAGAGGACAGAAGTGGGCAATAATTCAAATTTCCAATGATCAAAGATCATCGCTCATCTAATGACAGAAATTCACACTAGTGAATTTAGTATGTGAATTTCTCAGAAATCATAAAGGGCTACTAGGCCTTGAAATGTAATCTTTCCACAAAAAGAACTTCAGTGAAAAATAAATTTTTCAGATAAAACTCATATATAGATTTGTTGTAAGGCAGATATACACCACTCAAAGCTAAAAGAAAGGAACTAGCAGTTGGTTTGCTTCAAACCAAGTGGTAAATGTCAAAATTATCAATATAAGCAAGTATCATAGGTGATGGATAGGCCACTTTCAGGCATGAAAATATATCTTTAGAAAATTTTTTTAAAAAATTTAAATTCTAGTTAGTTGATATATAGTTCAATATTAATTTAAGGGGTAGAGTTCAGTGGTTCATCATTTATATACAACACCCAGTGCTCTTCCTAATAAGTGCCCTCCTTAATACCTATTCAATACTTACCCCATCCCCAACCTACTTCCCTCCATCAACCCTCAGTTTGTTCTCTATAGTTAAGTCTCTCCTGATTTGTCCCTCTGCCTTTTTCCTTCCTGAATATTCATCCATTTTTTTCTTAAATTCCACATATGAGTGAAATCATATGGTATTTGTCTTTCTCTGACTGACTTATTTTCCTTGTCATAATACATTCTAGCTCTACCCAAGTCATTGCAAATGGTGATTTGTTTCTTTTTTATGACTGAGTAGTATTCCATTATATATAATTATATATAATATATATATTTCTTTTTTATGACTGAGTAGTATTCCATTATATATAATTATACACACACACACACACACACACACACACACACACACACACACACATATATATGTGATATATATATCATATCTTTATCCATTCATTAGTCAATGGGTTGGCTATTTTTGATAATGCCACTATAAACATCAGGGTGCATGTACCCATTTGAATGTATATTTTTGTATCCTTTGGGTAAAGACCTAGAAGTGCAATTGCTGGATCATAGAGTAGTTCTATTTTAGCATTTTTGAGGAATCACCATACTAATCTCTAGGGTAGCTGCCCCAGTTTTCATCCCTAGCAGTGTCAGAGTGTTCCCCCTTCTCCATATCCTCACCAACAGCTGTTGTTTCCTGTGTTGCTAATTTTAGCCCTTCTGATAGGTGTGAAGTGGTATCTCATCATGGTTCTGATTTGCATGTCCCTGATGATAAGTGATGTTGAGCACCTTTATATGTGTATATTAGCCATCTGGAAATCTTCTTTGGGAAAATGTCTATTTATATTTTCTGCCCTTTTCTTAACCGGATTACTTTAAGATTTTATTTATTTATTTGACAAAGAGAGATAGTGAGAAAGGGAACACAAGCAGGGGGAGTGGGAGAGGTAGAAGCAGGGTTCCCACTGAGCAGGGAGCCTGATGCAGGGCCCAATCCCTGGACCCTGGGATCATGACCTGAACGAAAGGCTGATGCTTAATGATTGAGCCACCCAGGTGCTCCAGATTATTTGTTTTTTTGGTTGGTGAGTTTAATAAGCTCTTTATATATTTTGGATGCTAATCTTATCAGATATGTCATTTGCAAATATCTTGTCCCATTAGGCTCACTGTAGGCTGCCTTTTAGTTTTGTTGATTGTTTCCTTCACTGTGCAAAATCTTTTTCTCTTGATGAGTCCCAACAGTTCATTTTTGTTTTTGTTTCCCTTGCCCCTGCCAATGTGTCTAAGAACTTGCTACAGCTGAGGTCAAAGAGGTTGTTGCCTGTGTTCTCCTGTACAATTTTGATGGTTTCCTGTCTCATATTTAGGTCTTCCATCAATTTAGAGTTTATTTTTGTAAAGGGTGTAAGAAAATGGCCCAGTTTAATTTTTCTGCATGTTGATGTCCAGTTTTTCCAACACCATTTGTTGAAGAGACTGTCTTTTTTTCCATTGGATACCCTTTCCTGCACTGTTGAAGGTTACTTGCCCATATAGTTGTGGGTCAATTTACAGGTTTTCTATTCTGTTTCATTGATTTATGTTTCTGTTTTTGTGCCAGTACCATACTGTCTTGATGACTACAGCTTTGTACTAAGGCTTGAAGTCTGAAATTGTATAGGCATGAAAATACATTCATCTCTATCTCTATACCTCTATCTATCTATCTATCTAAGTTTCTATCTATATATGTCTATCGATATAACTATCTGTGAAAAAAAGTATACATAATAAGAAATAGAAAATAAAAATATTTTTGTAACTCTAGTAATTGAAAGACCCCTGAATTCTTCTGCTCTGTTTCCTCTACACCCTAATGGTACTAGGGTTAAAAGCCTCAATTCTTCAGTTCTTAATTCTTTTTGATCTGGAAGACTTTTTTTTTTTCCCCTTTTAAACCTAGTTTCTTTAAAAATAAGAGACAATTAAAGGAATCGTGTAGATCTCACATATTACATTTTTTGTATTATCTATTTGTTAGTTTGATAGTGAATCCAAGTATATCTATATAGGCAAAGATCAGTGTTTGTCCAGGATCAACTTGACAATTACGAGTTTATCAATTAATTATTCTGTTTTGGATATGGAAGCTGGAAATATTTCTATTTTTACAGTTTCTTGGCTTAAATTATAGGATATATTCCAAGGATATGTCTAAATCGGTTTCTTTTTTTAAAAATATTTTTATTTATTTATTTGACAGAGATCACAAGGAGGGAGAAGCAGACAGAGAGAGAGGAGGAAGCAGGCTCCCTGCTGAACAGAGAGCCCAATGCAGGGCTCGATCCCAGGACCCTGGGATCATGACCTGAGCTGAAGGCAGAGGCTTTAACCCACTGAGCCACCCAGGCGCCCCTAAATCTGTTTCTTGATTTAAATGTGATCTGGCTAAATTACTAGATCATTTCTATGGCCTGATTTAAATTTTAGGAAAGCATATTAAAAAGTATTAAGATGTAGAAACATAAAGACATTTGACAGAAGCCACTTCTGATCACTCTGTCTATATTCTGTGTTTTATTGACTGACCTAGGTACATAAAACAATTAAACTTAACTCATTCAACAAGTTTCATGGTGTGCCAATGTATAGGCCCTGTCCAAGGTGCTGGAGATATACAAATAAGTAAGGACTCTTCCATTCCTCAAAGATATAAATAATTGAAGAATTTATTAAAGACACTATAACAGAAGTAAGGAATACATGAAGGCATAATAAGTACTGTCCAAATAATTTTATAATAATTACTATTTTAATTTTAATATGAATTTAGAGTTAGGCAATCCTTTTTTTTTTTTTTTTTTTTTTTTTTTTGTCCCCCAGCACTAAAACACTTTCATGGACCAGAGTCTTCTGCTGAGATTTGAGCAGCAGCTTATTTTATAACCAGAGCAAAGTAAGCCAAGAGTTTATGTTGACAAGTAAGTAATCTATAAATTCAAAAAAATTAGTGTCAGGTCTATGGCTTTTTATTACTTGAACTCACAAAACTCTGGTTGCATACTCGAGTTCACTTTTTACACTTGCAGAATTCTATCAGATACTGGAATTAAGCCTTCAGGCACTAAAGTGAAGCTTTTTTTTTTCTCCTACAAATAATAAATTAGTAATATGAACATCAGAGAAAAGATGATGATGAGTCCATTGAAGTTCTGGTCAGAAATCACTACAGAATTATGATAAAATTGCCTGAATGTCAATAATAATTCACTATTAAATGAATAACTATTATCTCTATAATTGTTTTTTATTTTAATTTGCCTGAGAACATGCAATTCTTCTACTTGAGGCAAGTAACAGAGGAAATAAAAATTTTTTTATATAGTGCTGGTATAGAAAATTTCACTAAACATTAGCACTAAAAAAGATCATTAGCAAATTGCCACTGTTTGTTTCAAAGGATCAAAATAAACTTTCAGCAGCAAGTTATGAATATAAAACTTACACAAATATAAGAGAAATCAATAATAGATTTTTCTCATACACATACTTGAATAAGCAATAATACATGGTGAAGTTTAACATATTTCCAATTCATTTGCTCAACCCAATTTTACACAGAAAATTACTGAAATACATGGGTTTTCTCCAGCTATTAGTAAAGACTCTCTTGAGTTTCCCCTTTCCATAAGTGCTATTGTAGATGATTGGATAGAGGAATACAATGTTACAAAAGGAGTATGTCAGTATTATTATGAGAATAAAAATATCATGGACCAAAAGAATAACTTATGTTGCCCTTAAAACTCTTCCACTTATGAATACCATTTAGGAATCTCTGATGTAGCAATTTTTGTGAAAAGACATAATAAAACAAATACAATTTACTTTTCTGCTTGCAAAAATTAAGACATGGAGAGAATGATGATTCCATCTCCAAAAATGTTTTTGTAGTTTACTTATATTTATGTATATGTATTTCAGGAAGCTTTGTTCCAATTGACCTAAATTCAGTTTCTTGTTTGTTTTAGGTGCTCAGTCATTTACAAGCTTTAAATTCATTTTATCAAATATATTCTAATGTGCAAAATGTAAAGAAAAATACTACTTTAGCTTTTAGCATCATTCCCAGTGGACAATAATTATATCAATATTTCAGCTTAGATTTTTAATGATAAGATTTATGCTCTGCACAAGTGATTGTTCAATGATTTCACTGTATTGTTTAGTTCACTTGTATAACACATTTCCTGTTTTCAACAACTTTATTTCAGACAATTTAAAAAGGGCTTCCTACACTCCTACTCAAATCAAGTACTTGTTCAAATGTCCATGGGATTCAATATGAATCAGTTCTACTTGAGTGAAAAACTGCTTCACAAACCAGCAAATCTCAGAAAGTACTAGTCTCTGTTGTGGTCATAAAGTGTCCTCTGAACAATTCATTCTTATGACTGTTGTCACATTTTTGTGCAGTGGATCCAGTTAAAACTGTTAAGAATATATTTCATATTTCTGTATGGTTAGGACTTTCTTATTTTATAAATAAACAAATAAGTATTTGGATATATCATATATATCTTTCTGGATATATATTCTAATATACACATATCAGAATATTTGAATAATCATCTCTCAATTTTTCATCGATAAAGTAGAACTGATCAGGGGCACCTGAGTGGCTCAGTCACTAAGTGTCTGCCTTCGGCTCAGGTCATGGTCCCAGGTCCTGGGACTGAGCCCCTCATTGGGCTCTCTCCTCAGCGGGAGGCCTGCTTCTCCCTCTCCCACACCACCTGCTTGTGTTCCCTCTCTCACTGTCATTCTCTGTCAAATAAATAAATAAAATCTTTAAAAAAAAAAAGTAGAACTGATCAAAATATTTATGTAACTATGCCTCCCACATTCACTTATAATCTAAGGAGGCTTTAATAAGTATTTCCAAGATAGAAAAGACAATTAATAATCCAAGGAAGGATTATGTTCTTAATATCATATATTCCCATTACTAGTGTCTTTTTGTAAAAGTTAATGGAAACTTCAGTGGATGCTTTATCTATGTATTTGTATAAGATTTTATTTAAGAAACCCAAGGAAAAGTAGCTATGTATTTATTTATTTCTTATATTAACATATAGTGTATTATTTGTTTCAGGGTACAGGTCTGTGATTCATCAGGCTTACACAATTCACAGCACTCACAATAGCACATATCCTCCCCAATGTCATCACCCAGCCACTCCATCCCTCTCAATCCCCTCCCCTCCAGTAACCCTCAATTTGTTTCCTGAGATTGAGTCTCTTATGGTTTGTCTCTCTCTCCGGTTTTGTCTTGTAGCTCTTTAAAAAAAAGACATTTTAGCCAAGCATTTGTCAGAAAATAGAAAATCTCTGAAGTTATTCTTAACAAATAATTTGGAAGGCCACCTTTAGCCATCTGTTAGATTATAAAGCTAAGACTCAAACTAAAAAATGAATAGTAGCCCCCTAGCCAGAATGAATGCTCATCACCTTAAATCTCTCTTTCTCTGATCCTTTGTTGGCTGATTCATGAAATTGTTATAAATCCAATGGATGACTAGTGATCATTAGCAGAAATCTGTCTGTGTCCTCAGTAAGTTAGCATCAGGATACCAGGCTGAATTTTTTTTATCAGGAACTATTAATTCCTGCATAAAGAGGTTACCATATCAGAGACAACAAAATAAAAATAAAACAAATAACTACAACAAAAAATATCTTAATAAGTGTTTTTAACATTTCAGGAACGTTTCTAAAAGATATATTCAATGTCCTTCCCATTTAACAGATAGAGAGAAACAGAGGTACAACCAATTTTGCCCAAGGTTATATAGCTCATAAATGACAGACCTGGTATTTGAACCCAGGCAAATGAGTATTTGTAAACAACACATTAAGGGTCATCAGATAGCAAAGGAGGAGGCCTAAGTGGTTAGGGGCATGGATATGGACAAAAGAACTTGAGGAAAAAAATATAAAACCAAAACCCATGTATTCTAGTTGCTTCTGTTACAGCTTTTAGTAGCAGATTTCTCCTTCTGTCTTATAAGTCTCCAGAATTACCACCTTGGATTTTATTATATACTTTGCCCCTCAAAACCTCAAGATACACTAACCTCCCAGCTTCATACCAATATCTTCAGTTCCTTTAGCTCTCAGGAAAAAAAAATTAAAAATAAATGTATAACCTATAAAATATGTGGATTATATTAATAGGCCCCTTGCAATATAGTTTGTTTATATATCTTGATTGTTATATACATTGAAAAACTGGTTCAAAGACTAAAAATTAAATATTATAAATGACAATGAATTGAGCTATGAGAAACAAAGTGGTTTCAGATTTTGTCTTATGAAAGATACTTATTAAGCACACAGATTGAGTTTGTAAGTGATGCTGAATTTGAGACTTCATCACTACATAGGTAGAAGAATAAACCATGAGACCTCCTAGGACTCACAAATATGGACAGAGTTACAGAATATATGAGTCTGTAATATCTATTATTAGAGATTTCTATCCTGTGGCTATAAGCAAATCTGAGATTGAAGCAATTTTTTCCTATCTGAGCTTAAAAATTTCCTCTATGACTATGTATTTTAAAACAAATTTCTGCTTCTGTGCTGTCTGCTTTAATTTTGAAGAAATATAATGATTAGCCTTAACTCTCAACTATTTATAAGCTAGTTGATGGATTCTTTCCCGCATGTCAACCTATTGTACATTCTGACTTGAAAAGAAACAGTGAGACAAAGACTTAGTTATGGATACCATGTCCTCATCCAGTGGTGAGAAATGGGGGTGGGAAATGACATGTAGCAATTACAATAGATTAGGAGTCATGTGTCCAAGGTAATAGTTCTAGCTGTACCACTAAATTCTCTTTTGTGTCTTAGAAATACATTTGACATTGTTGAACCTCAGTATTTCAGAATTCAGGACAGCATAATACTCAAGAGTCATTTCTGATTCCAAAATACATCAGCTTTGCAAATAAGAATTGACTAAAAATACCTTGGAAAAATATGTTATACCTTATTGTGAATTATTAAGAATTGATATTATGTGAGAGACTCACTTAGGAGAGAAAATAGTAGAAATGGCATAAATCTTATGGTTTTTTGAGCCCAAGACAAAACTTTTTTAAACATGTAGGATGTAGGACTTGAGAAGGTGCTTAACTCTGTGTGATTTATGTTTCTGCTTAAAATTTTCTTTTTTGACTGTAGCTTATTTTTATAACCAATGGAAATGCTATAATTAGTATTATGAACTAACCCAAATGTTCTTCTATTTATTAAACTGTGAAATATTCACAGCATAAGCAACCCCTGATGCATTTATAGGATATAATTTTTTTGGTGACTCTTGGACAATACTACCAATAATGGTGAATGTATACCTAATTCATACAACACCTAGGGAATAAACAAAAAGCACATAACCTCTTAAATGTCATATAGGAATTCTTGTTGACTGATATTCAGTCATTATAGCACTGAAATGTGCCACATTTCTACAAACTTTTCTTTTACAAAAATGGTAGCAGACACCAAAACTACCTGCAATGCTATTCTGATAAATTGACTAAATATAAAACAACTGTAACCCCAGAGATAATAGAAAATCAAAACTTCCAAATAGGATGGCATGGTTTGGTTTAGAGAACTAGGATATGTCAATAGTCAGTGATTTAAAAAAAAAAAAAAAAGTGCCAGTCATATCAAAGATTAATCTGAATAAAATATTTTTTTCTTCTTCCTCAGGGAGGAAAAGAAGGAAGTCCCATGTGTTGAACAAGAAATTATTCAACTAATTTTACTAATTACAACTTTTACTACTAAGAGATAAAATGGGGAAAAAAAAGAATTGTAATCATGTGCTCTAATATAGAAAAGAAAGCAAGACATTACATGCTTGTGTGAGATCCCATCTTTAATCATTAAAAGAACAAAAAATAGCCTACTGCATGTACTGTAAGTATGTAGGTTTAAGTAGGATTGTGGGAAGATATTTTGCTTAAGAGTTGCAAACAATGTGTTCCAGGTCGCATTTTAGCAGAGGGAATATCCACACTGGAGATCACAGAAATTTAGATACATCTAATCTTATCTGGTATTCATTGAGAACCTGATTACCATGTTTTCCTTATTTAGCTTCATTGGATATAACCCCCAAAACAAACTGAAGTAACCAAATCAAAGTGGAATATAATGTAATTATTTTCATGCCTAATGGATACTGACTTCAGTTGTTGGAAGAAATTAGAAACATAAGCTCGAAAAAAGAATTTACTAAACAGGAGTCATTCAGGAGAGATAGTTTAGGGGAGATGATGTGCAAGACTATGGAATTATTTAATATTTTATCGTTAAGAACATATGCCTCAATTTTCTCCATCATTTCCATTCTTTCCTTCCATCCCCCACCCCCATCAAACACTAAATAAATTCCTTTTCACAACCACGGCATCTTCATAGTTTAATGAACTCTACAACTATGATTAGATATCCTATTGCATAAGAAACAGTGGTATGAAATCTCATTACTTCTCACCTATATCAGTATGAGTTTACTACTTTCCAAAGCATAGAAGAAAACTGATCTTGTTATCTATCAATAGCAAAACTTTACCTAATAATTCTTGGTATGATTGTCAATAGGCCTTTGTTATATTAATTCATAATCCTATTAACATAATCTAAGTAAAAACCAATGCAGATCTAGATATATATCTCTCACATTACCAAGACTCTAAGACATCTTAAAGGTATGTCTTATAAAAATGAATTATGTTTTAAAAATATTAAACTCACATCTGCCCACAAGTCAACATTTATTCATTTATGAATGCCTTAGAACTGTGCTGTCCAAAATGGTAGCCACTAGTTGTATACTTCAACTAAATAGAATTAAATTCCGAAAAAAAAAAAAATTAAATTCTGTTGAAATTGTTCTTTAACCCACAGCTAACATCATAGTCGATTGTGAAATACTGAAAGCTTTTCCTCTAAGATTATGAACAAGACAAAGCCCACTCTCATTACTTCTTTTCAACAAAGTATTCCAAGTCCTAGTCAGAGCAATTAGGTAAGAAAAGAAATATAAGGCATTGACATTTACAAAAGAATAAATAAAATTATCTCTGTTCACAAATAATATAATCTTACATGTAGAAAACATTAAATGATTTCACAAAAAACCTATTAGATATAATAAACAAATTTAGCAAAGTTGCAGATTACCACATGCAAAAATCAGTTGTGTTTCTATACACAAAAAGTGAACTGAAAAATAAAGTAAGAAAAACTAAGAAAAATATTCCACTAACAATAGCATCAAAAGAAGAAAATACCAGTAATAAACTTAACTAGGGAGGTAAAATACTTGTACCCTGAAAATTACAAAACATTTCCGAGATAAATTAAAAAAGACACAAATGAATGAAAGACATCCATGTTCATGGACTGGAAGACTTAACATTGTTAAGATATCAGTACTATTTAATGTGATCTCCGGATTCAATTCAATCCCTATTGAAATCTCAATGACATTTTTTTTTTTTTTTTGCAGAAATAGGGGGTAAAAATTGTCCTAAAATTCATATGGAAATACAAAGGACCCGAGACAGACAAAACAATTTTGAAAAAGAACAAGCTTGAAGGATTCACTTCTTGATTTCAAAGCACATCACAAAGCTACCATGATCAAAACTCTGGTACTGGCATAAACACAGACATATAGACCAACAAAATAAAAAAGAGGTCCTGAAGTAAATCCTTGAATATGTTGTCAAATGATCTTCCACAAGGATGACAACACAACTCAATGAGGAAAAGACAGTCTACAACAAAATTTGTTTGATAAACTGGATATCCACATGCCAAAAAATGAAACTGGATTCTTATTTTACATTGTATATAAAAACTAACTCTAAAGGTATTAAAAACCTAAACCTAAGACCCAATGCCATAAAACTCCCAGAAGAAAACACAGGGAAAAATGTTATGACATTGGATTTGGCAATGACTTCTTGGATATAACACCAAAAGCACAGGCAACAAAAGCAAAAACAGACTAATAGTACTATATTAAATTTTAAACCTTTGTTCATCAAAGGACATGATCAACAATGAATAGAAAATTTATTGAATGGGAGAAAATATTTGCAAAACACAGATTTAATAATGGATTAATATCCAGAATATATAAAGAACTACAATTCAATAACAAAAACTCAAATAACCTGATGAAAAAATGGGAAAGAACTTGAACACTCCCCCAAAGATGAAATACAAATGGCCAAAAAAATATATGCAAAGATGCTCAAATCATTAATTATATGAGAAATATAAATCAAAACCACAGAGAGATATCATGTCACATCCATTAGTATGGTGACTATTTGAAAAAAAAATAAAGAGGAGAAGGAGGAGGAGGTGGAGTAAGAGGAGGAGGAGGAGAAGAAGGAAGAGAAATAAGGAGGAGGAGAAGAAAATAAAATAAGTTTTGGCAAGGATGTGGAGAAATTAGTACCCTTGTGCACTGTTAATGGGATTGCAAAATGGTGCAGCCATTATGCTAAACAGTAAAAATAAAATTAAAAATAACAAAAAGTAATGAAAATTAAAAATATAATCCAGGAACCCCACTTCTGAGTATACACCCAAAAAAGATTAAAACAGGATCTTAGAGATATTTCCACATTCATGTTCCTAGTAGCACTATTTATAATAGCTAAGAGATGGAGCAATCCAAATATCCATTGACACATAAATGGATAAACAAAATGTGATACAGAAATACAATAGAACACCATGCAGCCTTAGAAGGGACAAAAATCCTGTCACATAATACCACATGGATGAACTTTGAGAACATGATGCTCAAAAATAAGCTAAAAAGACAAATCTTGTATGATTCCATTTATATAAGTTACCTAAAGTAGTCATATTTATAGATATAGAAAGTAGAATGGTGGTTACCAGGGATTGGGGGAGGGGACAAAAGGAGGTTTTCGTTTAATAAGTGTAGAGTTTCAGATATGTAGGATGAGCAGTTTCTGAAGATCCATTTCACCACAACGTAAAGTTAGTTAACACTACTGAACAAAAATTGGTAAAGATGGTAAATTTTAAATGTTTTTTACCACAATAATTTTTTAAAAATCAGTTCCTCTGCTTTCAAAGCTAGATTTCAAGTGTTCAATAACTACATAGAACAGGTGGATACCATATTGGACACCCGGATTATAGAGCATTTCCATCTTTACAGGAAGTTCTTAGATAGCTTTGCTCTAGAATCTTTTTTTGTTCCTTTGCTGCAATCGATTATTCAATCTTTATTTGTTTTTCTATAGATTAAATTTTAGACCTTCACTATAGACTAGCTACACTTTCAACATCCTGATTCTGCTGATCATTTTACCATTCACATTAGTACCAAACATTGTATCAACAAATTTCCATCCTTTATTTACCACCAAGGCTGGTGAACACGAGAAGAGAAAACAAAACAAAACAAAACAAAAACAGAAAAGAACAAAACTATAGTTTATGCAGAACATAAAATAACACAGCACTTACGTTGAGTTTTTACTTACTAGTTTGAATTAACAAGGGGAATAATGCCAAGCATATTAAGAGTATTTTCCTGCTTCCCATCCTAACACATAAGACTGTGATTTCAGGCCTTAAGGTCACTTAGGTTTATATCTTAATAGAATAGAGGGGGCTGAAAAGAAAATTTTAATTACCTTTTTGTACTCTGTGCCACAGAGCAAGAGATAATCCTTAAATCCTTTATTTTGCCCAATGGTAAACTTTAAACCTCTCACCTCTCTTTGATGTGTCTCGAATACCTTTTTATTCTATGCATCTATCTATCTATTTATCTTAATATGGACATTATTTTATTTTTCTCAATACTTAGGTGAATCAGATTTTGTTTACTTTGAAAAAAATATATATACACACACGTGTGTGTATACACACACACACATATATACATATATATGTGTGTGTATATATATATATATATACACACACACACACATACATATACACACACAGGCACACAAATGCACACACATACTAATGGCCCTTGGAACTTGGTATTCAACTTCTTGACTTTGAGCGCTTTGAGGAACTACACTACGTGATAACACATATCTACAGAATGAATTAAACTTTTTTTACATCATAATTCATTGCTGTATTCCTTTCTTTTAAAGCTTCAAAGTTTTAATTTATTACATAATATTTTATTCAAAATATGAATTCATATTTCATTATCATGTATAGTTTTGTGTCTTATGACTTTTGTGTGTTACTTAGAGACTTGGGGATAAAGAGAATTTGTAAAAATCCTGCATCCTTTTGTTAACTACGCTATTTTACCCGATCTCACATTTTGTTAAACGATGCTATGCTATTTGTTCTTACAACTTTATGTGTTAAATAGGTACAGAACTGCATGAACTATATAACATGACTAGAAAATGAAAAGTATACAGCATATCTGTAAGTAGATTACTTTTTTCCCATATTATTTTATTTTCAGTGTTCCAAAATTCATTTTTTATCCACCACACCCAGTGCTCCATGTAGTACATGCCCTCCATAATACCCACCACCAGGCTCATCCAACCCCCCACCCCTCTCCACTCCAAAAGCCTCAGTTTGTTTCTCAGAGTCCACAGACTCTCATGGTTTGTCTCCCCCTATGATTTCTCCCATCTCACTTCTCTCCATCTCCTGATGTCCTCCGTGTTATTTCTTATGCTCCATAAGTAAGTGAAACCATATGATACTTGACTCTCTCTGCTTGACTTATTTCACTCAGCATAATCTCTTCCAGTCCCATCCATGTTGATATAAATATTAGGTATTCATCCTTTCTGATGGAGGCATAATACTCCATTGTATATATGGACCATATCTTCTTTATCCATTCATCCATTGAAGGGCATTTTCATTCTTTCCACAGTTTGGTGACTGTAGCCATTGCTGCTATGAACATTGGGGTGCAGGTGGCCCTTCTGTTCACTACATCAGTATCTTCAGGGTAAATACCCAGTATTGCAATTGCAGGGATATAGAGAAGCACTGTTTTTAATTTCTTAAGGAATCTTCACACTGTTTTTCAAAGTGGCTGCATGAACTTGCATTCCCACAAACACTGTAAGAGGTTTCCCCCTTCTCCACATCCTTTCCAACACATGCTGTTAACTGCCTTGTTAATTTCGGCCATTCTAACTGGTGTAAGGTGGAATCTCAATGTGGTTTTGATTTGAATCTTCCTGATGACTAATGATGATAAACATTTTTTTTCATGTGTCTGTTAGCCATCTGTATGTCTTCTTTGGAGAAATGTCTGTTCGTGTCTTCTGCCAATTTTTTGACATGATTATCCGTTTTACGTGTGTTGAGTTTGAGGGTTTTTTTATAGATCTTTGATATCAGCCTTTTGTCTGTAGTGTCCTTTGCAGATATCTTCTCCCATTCCGTGGGTTGCCTCTTTGTTTTGTTGACTGTTTCTTTTGCTGTGCAGAAGCTTTTGATCTTGATGAAGTCCAAAAATTTCATTTTCATATTTTTTTCCTTTGCTTTTGGAGACACGTCTTGAAAGAAGTTGCTGTGGCCAATGTCAAATAGTTTACTGCCTATGTTCTTCTCTCGGATTTTGATAGATTCCTGCCTCACATTGAGGACTTTTATCCATTTTGAGTTATCTTTCTGTATGGTGTAAGAGAATGGTCAATTTCATTCTTCTACACATAGCTGGCCACTTTTCACAGAACTGTTAATAAAGATAAAGAGTCATATTGATATGAATACATTAATTGTGGGGGATCTTAACACAACAATCTCAGTAATAGATCATCCAAGCAGAAAATCAATAAAGAACAAGAGCATTGAATGACACATTGGACCAGATGGACCTCATAGATATATATATGGAACATTCCACTCTAAAACAACAGAATAGTCATTCTTCTCGAGTGTACATGGACCTTTCTCCAGAAAAGACCACATACTGGGTCACAAATCAGGACTCAACCAATACCAAAAGATTGAGATTTTTCCCTGCATATTATCAGACCACGATGCTTTGAAACTGGAACTCAACCACAAGAAAAAGTTTGGAAGGAATTCAAACACTTGGAAGCTAAAGACCACCCTGCTTAAGAATGTTTGGGTCAACCAGGAAACCAAACAAGAACTTAAACAATTCATGGAAACCAATGAGAATGAAGACACTTCAGTCCAAAACCTATAGGATACAGAAAAGGCCGTGCTAAGGTAGCCATCCAAGCATCCCTCAAAAATATTGAAAAATCCAGAATACACCAGCTCTCTTTACACCTTAAAGAACTGGAGAATCAACCACAAATTAAGCCAACCCCACAGACAAGAAGGGAAATAACCAAGATTAGAACAGAGATCAGTGAGATAGAAACTAGAGACACAGTAGAACACATCAACGAAACTAGAAGCTGTTTTTTTGAAAGAATCAATAAGATCGATAAACCATTGGCCAAACTAACCCAAAAGAAAAGAGAGAGGACCCAAATTAACAAAATTATGAGTGAAAAGAGAGAGATCACGAATAACACCAAGGAAATAGAAACAATCATCAGAAATTATTGTCAACAGCTATATGCCAATAAGTTAAGCAACCTAGATGAAAAGGATGCATTCCTGGAAACCCATAAACTTCCAAAACTGAATCAGGAAGAAATTGACAACCTGAATAGACCAATATCTAGTAACAAGATTGAAGCAGTGATCAAAAACGTCCCAAAAAACAAGAGCCTAGGACCTGACAGATTCCCTGGAGAATTCTACCAAACATTCAAAGAAGAAATAATACCTATTCTCCTGAAGCTGTTTCAAAAAATAGAAACAGATGGAAAACTTCCAGACTATTTTTATGAAGCCAGCATTACCCTGATCCCCAAACCAGGCAAAGACTGCACCAAAATGGAAAATTTCATACCAATACCCCTGATGAATATGGATGCCAAGACTCTCAACAAGATCCTACCTAATAGGATCCAACAGTACATTAAAAAGATTATCCACCATGACCAGGTGGGATTTATCCATGGGCTACAAGGGTGGTTCAACATTCGCAAATCAATCAATGTGATAAAGCAAATCAATAAGAGAAGAGAGAAGAGCCACATGGTCCTCTCAACTGATGCAGAAAAACATTTGACCAGATACAGCATCCATTCCTGATTAAAATGCTTCAAAATATAGAGATAGAGGGAAGGTTCCTCAACTTCATAAAAGCTATCTATGAAAAACCCACAGTGGGTTTTTCAATGCGGAAAAGCTGACAGCTTTCCCTTTGAGATCAGGAACACAACAAGGATGCCCACTCTCGCCACTCTTGTTAACATAGTACTAGAAGTCCTAGCAACAGCAATCAGGCAATGAAAAGAAATAAAAGGCATTCAAATCGGCAATGAAGAAGTCAAACTCTCTCTCTTCATAGACGACATGATGCTTTATATGGAAAACCCAAAACACTCCACCCCCAAACTACTAGAACTCACAGCAGTTCAGTAATGTGGCAGGATTCAAAATCAATGTACAGAAATCAGTTGCTTTCTTATACACCAACAATGAAAATATAGAAAGGGAAATGAGAGAATTGATTCCATTTGCTATAGCACCAAGAACCATAAGATATCTGGGAATAAACCTAACCAAAGAGGTAAAGGACCTGTGCTCGAGGAAGTGTAGAACATTTATGAAAGAAATTGAAGACACAAAAAGATGGAAGAACATTCCATGCCCATGGATCGGAAGAATAAACATTGTTAAAGTGTCTATACTGCCTAGAGTAATCTATACTTTCAATGCCATCCTGATAAAAATTCCACCAGCATTTTTCAAAGAGTTGGAACAAACAATCCGAAAATTTGTATGGAACCAGAAGAGACCCCAGATTGCTAAGGAAATGTTGAAGAAGAAAAACAAAACTGGGAGCATCATGTTGCCTGATTTCAAGCTTTAGTACAAAGCTGTGATCACCAAGACAGCATGGTACTGGCATAAAAACAGATACATAGACCAGTGGAATGAAATAGAGAGCCCAGATATGGACCCTCAACTCTATGGTCAAATAATCTTCAACAAAGCAGGAAAAAATATACAGTGGAGAAAAGACAGTCTCTTCAATAAATGGTGCTGGGAAAATTGGACAGCTATGTGTAGAAGAATGAAACTCAACCATTCTCTTACACCATACAGAAAGATAAACTTGAAATGGATAAAAGACCTCAATGTGAGGCAGGAATCTGTCAAAATCCTAGTGGAGAACATAGGCAGTAACCTCTTTGCTATCAGCCACAGCAACTTCTTTCAAGATAAGTCTCCAAGGCAAAGGAAACAGAAGTGAAAATGAACTTCTGGGACTTCATCAAGTTCCAATGACAAATCTTTTTTTTTTTTTTTTAATTTATTTATTTGACACAGAGATAGAGAGAGTGCAGGAGCAGGCAGAGTAGCAGACAGAGAGCAGGGGAGAAGCAGGCTCCCCACTGAACAAGGAGCCCAATGCAGGGCTCAATACCAGGACCCTGGGATCATGACCTGAGTTGAAGGCAGTCATTCAACCAACTGAGCCATCCAGGCTCCCCTCAAATGATAAATCTTAAACTTTGGTGTTTAATTGTGTTTAAAGAAAAAAATCAAATTACAAAATTCAATTCTATAACAATAAAAGGTACTCACCATGAACGAATAAAATTATATGTAGCTCCAAATGTCTCTGCATTTCATAAAAACTTGACAAATTTAAAGATAAGTATACACTATGAAACCATCACCACAATCCATGCCACAACCTAGCCATCACCTCCAAAGATTTCCTCCTGCCATTATCATTACTACGCAGAACAAAAGACCTACCCCTATTAGCAAATTTTTAAGTATGCATGTAGTAGTAACTATTGGTGCTATGCTGAAAGTAGATCTCTAAGAAACATTAGAAAATCTTTTTTAATTTTATTTTATTATTATTTTTTTTTATTTCATGATGTCCCATAGCCTTCTAAGCCAAAAGCTAGGCTTAATTTTCATTTTCATTTTTTTTTAAAGATTTTATGTATTTATTTGGCAGACAGAGATTAGAAGTAGGCAGAGAGGCAGGCAGAGAGAGAGGGAGAAACAGGCTCCCCGCTGAGCAGAGAGTCTGATGATGAGGGGCTCCATCCCAGGAAGCTGGGATCCTGACCTGAGCTGAAGGTAGAGGCTGAGCCACCCAGGTGTCCTCGTTTTCAATTTCTATCAATTCTGTATCTCCAGAAGCATTTAAAGTAATCTTATGATAAAATTAAAACCAGTGAAGATCTGACCCAGCCTAAGATCCCAGATGTAATGGAAATGAGTGAGAGAGAAGAGGGTAAAATGGGAATTTTCACATGACACCCTTGTCAGATCTTAATACGAAGTCCAAGGCAAGGACAAGAACTTATCATGTATATTTCTTCTAGCAATTGGTGTGGCATAGTATGTCCTTTTCTGTTTTATTTTGTTTTATTCCATAATACGATACTGGAATGCAACATAAATCAAAACATGGAAGATTCTGCATTAACTTTCCAAAATTAAACTTTTTAGCCCTCATGTTTAAGAAACTGGATGATAACATTATTAAAGCTGTCATTGGTATACATCTTTACATATGGAAACACTTATATAACTTAAGAATCATCCAAATTAGAATTTTAGTGCTTTATAAATGAATTTGCTCTTTAGTCTTTTTTTGGGGGGGGGTGATGTTTTATAATACATGGGTGTATTAGCTTTCCTGTGGCATCAGGAGTTGAATGCCTGGTAATTGTTGCATTTAAAAAAATATAGTTATGCTATCACTGAACCTATCTGCAGGAAATTGATAGCTCCAAAATTCATTGCATCTGCCCATTATTCTAATTGCCTTCACATCAAAGCCAAAATTAATCTGTAGTCATTTCCACTTAACATGAAAAGATAAACATATACTAAAACAAAACATAAATAAACCACTTGAAGCTAAAATGTACACTAGTATAGAGAGGTTTGTAAAAAGCTCAGTACATAACTTCTGCTTCAAGTATGGACATACAGAAACCGTATTTTGGCTTTCAATCTGAGATATGGAGTATTGAGACAAAGGAGATGAACCAATACACATGTCATGATCTAAATGAGTAATTATTCTGTAAGGCACCATGTATCTTGGATAAACACTTTGCTGACAAATTTTATACGTAGAATAGTTCTATCTTTATTGCTTTATCTATTGTCTTCATTTGAAGTTCACTCATCATTATACAATTTTTGTCAAATTATGTTTTAAGTTTGTTAATTTTTCTTTTTATTTTTCCACCTAATTTCTAAGAAAGGACTCTAGATAATTTATAGCTATTTCATTAGTAAAAATATGTCTTTATAATATAAAAGAACATTCATATACTAAACCATTCATCCTTGATAAAAATGTTTTCAACTCTATGCATACATTTTCCACATACAAAGTTATATGATCATGCCTGGCTCACCACAGATGTTCAAATTATCCATATTACAAATATTTTGGGGAAAACTAGGCCATATAATTTTTTCCTACCCAAATTTTTGCATTCCATCTACTCACTGGAAAATAGGCTACTTCTAAATTAGTTGCTGATTTCCTATAAAAGCTGGAACCTCTAAACAAAGGGCATCATACCCATGAAAAATCTGTAATTAATTTATGTACAAAGTAGGTTTATTAACATACCACTTTCTAGTGCCCGAGGCACTAACAACATGAATGGCAGTGGTAATGCTTACTAAAAGAAAATTAATGCTTAATATTCATCTTTCCCCAGCTCCAAACAAAACAGAGCAAACAAAAATATCTCCACCTCAAAAATACTTATTGTTCTTGTTACTTTATACAGAAAGGGACACTTGATCTCACTGTACATATTATCTTATCATTATATTTTTATTATTTGCCCAAACTGGTTTTACTATTGAAAGCAGAATAATTGTGCATGGATAGACGGAAAAGAAGAAAAAAAGAGAGAAAGAATGAGAGACAGAAAGGAAGAGACAGAGAGAAAAAACATCTGGGATCATGCTCTTTTCTTAGGCCCTCAAGATATATGACTTTAACATGTTACTGGGCTTCACTGTTAACTGATTTTTAAAAAAATTTAAAAAGTAAATATCCAGGGTTTCTGTGTAAATTAAATGAATCAACTTATAAGAGTGTATCATGTAGATTTCTCTTTAAAAGAAAACAGGGATCAATGGGCACATGTATTAGCAAGAAGCTCTTTACTGACTATACATAGAATTATTTAAACTGCAAATGATTACTTTAGTTAAAGGAGTCACAAATTAAAGCAGAAATGAGAGAGGATTTTCACAATTAAGAATTAAGAATATGAATGCCTCAGAGACAGTTGAAAGAGTATCTTTCTAGGTATTCTTCTCACATAATCTTAAATGACTAAGGATTCATTCTCAGATTGATTTTGATCATTTTAACAAGGTCAATACACCAAATAATAGTTATACTGTGCTCCTTGAATACATGTCTTAATGAAGCAGGAGCACAAGCCATGCCCCACCATTCCTTTGTGCTTAAGCTTACAGCTGCAAGCCATAACCATGAAGTTTTGTGATTTTTTTTTTTTAAGTGGAAGATTAAATGAAATATCTCGCATGGCTAAATTTCACAGAATAGGCATTCACAATTCACATCAGAGTCATCATTAGTTCTCCGGACTGACTTTCAGCATCAGAGTCTTTAGAGATAGGACTCCACATGATAGCAAGCTCCCCAGGTGATTCTTATATTCTTATCTTTCATCTCCAATTAAGCTTCCATTCTTGGCTTCACTGTGTTATTCCATGAGGGAATATGAAAGAGAAGTATCACTTTTATTTTTTTTAACTAATGATATGCATACATGTGTGCATGTATGACAGAGAAAAAAGATAAAAAGAGTACACTTGGCACGTATATCAATATCTTAAAATACGAAATTTCCATATTTTTTTCTTCTCAATTTAACACCAGGACAAATATTTCTTAAAGGTATGGAAATTTGGGGGGCACCTGTGGGGTCAGTGGGTTAAGCCTCTGTCCAGGTCATGATCTCAGGGTCCTGGGATGGAGCCCTGCATTGGGCTCTCTGCTCAGCAGGGAGCGTGCTTCCCCCTCTCTCTCTGCCTGCCTCTCTGCCTACTTGTGATCTCTCTGTCAAATAAATAAATTTTAAAAATCTTTAAATGTATGGGAATTTTTATATTAAACCATTATATAACTTTATTCACTTGCATGGATATAATATACTTTATGTGGAATGACCATAACAGGAACATTGTCTAAGGTTTACAGAACGAGAACTACTACTAAAAATAATCATTGATTCAAAGTAGTTCAGACAATCACAAAAGGTAAATATGTGGTGTGAACTAAGAAAACAAATTTACTGATGTTAATATTACTATTCAGGAATGGGCACTAAAGCCCTAGAGGGCTAGCAGAATTGAAATGTGGTTTTTCAGAACTAAGCTTTTAGTCTCTTGGAATTAGAACAAACTAAAGTGAACAAAGCAATGCCATTTCTTTTTTGTCTCTGAGAACCCAACATGAGCTGAATTTTTCTTAGACATGAAAGTGACAAGAAGGTTCACCTACTAGAGGTTGGAGGCTTTTTGATATCAGATCACTCCACATGACATTGCATTATATGTAGAACATAATATGAGACCTCAAAAAAACAGCCTTAAATACCTGGAAAAAGCCATATTGTTTAGTTTATGTGCCATTTCTCAAGGAAAGTTCCTTTAGTTATAGTTTGTATCCATTGAGAAGAGTCTAAAAGAAAAAAAGTTTCTTAAATATGTTCCTTGAATATACAATAATTTTAATTTTTTCAATCAGAATGTGAATGTTGTATTTTCTTTTTGACTACTAATACCATATCTTTAGCTACTGAATACTTATTTAATATATTATTTATCATTTCTACTGAATATATAGCTAGAGATTTTCCCTGTAGAAGTTTTCCAAATTGTTTTTAGCAACAATGGATTAGTGGTACAATTGTTTCTAATGGCCAAAATAACAATTTTTCTGGAAGAATTAATATAGAGTAGGAAGAGAAGATGTCCAAAAACTTAAACTAGACTATTTCAATTCACTTTAATTCAGGTACTAGAAATGAACTACTGTTGAGAAGCAGTGATTTTTGACAAAGTTATTTAATAAGACTCTCTGTGTTTTGATTGACTATTGCTGTGTAACAAACTACTCCAATAATTAATGGCTTCTAATAGCAACAATTTATTATTTCTCATGATTTTGTGGGTTGACTGAGCTCATCTTAGCCATTCTGCATACGGAGGTGACTGAGCTTACTAGGTTGCATTCAGATGTTGGTTTGGCTAGGCTAGAAAATCCAGATAAATCTTGTACACTTCTCTCTGTCTACATGCGCTGCCTGCCTAAAGATAGCTTGGGTTTCTTTACATTGTAACTATAATACAAGAGAACAGCACAATTTGCAAGTGTTTATAAAATTTCTACTTGTGTGATCTTACTTTTGTTAAATTATGTAAAGAAAGACACAAGTTCAGGCCTGGAGTCAATGTATGAGGGGACCAAATAAGGCATAAATACAGGGAGTAGTTCCCTGGGGAATAGTTAATAGTTATAGTAACAACAGTTTTCACTGTAGTACCACATCACTCAAACAATCAAAATTTAATTAACTGTAAAAAAAATATCTAATTATCTATGTCTCCATGTTTAAATGCATCTTTGTCTTTGAACCTTTGCTTCTAAAATAACGTCTGCAATATAACCCAATTACATGAAAATTAGCATCCTGAGTCATGTTCTAATCATTCCCCATATAGAAGAAACCTAGAAAATATGTTCTTTCTCAAATTATGTTTAAAGTTATGATATGATTTTTGCAACAAGAGACGTGAACATTAGAACCAGATGACACAGTTTCAAATCCCAACTGCCATTTAATAACTGCATGACCTCAGGCAAGTCATTTAAAACTTTTCTAGAAGAATCAAATTTCTCACTCGTGAAATCAGAACTAATATACATATGCTTATTAAAACAATGCTTGGTAACAAGTTTTGCTGACAATGAAAATAAGGATGAGAATGACAAAGGGGACATTACTGTTAAATGATGATAATGTGCATAAACACAAACCGAAACTTCCTTTTGTTCAAAACTGCCAGCAAACATTGGGAAGGTAAGAGCATTGTTCTAGTCTCATGGTGAATTTTTAGTAAGTTTTCCATTGCCTATATGTATACCATCAATTAATATCATGTAAGTTTACTGCATATTACATATGGATTTCAAACACATTTTCAGATCCTCTTTTGGTTGATTTACCAAATATTTGGCTGGTATTGAATTTCTGCAGGTTAGGGGTCTGCCCATCCTTTTTCCTGAACATAAATGGTAACATTTCTCCACTGGAATTATTTTGCTTTTCAGTTGAAAACAGGCAATTTATATGTAAACATCTCTAGGGACTGCTTACCGGAGAAAGCCATTTAATAACCTGTAACAGAGAGTAATTCTTCAGTCTATATCTAGAGGTAATGTGAGCAACTTTGGTTCATTCAGTTCTAGACTAAGGATGCACTTCATGGTAGAGATACGTAACACTCTTGGCACAAATCTACTCTTGTGGTAAGTCTAACGTCCCACTGAAAATATTAACTTGAAAATGCAAATTTAAAAACTACTTGTAGAATGTATTATTTCTCAGATTGGATAAATATCAAATCATATAAAAATGTCATATTTTAGATCCCAACAATTTTGTCTTATGAAAGCATACCACCAATTTCCACTTGTGAATCAACCTCTGCAAAGGATTTTTCTATAGGTAAAAGGTAATAATTTTTATTTTGTTTAAACTGGCATTCAATAATTATTCTTGAACAAATTACTCAAATACTAAACTAGACTCCTAAATACATAGAGAACCAACAACTTTTCTTTTTTACATCTATTCTTTCTTTTTAATTAATTTTTTTAATTTTTTTTATAAACATATAATGTATTTTTATCCCCAAGGGTACAGGTCTGTGAATCACCAGGTTTACACATTTCACAGCACTCACCATAGCACATACCCTCCCCAATGTCCATAACCCCACCCCCTTCTCCCGGCACCCCTCCCCCCAGCAACCCTCAGTTTGTTTTGTGAGATTAAGAGTCACTTAATTTCTTTTTTGGATTTATTAGCAAAGTGTATTAAATTACATTAATGGCAATATAAAGAAAGTAGAAAAAAAGTTAAACTTGTAAGTTTTTAACCCATTGATCCACCCAGGCACCCCTAAACTTGCAAGGTTTTGAGAATATACTGATGTTGAGGATTAAATTGACATTTTGGAAAAGGTTCTGAAAAAAGTGACATATAATCCTCTATGAGTAATTCAATGATGTGGATTTTCATACTGAGAAATGAGCAAAAATACCTTAGAAATCACCGCACTGAATTAGATAGAGAATGATGAATTTTATCAAGGGTCACATACACATCTTACTGATGAGTTATGATTATTTCATTCAACTTTAAAATATAACCCACCTCATTGAAGAGACCCAATATATATTTACAGTATTTCATCCGTGGTTTATTTTGCAAATAACATTTACATATACCAGTATGCTTAAAAATAGGATATTTTTCTTCACACATTACTACTTGGATGACTGCAGCTGAAATGTTGTAAAGCTGTACATATTTAGGGCAAACCATAGGGACTTGCATACATGTGACCATTTTTAAATAAAAGGTGAAAATTTCAAATAATTTCATTGATAGTCTGTGGCTACAAAGGATTGCTTCTAGTCTTAGGAGTATTGTTTCGAGTTGACGAAATAGAAGTTGATCAATTCTCTCAGCTTCCATAACTGAATAAAATATGATCAATATAATCTATGGTTATTAGTTTTCTATGCTTGACTGGGAGTTTGAGCAAGTTGTAATTCCTATTTTGCCTTAGTGTCTAGTTTTCATAATTGAGAACTCTAGTATCAGGCCAGCTGTCTTTGAAATAGATGATCTGGTGAATGTCTCAGTAGTCTAAGCAGGAAAAAAAAAAATAGGCAAGGCTTCTTTTAACTTATTTCTGGAGCAATGACAACTATAATGAGGACTTTTATATACTTAATGCTAAGCACGAATCACTCCGCATAGAAAAATTGAGGATGGTTATCCTCACAGTTCACTTTGTTGAGGTAATGTTAATGCCATTTAGTCACTGTTGATTTAAGTACCCTTGAATTAACCACTAATAGTTGTAAAGGTCTGTGTACTTGCTCCTACAAATCCCCTGGCACAGCCTCCAACAACTTCCCATGCATTTCACAGTTTCTTCTTGGTGAGAAGTGCTTCTTTCCTTTTGAACTCTCATGTTACGGACTAAGGAAAATGAGTGTAGTTTTCTTTTCATTTCACAGTTTATATCTAAGTACTTCTCACCAGGAGAGCTTCAGAATTTTGCTGTAAGCTAAATGCATGTTTCTCTAAATGGTAGCTTTGACCTATGAAATGTGAAATGGTTCTTCTAATGGAAGAGTTCCCAAATAGCTAAGGCTTGGATAGTTCACTAAGTAATTCTTAAAACAAAACTATGATAATTTATACATTATTTTAAAGATTTTATTTATTTATTTGACAGAGAGACAGGGAGAGAGGGAACACAAGCAGGGGGAGTGGGAGAGGGAGAAGCAGTCCTCCTGCCAAGCAGGGAGCCCGTTGCGGCACTCAGTCCCAGGATCCGGGATCATGACCTGAGCCAAAGGCAGACACTCAATGACTGAGCCACCCACGTGCCCATACATTATTTTAGTATGTTATACATTTAATATATAATATGTTTACCATAATGATCATTACATTTTCTATAGCAATTATACCTGTGTTACATTTGAAAGATAATGTACTTTATCTTTACAGTAACTTATACTGTTACAACTACTATATGAAAAAGACTTTAATATAAAATATAAGAAAATTAAATTCTTAAATACACGTGTTACATCTTTTAAAAAAATTGAATGTTTAATGTACTCTTAAGTAGTTACTTCAATAAAAAACATATTGATGTAGAAAAATTTTCTGTTTGGTATTATAGCATATGCAAAGATGACAATTAAAATTATCCCTTAACTGTAAGTTCTTTAAATACACTTTTAAATGTGAATAAATGTACATATAGCCCTAATACACAAATAGAATAAATGATATTATAGAAGCACAAAAGTCTATTTGAACACAGGGGAGGGAAAAATAATATCTACATGGGATGGATCTGCCATCAAAGACTCTTTTTTGCAGACCGCTATGAAAAAGACATGAAGTTGGGGCACCTGGGTGGCTCAATGGGTTAAAGCCTCTGCCTTCTTCTCAGGTCATGATCCCAAGGTCCTGGGACTGAGCCCCGCATTGGGCTCTCTGCTCAGCAGGGAGCCTGCTTCCTCCTCTCTCTCTCTCTCTGCCTGCCTCTCTGCCTACTTGTGATCTCTGTCTTTCAAATAAATAAAATTTAAAAATCTTAAAAAAAAAGACATGAAGTTATTTATATATGATATTTATTGTGAATAAATTAACATGTTTTATATCTGGTCATCCTGAGAACACAACTGTATGGGAATAACAACAACAACAACAAAAAAATGAATTTTTCCAGATGTTATAAGATAGAAATTTCAGAGTATCCATGACACTTCTACTATATAATAAACACAAACTGACAAGATAGTATAATAATCACTTTTAAATGGAACCACAACTCTATAATCAATCACAAAATCATTATTAAGAACCATCAGTCTTCTAAAGTGGTAGGTCTCAACAATAAATGGCCCTGGTAATTTTATTAATATCTTAAAAATAAAACCTATGATTCCTTTCTTTTGGTACTCAATAGAATGCGTGTAGTGTGTGTATATGTTCAGGAAGGTAGAATTATTTTTAAAAAATTGTATAAAAATGTTTATAATGACGTTGAGGGAAAAATACTTATTTATTTATTTTAAAGCCAAAAAGTGGTTTATAAATTGTTCTGCCTTTGCTCAGTTATTACAGAAATTATGAATTTATATCATATATGAATCCAGTGTGCCACTTAATAAAAATGTGCTGACTTAGTCTTTGAAAAGTTTAATCTGTACTTGTTAAGCTTCATTTTTTTTTTTTTTTTTTGCTTTTTATGAAAAGAAAAATTATAAATGATGTTGAGAGGGGTTCCTGGATAGCTCAATTGGTTAAGCCTCTGACTTTTGGTTTTGGCTCAAGTCATGATCTAAGCCCAGAGTTTGCCTGCGATTCTCTCCCTCTCCTTCCCCTTCTGCCTCCCCCCTAGCTCCTCTCTCTTTCTCTCTCTCAAATAAATAAATCTTAGAAACAACAAACCTATATATAATGTTGAGAAAAAAAAAGGACAGTCTTCAAAATGATGTTTTTCATAATTTTAACAGAAAAAAGCATATATTAAACAAACAGTAGAAATATTGTAATTCAATACTTCGGCATTTATAGCATAAGTTTATGTCAGCAACATACACTGTAACTATTGATTTTTAAAAATTATTCTCTAAAATACATTTAAAGTTGTCATTAAAGGAAAGTGGAAATTCTATCCTATCCTTTAGGTGAGCTATATAAAAGCAATATTTAATACATGTTCAGTGCTATGACTTCAAATATTTTTCTGCACTTAGCTTAAAACAGAAATGTACATCTCAGAGTTTTATGCATCTCTACTGATTTGAGAGGATAAATCTTTTGTTTAATATTTTCAATTATATTATTACTCTTAATATTATTTATGAGTACCTGGCTTTCATATGGAAATGTGTTGTAAGGAAAACACATCAAGCACATTCAAATTCTCACTCAAATAAGTTCACAATTCTTATGGAGAGAGTTTTTATCAGCAACTACAGAGGTTGCTAAGACAAATAAAAAGACAAAGGAGCAATTGAAGTAGGTGGGTTTGCCACTAAACAGATGGGCTTAAGAAAGAGTGAAAAAAAAAATTGTTTCAGACAGAGGGAAAAGAGTGAACATTAATCAGAATGCTATTCCAAGTATATAGGGTTGTGTGAAATGAGGTGTGAAGTTTGGAGTGGGTGAAGAAGACAGATTTATAACATGGAGGCATACTTACAACAAAGCAGTTATGATATTTGAATTTCTCACTTCTTTGTCATTAAAAGATCTTAAAATCCTTGAGATCATGCTCTAAGAATTGGTTACATTTGCCTAAGGAACAGCTAAGCCACATTTGCATTATTTCTTAGTTTATAGCAAAATTCTTTAAAAAATGCTGTCCTTAAAGATACTTTATTTTTCTCTGAAAAATCTCACAAGAATATAAGCTACATGAAAAAACGTTTTTAATTATAGAAAATACTTTATCTTGATATTTTGCCTTTATATTTCATGTTGTACATATATACTTTTTTTTATTTATAAATTCAAATGCCATCAGAGATTAAGCAATTTTTATTTACAGATTAAAAGGTTGGTATAAAGCAATAGTTGTGGTGAAGTTCTAGAACTAAAGACATTGGAACAGTTTTTTTGTTGTTGTTTTTGTTTTGCTTTGTTTTTAACATTCTGCTAGCTCAAGAAAAACAAGTTAAATGCAGCTTATGAGGTCTGAAAAATTCTAGAATGACACAGGTTAAGAACACGCTTACTCTGCACAAGTTCATCAATTTACTTAAGTAAGCTTGCTTTCAGAGAAAAATTTGAAACTTACATAATTGATGAAATATCAACTTTACTTCATTGAATATGACGATTTAGAACAACACTTATGTAATAATTACTCACTTAACTCTAATCAATCTCTCTTCACTTTACTAGAAGTCAGGGTCCAAATTCAGTTACCCTGTTGCCAACATACCAAACTCTTACCTTTTCTTCCCTCTGCACCCGTCTTCCCTCTGCACCCGTCTGTCAAAACGAGAATGGGGTATAGATTCCAATGGTCAGGACTTGGTTTTTGTACCTGGTAGCTGAGATCTGTAGGAGACAATGGAATGAAAACCAAAATTTATGTCAGTATAATTTATGCCCCAATAATCCTATTAGGTTTACGTACATATGGTTCAGTAATCAAATTCCAATACCATTCTCCGAAATGACCAAATTCAAATCAAGTCTACATTTCCAAGCTGTTCTTCCCTATGACACTCTCATTCTTACTTGCATCAGTCTTGATTACTGGGTTCTTAATCTATCCCTCATTTAGGGTCTTTTCTATTATTCATTCTGTATCTCATATGAATTTTTACCTTTCTGTCCTGCTGCTTATTTTCCATTACAAGTACTAAGGGATAATGGCAAGTCAAACAAGATAAAGGTATAAGACATATAAACAATATTGAGAAACATGTAGTCATTGGTAAACTTAGAATAGTTTCATTCAACTATCAGGGCATGGGAAACCAGGTATCAACAGATGTTCCCTTTCAATCCTTCTTCCTTATTATCATAGGACTAACTCCTCCATTATGCAATTCTGGCAACTTCAGTCTTCCAGTTAATATACTTCCATGGCTTCCAATTTCTCTCAAGATAAGATATACTTAGGTTAGAAAGCTCAGCTAAGCACAATACATTTCTTCAAATACGCCTGCATTTTTTCTTACTTTGGCAATTCCTTTGGGTTGGAATAGTCTTAAACTATTTTTCACTTGGCCTGTCAAGACTCTAATTCTTCAGATGTTGTTATTTCATTTTGATGTATGTGGGGGGTTTATGTGTATGTTTTAACCTCTAAACTAAATCAGATACTCATGACGTCTGCAACCATTGATTTAAAATTTTATTTTAAATACTGGTGTCACTTAGCTTATATAAAATGCTTATATATATTTAATTCCCATGAAGGTATGAGCTTTGTCTTTGTGACCTGCAAATAAACCATCAGAGGATTGCACAATTTTAAAAAATTCTAATAAGTGAATGAATGCATGATTGAATTAATTGATGGATGGATGGACAGAATTGTCAATGAATGAGTAAATGCTACTTTGTGAAAAATCTGAGGTTACAGAGTTTCAAAATCTATGCTAAAGACTGAGTTATATATTTAAACCAAGGCTGCGAAAAAAACAAAAACAAAAACAAAAAAATAATGTGCATTTGAGGGAGGTCCATAAAAGACTAGGAAATGCAGAATTTTTTAAGTGATTTTATGAAGTTACTGCATGAATCTTGACAAACAGTTATTATACTTAATTCTCACACTGCAGTAGAAATAATACAGGGATGGGAAAGATAATCTTTATTTCTCCATGTAAACAGAGACTTGGTTAAGTACTTTACTTCTCTAAACCTATTTCTACCAGTAGACCAGATGATTTTAATACCTACTTAAGGGCAAATTAAATAAATAATTAATTAAATTATTAATGATTTCCATGTGCCAGTCACAAAGTAGGCATTTAATGTTACTTGCAGTTACATTTCTTATGTCATGGATCTCTTTTTTTTATTTACTTGCTTACTTATGTTTTAGGGAGAGATAATGACTACCTGTGTGAGCAAGGTAGGGAGGAGGAAGAGCAGAGGGAGAGGGAGAGAAAGAATCCCAAGGAGGCTCCACACCTAGTGCAGAGCCAGATGTGAGGCTCCATCTCACAAAACTGAGATCATGACCTGAGCCAAAATTAAGAGTCAGAAGCTTAACTGACTGAGCAACCCAGGAGTCCCATCATGGATCTCTTTTAATGTTGTTATCTTGTTCTTCATAATCTTCTGGCTATTTTTGGATCAGGCCCAACTCAATCTCTCACTGATAACCACATAATGTGTGGTTCCTATTACCATCACAGAGTGAAAGTAGAAAAACGACAGTTTTTGATAGTTCACTCATTCAACATATATTCATTTAAGAACATACCAAATGCCAGAATCTGTCTAGGTCCTGGAGATACAGTAATTGACACTTGAAGTATTATGAAGAAAAATAAAGGATGGAGAAATGGTAGTGCCATGCTTCAACCTGGAGTTATGGTTTGAATTGACCTTTTAATAGAGTTGTCAGGGAAAAGCTTTCTGAAAAGATGACACTTTATCAAAGACCTGAATATGTATGAAAGAAGAGGGACTAGCATGTTCAAGGCCCTGAGGCTGAGGGTGCCCAGCATATTTAAGGAATACTAAGGTTCGAACAGAATAAGTGGAGTATTAGAGATCAAAATAAAGATTAATAATAATAACAGTAAGAGGATTAGATAATGTAGTTTTTTTTCTACTTAAAGGTAAGAAGAGAAATCATTAAAGAATCTGAGTAAATAAAAGATATAATAGGACCCAGGGATATGGACAGTAAGATTTGAGATCACAAAGGAGATATACTATGTAGAGAATAGACCATAGAGGCAAGCTTAAAACCATGAGAGACTGTGGACTTTGAGAAACAAACTGAGGGTGTTGGAGGGGTGGGGGGTGGAGGGGTTAAGTGACCCTGGTGGCAGGAATTAAGGAGGCACATATTACATGGAGCTCTGGGTGTGGTGCACAAACAATGAAACTTGGAACACTGAAAAAATAAAATAAAATATAAAAAATCTGTAAGACTGCTAAGGAAATTATCACAGTAATCCAGGAAAAAAAGATTATGAAGGGTTAAATTGGGGCAGCAGGTGTGGGGGCAGTGACACAGTGTCTGAAAGGACAATCAACAGGACTGATAGATCACAGAAGGGATGTTAAAGAGAAGACAGAGTAATGACTCCAAGTTCTTATCCTGTGTAACTGCTAGTTCCTGCAAAGTAGAAGGTTGTCATAGGAGCAGGTAAGGGTAGGGTGTGGCAGGGATACAAATATGCTCTCAGGACACTTTCAAGAGAGAAAGTCCATCCAGCTCAGAAGAAAATGGCTAGCTGATGGCTACTGGCTGCTAGTTCCTTCAGGGTTTGCTTCAGCTCTCAAGCCAACATCATGCTTTTCTCAGGATGAATCCAGTGGAAGAGTTAAAGAAGGTGATGGTATCACTTCTGGAGAAGGAGTGAGAAAGTCATTTAGGGACCTTGTCATTTTCATCCAACAGGAGACACTTCTAAGAAGGGCAATTTTTGCTCCAGAGCTCACTGAGCTGGTAGTAACTGTCAGATCTACCTCCTAGTCTAATAACTTCCCCAACTGAATCATGTTTCCTCCCTTTAACTTTCACAGCTCTAACCCCTGACAAGTCTTTTGCATTCCAAACTCACTGCAAAAAGAATTCTCAGGTTATAAGGGAACAGTCTGTCCTAGGGAATTAATTAATCTAAGAAATCAAATCTTCCCATTTGGTCCAAATCTCTACAGGGAACAAAGTACAGCACAGGCATGTGCATCAACTCTGAGTGCAGAAATGAAGACTCAACTTTCCTTAGGGCATCATCATCTGCTTATATGGCCAGAGTACTTTCATGTCTGAAACTCTAGATGAACCTTCCTCAGGCAAAAAGATGGTATTCCATGAAGTCTAACACTTTACTTATTTTGATGTTACAATCCCATAAAAGAACAAATTCCTTTTTTTTCCACATGAATGTTCTTAAAATGTGTGGGATCAGCTGTCATAGCTTCTTATATCTTCCCTCATTTTAAGCAGAGTATTATGATTTTTTCTAACGTTACTTATACTTATCATTTCCTCTTTGCTGTTAGCACTATATTCTGCAACCCAAAACTTAAGAAATTTCTCAGCATAGGCCATCCAGATTACTTCATAGGTAAAAAGCAAAATGTAAACAGTAGTGTTAGTATTAACTTAAAATTTTTATTATTATGATTTTAAATATGGCAAATTAATATCATCAGAGTGTTTGTAAGTTTACTGATGTATATCTGTATATTTATGTGTGTGTGGTTTTATTATCTATGTCTACTACTATATTTAATCAGTTATTGTGCAGTAAAAAAGGGCATTAGATTTAAAGAAACAAATCTAAATTCCTATTTCTGATTCTGCTAATTCTTATGTATCTGATATAGCCCAAGTCACAATTGCTTGACTTTGGGCTCCTTATTTTAAAAAGCGGTGTAATAGATGTAAACATTTTGTAAACCATATAAATACATAGTTATGAACACAGATATTTACATAGTTATGACATGGTTGTTGGTTTAAATGTTTGTATGTCAAACTGGCTAGCTCATCTATCATAATATTCACTGCATGTTTGATATCTGATTCAATTAGCAGTTATCTATGCAGTTTAACAGGCATGAATCACTTGGCCCATTTGCAGTTAATTGATTACTTGATGATAAACTTGTAACAGTCAATCTAATTGCTCTAGGAGGACTAGCCTAAAATATTGTCTAAAGGTAGCATGCACTTGTCCATTTATTCATTTTGCCAAGTATTGTTCAGTATTTATTGTATTTCAGAGGAAATGTGCTAAGTCTAGTCCAATACTGTGGTACTCTAGTAAAATATACAACAAGGTTGTTGCTTAAACCATTCACCTTCAATACCTTAAAAAATATAAATAATAATAAACTACAAATATGCATACTCAGGGTATTTTTACATTCCAAGATATAGTTCTGCTTTTTTATATTGATATAAATTACCATTATTTCTCTTTAAACATAATTTATATAAAAAGTTAAACCATCTTATTTTCTCTTCAAATTTGACATGGTATCACACACATACACATATAAATATATTTTTTATTATGGAAAATAAAATATATATTATGTATTTTGTATGGATATATACAGAATTGGGTCATTTAACAAAGAATTCATAATACTTGTGTATAATTTTAAACAACCGGATTAAATCATCCTTTCATCCATCCATCCATCATTTATTCTCTATGCTGTACAATGTTTTGTTTGTTTCCTTCTATCATTAGCCCAATTTCTCTGAATATGAAAGGTGCTTAATAGTGATTTGGCTCTTATTTCTGAAAATCCCTACTTTACAAGGGCTAGAAGCATTTACTGTATTATACATAGACACAAAGTGCCGCTTAGTCATTGCTGGGTAAACTGTTCCTTTAAAAAAAAGTCATTTTTTGCATTCACTACATATTTATCTCAGTTTGGGAAATAAAATATAAACATATTGGAGAAAGAAGAGATAAAATTTGAAGGATAGCTAGTTTTCTTTTTTCTTTCTTGATTTGGGTTGGTTCTAAAAGCACAGTATATGTAACAAAAGAGATCATTATGGTCTCCCTTTGATGTGTGAGCCTCTCTATGTAGCGTGTATTGAAAGCTGGAAGTCAAAATCAGAATGTGATGTGCACTTCACTCATCCTTCCAGTACTGACTGCATTCCTCTGAACTGACATAGAATTGATATAATCTAGTGTGATTCCATCACTAAAGACAGCTCAGCATGAGAAGTAAATTTCATAGAGCTCTATGGATTCCCTGTAGCTCTAATATTTCTGAGTGGACACCCATTTTCTTGGAAATTTCTGAAGTTCTCAGAATATGGTAGAGCACTACAAATGATTCTTAAACCTATTCATCTGTACTGTCTATATGGCTTAGGAATTTGGAGACAATGAGAGAAATCAGCATATACATCCCTCCTATGTAGTTTCTTATATAATAATAATATAACTTTATGCAGAATGTCAGCCAAGTCTCTCAAGCCAAATGAAAACATAAACATATTATCCCCTAAATCAGAAAACATTTGCAAACCTCCCAGGCCAAAGAACTGCACAGTTTGAATACATTTCCATTAAGAAATGCTACCATATGCACACAGCTTAAATATCTATACCTTTTCAGTTTCGCTCATTACTAATTTTAATGGGACTTTGTGTAATCAGAATAATGCCAAGGTATAAAGTGAATATATTTCTGTAATGAAAATCGAGATAATGATTATGGCTTCTGATGCATGTAATGTGATAAAGGCAATAATGAGTAATTTTGGAGGCAATTACCTTACATAATATTTTTATTATGCATTATTTTCATCTAGAAATTTTTGTTGAAATAAAACAAGTGCATTTTCAATTTAAATGCTGTTATGTAAATAATATGCAGCACAATATGGTGTAAAATTTTTAAAAGTTAGAATAATAAGACTACTGCTAGATGTTTTATTGTAATCTTAATATTCTCTATACAGTTCAGAAACCTAAAAATATAGGTGTATTATGTGATAGTCAATATAATAATTTAATCCTTTAAAGAAGATAATAAACATCTTCACTATCCCTTCACTTCACTTTAAAGAAGATAATAAACATCTTCGGATTAAATTATGACTGTTAGGATCAGGACATACTATTATGTAAATAAATTGGAAATCTTCAAATATCAAAATAGCGAAGGAAAAAATGTAGTCTTCGACAAAACAATATAAACTGGTTCTAAAACCTATGTGTCCATCAGGATCAAGACAGAAATCTTGTCATATATCAATTCCTGCATGGCCAGTGCAGATATTCTTATACACCTGGCCTTGGAATTAGTTAGAATTTGTATTTTTCATAAGTAGCTTAGGTGATCCATGGTCTTGTAATGGAAATCTATCTCTGCACAGAGCAAAACTAGGCAACAGTTTAAGAATGCCTTACCTCCAAGCAGGATAGATGACTATATTCAGAGGAAACGATTATCTTACTGAAATCAAAAGATTCTTTCCATGCACCAAAAATATATCACTTCAAAAACTTCATTTATTATAAACAGTTCAAGCTCATATAGTCATGCTTAAATATATTTTGAGACATGTCTTATCTAGACTGTTCAATATTTTAAGAGGTCGCCAAACTTATTCTTTATATTTTTATATATTTTTAATCTTGAAATATGTTATATAAAAGATTATGTGACATATATGTATATACCTAATTTAAAGATTAATAAAACAAAACAAAATGCTAACAATTTATATAAAGACATAGAATATTATCTGAAGGTTTTTTTTTTTAAGATTTTATTTATTTATTGGACAGAGAGATATAGAGAGAGCACAAATAGGCAGAGGGAGAGGGAGAAGCAGACTCTCTGCTGAGCAGGGAGCCTGATGTGGGGCTCAATCCCAGGACCCTGGGTTCATGATCGTACCCGAAGGCAGTCGCTTAACTGACTAAGCCATGGAGGTGCCCCTATCTGAAGTTTTGAAGAACCTATAATCCCTCCTGAATTCAATCCCTCTTCTTCTTCCCAGAGGTAAATATTTTGTTGAATTTAGTGCTACTACTCCTTTGCTTTTTGTATAATGAATGGATGACCCTCAAAAATAAGATCAAACACTGAACAATCAGAATGGATGCTGCTGGGTAGCACTGGTGTGGGGTCCCTGAGGGTCCATATGTGCTGGGGATGAGTGCATGTAGATATTATGAAGACTGAAGCTAGAAGTTTGGAATGATGTAGGAGGGAGGATCTCTCTAAATGTAAATATAAATTGGAATTCAGGAAGGGGCCTTCCCAGTAAAGGACCCTGAGGCATAAATTTCATTTGCTTCACTATAAATCTGCCTCTGGTGAGACAGTGGGGAGTCAGCATTACTAATACAGTGAAATAAACTGAAACAACACAAATGTTCATCAAGAAGAAAATGACTAAATACTAGTACCATGTTCATATAGCTAAATACCACATGATGATAAAAATGAAATAAAGTGTGATGCATTACATATATGAGTATATGCATTAATTTATATAATATTTAACATAGGCAAAACAAAATACGTATTTAGATGCACTTATGTATATCAAATATTGATATCTTATATCATAGCATATCATATCGTACCATATCATAATAGAGATATGGCAAAACAGTGCTATCAGCCAGTTTGCTTTAGTGTGGCAAGACCAGCTATTAGAATGTTGAAATGCTTCCATACTGTTTGATAAGCAGGCACTGTCCTGCTCACCACAGAAGCTCTGCACCCAAAGGACACCAATTACCCAGAATGTTCTGTCCCCTATCCTAGGACCCTCTGGTTATCTTCACTAGTAACACCTCTCACCAGAGGCTGATTTGTATACAAAACAGCAACAGTTCTTTAATGACCTGTTCTATCTCGCTAAAGCATCTTATAACCTTACTATAAAGAGCTAGAGATGGGCAACAGGCTAATTAATACATGTCAAAGGGTTCTTTATAATCTGTTACCATATACTACTTAAGTGGTCTAGCGGTTAGTTTTAGAATATGGGGTCAATTAGCACCTATTTTGCTAATCTGTGTCTCTAATATAAACAATTACATTTCATACAGGCTATCACATATTAAGCATCCATATGCCTCACACACCCAAAAGTTTTATAAAGCCTGAGGAAGACCTCTTGCAAAAATTCTTCTTCACTCACTCATGACTTGTAAGCTCCTCAGTCTATTTACTTTCTTAGAAAATCAAATAATCCATTCTACTCTCTCTCCCAAACTCTGTACACTTCTGTTTAAAAACAATCAGCTGATTTGCTTATGCTAATACTGTGTAACTTTGATTGCTTTTGAGTAGTACAAAAGAAACTGGATGTTACATTATATCTATATTATCTTTGACTTAATTGTACCACATTATGTGTATTTCCCTTCTTTTTCTTTTCTATGTGTATTTCCCTTCTTTTTCTTTTCTTTTCTTTCTTTCTTTCTTTTTTTTTTTTTTTTGAAGATTTTATTTAATTATCTTAGAGAGGAAGGGAGCATGGGAGCAAGCAGGTGGAGGAACAGAGGGGGAGGGAATGAGAATCTGAAGCAAACTCTGCACTGAGTACAAAGTGTGACATAGGGCTCAAGTCCAGGACCAGGAGATCATGACCCAAACTGAAACCAAGTCGGATGCTTAACCGACAGAACCACCCAAGTGCCCTTTCCCTTTTCTGATTCTTTTTTAAATCTGATTTTATCCTATTTTGGTATATTTGTATTTAACTACTTCAAGCATTTCTAAAAAAATTATGTGTGTATATATGTATCTATGTTAATGAAGCAAGGACATTTGTATCTCATTATTCTTTGCTGACCAGGCAAATATTATCATCTATTCAGCTTCTGCTGTGATATCTACTTGGTCATGTTAAGAATTTGTTTTATGGGGCACCTGGGTGGCTCAGTGGGTTAAGCCTCTGCTTCGGCTCAGGTTGTGACCTCAGGGTCCTGAGACCAAGCCCCCCCCACCCCCTGCCTGCTGGTCTGCCTACTTGTGATCTCTTTCTGTCAAATGAATAAATAAAATCCTAAAAAAAAAAAAAAAAATTGTTTTATGGTTTACCTCTCTTTTTTTCCTCTCCTATGTTCGTCTGTTTTGTTTCTTAAATTCTACATGAGTGAAATCACATGATACTGTTTTTCTCTGACTTATTTTGCTTAGCTCAGTGCTCTCTAGCTCCATCCACATTGTGGTATATGGATAGATTTCATTCTTTTTTACGGCTGGAGTAATACTACATTATACAGACACACACATTGTATGTATATTTATATAAACTACATAAAAATAGGTATTTGTATATAACACGCGCACACACACACACACACACACACACCCCACATCTTCGTTATGTGCTTTATCCGTACATCAGTTGATGGATATTTGGGCTCTTATCATAATTTGGTTATTGTTGATAATGCTGTTATAAACACCAGGATGCATGTATCCCTTCAATTAGTATTTTTGTATCTTCTGGGTGAATATCTAGTAGTGCAATTGCTGGGTTGTAGGGTAGCTCCATTTTTAACTTTTTAAAGATCTCCATGCTGTTTTCTAGTCACTGCACCCATTTGCAGTGTAAGAGGGTTTCCCTTTCTCCACAACACCTGTTGTTTCTTGTGTTGTTAATTTTAGCTATTCTGATGGGTGTGAGGTGATATATCATTGTTGCTTTGACTTGTAGTTCCCTGATGATTGATGTTTAACATCTGTTCATGTGTGTATCATCCATCTGCATAACTTCTTTGGTTAAATATCTATTCTCCTATCTTCTGTCCATTTTTTAACTAGATATTTTTTGACTGTTGTATGTTATAAGTTCTTTATAGATTTTGGATACTAATTCTTTATCAGATATGTCATTTGCAAATCTTTTCTTATTCTGTAGGTTGCCTTTTAATTTTATTGACTGTTTCCTTTGCTCTGCAGAAGTTTTTATTTTGATGAAGTTCTAATAGTTTATTTTTGCTTTTACTTCACCGCCTCAGGAGAAACACCCAGTAAGAAGTTGCTACAGCCAATATCAAAGAGTTTACTGCCTAAATTCTCCTCAAGGATTTTAATGGTTTCCTGTCTTTCATCACTTTGAATTTATTTTTGTGTATGAGCAAGAAAGTGGTTCAGTTTCATTCTTTTGAATGTTGCTGTCCAGTTTTCCCAGGACCATTTGTTTAAAAGATTGCCTTTTTTTTTTTTTTTAAAGAGAGATCAAGCATGTGTGCATACAAGTGGGAGGTGGGGGTGGGGACAAGCAGAGGGAGAGGGAGAGAGAGAATCTTTTTTTTTTTTAATTTTTTTTATTTATTTATTTGACAGAGATCACAAGTAAGTAGAGGCAAGCAGAGAGAGAGAGGAGGAAGCAGGCTCCCCACTGAGCAGAGAGCCTGATGCGGGGCTCCATCCCAGGACCCTGGGATCATGACCTGAGCCAGAGGCAGAGGCTTTAACCCGCTGAGCCACCCAGGTGTCCCGGAGAGAGAGAATCTTAAGCAGGTTCCACCCCCTAGAAAGAAGCCCAACATCACACTTTATCTCATGACCCTGAGATCATGACCTGAGCTAAAATCAAGAGTCAAACACTTAACCAACTGAGGTACCCAGGTAGCTCAGTGATATTCTTTCCTGCTTTGTCAAAGATTAGTTGACCATATAGTTGTGGGTTCATTTCTGGGTTTTCTATTCTGTTCCATTGATTTACGTATCTGTTTTTGTGGCAGTAACATATTGTCTTGATCACTACAGCTTTATAAAATAAGTTGAAATCCAGAATTGTGATGTCTCCAGCTTTGCTTTTCTTTTTCAAGGTTTGCTTTGGCTATTTAGGGTCTTTTGTGAATCCACACAAATTTAGTAATGTTTGTGCTAGCTCTGTGAAAAATGCTGTTGGTGTTTTGATAGGGATTTCATTAAATGTGTGGATTGCTTTGGGTAGTATAGACATTTTAATGATATTTGTTCTTTCAATCCATAATCATGGAATATTTTTCCATTTCTTTGTGTCATCTTCAATTTCTTTCATTAGTGTGTTATAGTTTTCACAGTGTAGATATTTCCCCTTTGTTTACATTTATTCCTAGGTATCTTATGGTTTTGGGGGCAATTGTAAATGGGATCAATTCCTTGATTTCTCTTTCTGCTGCTTCATTATCAGTGTATAGAAATGCAACAGACTTCTGTATGTTAATTTTGTATCCTATTACTTTACTAAATTCATGTATCAGTTCTAATAATTTTTTGGGAGTCTTTTGGGTTTTCTACATACAGTATCATGTCATCTGCAAATAGTGAAAGTGTGACTACTTCTTGCTGACTTGGATACCTTTTATTTCTTTTTGTTGTTTGATTGCTGAGGTTAGGACCTCTAGTACTCTGTTAAAATAACATTGATGAGAGTGCACATACCTCTTGTTCCTGACTGTAGAGGAAAATCTCCCAGTTTTTCCCCATTAAGAATGATATTAATTTTAGGTCTTTCATATATTCATTTATGATGTTGAGGTATGTTCCCTCTATCTCTACTTTGTTGAGGGTTTTAATCATGAATAGATTTTGTACCTTATCAAATGCTTTTTCTGCATCTATTGAGAGTATCATATGGTTTTTATCCTTTCTTTTGTTAATGTGGTATATCATATTGATTGATTTGCACTGTATTGGTTGATTGATTTGCATCATATACTGAACCACCCTCATAGTCCAGGAATAAATCTCACTTGATCATGGTGAATGATTCTTTTAATGTACTGCTGGATTTGATTTGCTAGCATTTTATTGAGAATTTGTGCATCCATGTTCACTAGGGATATTGGTCTGTAGTTCTCTTTTTTAGTGGAGTCTTTGTCTGGTTTTGGTATCAGGGTAATGCTGGCCTTATAGAATGAATTTAGAAGTTTTCCTTCCATTTCTAGTTTTTGAAATAGTTTGAGAAGAATAGCTATTAACTATTCTTTAAATGTTTGGTAGAATTCTCCTGTGAAGCCATCTGGCCCTGGACTTTGTTTGTTGGGGTACTTCAGATTACTGATTTAATTTCTTTGCTGGTTACTGGTGTATTCAAGTTTTCTATTTGTTCTTGTTCAGATTTGGTAGTTTATATGTTTCTAGGAATCTATCCATTTCTTTCAGGTTGTACAATTTGTTGGGATATAGTTTTACATGATATTCTTTTTATAATTGTTTGTATTTCTGTGGTGTTGGTTGTCATTTCTCCTCTCTCACTTGTGATTTTATTTGGGTCTTTCCTCTTTTCTTTTTGATAAGCCTGGCCAGGGATTTATCAACTTTGTTACTTTCTTTATAGAATTAGCTCCTGGTTTCATTGATTTATTTTCTTAAAGTTTGTATATCATTTATTTCTGCTCTAATCTTTATTATTTCTTTCCTTCATTGCAGTAATAGCAATTTAGGGTTCATTTGTTATTCTTTTTCTAGCTCCTTTAGGTGTAGTAAGGTTGTTTATTTGATATTTTTCGTGCTTCTTGATGTAGGCCCATAGTGCTATATACTTCCCTCTTAAAGATTTTTATTTATTTATTTGACAGACAGAGATCACAAGTAGGCAGAGAGGCAGGCAGTGAGAGAGGAGGAAGCAGGCTCCCCGCAGAGCAGAGAGCCTGATGTGGGGCTCTATCCCAGGACTCTGGGATCATGACCTGAGCCGAAGGCAGAGGCTTTAACCCACTGAGCCACCCAGGTGCCCCTATATACTTCCCTCTTATGAGCACTTTTCCTTCATCTCAAATGTTGTGGGCCATTTTGTTTTCATTTTTATTTGTTCCCATGTACTTTTTAAATTTCTTCTCTAATTTCCTGATTGACCCATTCATTCTTTAGTAGCATGTTGTTTAACTTCCATGTATTTGTGTTCTGACTTTTTTCTTGTGGCTGACTGTTTCACAGTGTGATCAGGAAATATGCTGGGTATGTTCTCACTCTCTTTGTACTTGATGAAGCCTGATTTGTGATCTAATATGTGTTCTATTTTGGAGACTGTCCCATGTACACTTGAAAAGAATATGTATTCTGCTGCTTTAGGATGAAATGATCTGAATATATCTGTTAGGTCCATCTGGTTCACTGGGCCATTCAAAGCCACTGTTTCCATGTTGATTTTATGCTTATATGATCTGTCCATTGATGTAGGTGGGTGTTAAAGTTCCCTGCTATTACTGCATTATTATCAATGAGTTCCTTTATTATTGCTATTAATTGTTTTATATATTTGGATGCTCCCAAGTTGGGGGCATAAATATTTATAATTGTCGATTCTTCTTATGGGAGAGTCCCCTTTATTCTGCTATTGTGCCCTTCTTCATCTTTTGTTACAGTCTTTGGTTTAAAATCTTGTTCACTCTGGCTTTCATTTAATGTCTATTTGCCTGATAAATGTTTCTTCATCTCCTTACCTTCAATCTGCAGGTGTCATTAGATCTAAAATGAGTCTCTTGTAGGCAGTGTATACACTTTGGTCTTTTTTTTTTTTTTTTTAAATCTATTCTTGACACCCTATGTCTTTCGATTGGAGCATTCAGTCCACTTCCATTCAAAGTAATTCTGAGAAATATGCATTTAGTGACATTTTATTGTTTGTCATTGTTTCTGGAGACTTTTTCTCTTCTTTCTTGTCTTTGTCACTTTTGATCTTTCCTTTCCACTCAAAGAATCCCCTTTAATATTTCTAGCTACCAACCCAGGTCTGGGTTAGTGGTCACAAATTCCTTTAGGTTTTTGTCTGAGAAATTCTTTATCTCTCCTTCTATCTGAGTGGTAGTCTTGCTGGATAGAGTATTCTTGGCTGCAGATTTTCCCCATTTAGTACGTTGAACATAACATGCCACTCTCTTCTGGTTTGTCAAGTTTCTGTGCCAAGATCTGCAGCTAGCCTTATAGGTCTCCTTTTAAGTTAGGGACTTCTTTTGTCTTGCTGCTTTTAGGTTTTTTCCTTTATGGCAATATTTTACAAATTTAATTACAATATCACTTGGTGTTGGCCTGCTTTTGTTGATTTTGATTGGAGTTTTATACATCTCTTGGATTTGGATTCTATTTCCTTCCCCAGATTAGGGAAGTTTTCAGTTATTATTTCCTCAATTAAGTTTTCTCCTCTCCATCTTCTGGGACTCCTATGCTACATATATTATTACACTTGATGGAATCACTGAGTTCCCTAAGTCTATTCTTATGTTCCATAATTCTTTTTCTCTTTTGTTCAGCTTCATTATTTTCCATTATTTTATCTTCTATATCACTTATTTGTTTCTCTACTTCTTCTATCCTTTTGTTCATTCCTCCAGTTAGCATTGAATCTTAGTTATTGTGTTTTTCATTTCTGTTTTTTTTTTCTATTTGTCTCTGCAGTAAGGCCCTCCCTGAATTCTTCCACTTTCTTCACAAGCCTGGCAAGTATTCTTATGATTGTTGCTTTAAATTCTCCATCAGGCATATTACTTCTATCTGATTCGATCAGATCTCTGGCCTTGAGCTTATCTTGTTCTTTCATTTGGGATGAATTCCTCTGTCTTGGCATTTTGTCCTAATCTCTGTCTTCTTCTCTGTATTAGAAGAGCCTCTTAATGTTTCCTGCTCCTGAGAGTAATAGCTTTATGAAGAAGTCATATATTGTCCAGTGCCTGGTGTTTCAGGGAGTGTCTCTGGTGCGTGCTGTGTGTGCTCTGCTGCTATATTTTGGCTGCTCTTATTCTTTAGCCCAGTCATTTGCAAGGCTCTCCTTGCCTGCAGTAGGAAGTGTTTAGAGCTTGGCCAGAATGGTGAGTTTAAACTAGATGTGCCCTGGTCTGCTGTTAAGACACTTGATGCTATTTCCACTAGAACTGAATCCTTGTAGTACTCTGTCAGGAAACATGGTGTGGGTAGAGGTTTATGCTGTTTTTTTTTTAGGGTAGGGGCCTGCTGTGCTGGGTGTGAGGCACACTTGCTCGAGAAGGGCAATACCTGTGGAGCACAGAGGGGCAGGACTTGTGTAAGAAGGTTAGGCAGTCAGTGTGGGCACTGTGCTGTTTACTGCAGATGGTTCTGTGTTTATGCTGAGGGGTGGGAGAGGGAAATGGCACAGTCAATTCCTTTGGCCCAGGAGATGGGGTCTCTGTGCTGTTTGGGTTATTTGCCTGCCTTCTTTCCAGGATCAGAGCAGTGCCCTCCGGGCTCTATTGCAGCCAAACCTGATGACTTTTAAAACTCCAAACTTTAGGAATATACTGTGTGGAGGGGCCTGTGCTGGTTTTCTAGGTTGGGTCTCACCCCACTAGGACGGATGCAGTTTTGACTGAGAAGGGAGGGCAGTTGCATCACAGTGCAAGGGTGTGGGACTTGGAATAGGCAGGCTAAGCAGCCAGTGTCAGGATGAGCTGCTCTGGGCAGGTGGTTCTGTAACTATGCTGAGGGGCAGGGGAAGTAAATGGCACCCAGCAGCTCTTTTTGTCCCAGATAGGGGTCTCTGTGAATGCTCGCTTTCACAGATGTACTCCCAAGAAAAGTGAACAATTTTCCCATTCATGCCTTAGGCATTTCTCAGATCATGCCATCTTCCCCCAGGGTGTTTGCCTGCCTTTTCTCCAGCAGTAGGGCAGCGCCCTGAGAACTCTATTGCAGCCAAGCCTGCTGACCTTTTTTAAAACTCCAGTCTTGGAACCCCGGTGGTTGTACAAACTCACAAAAATCAGCCCCTCTTGTTTTCCTAGCCAATGGCTTTGGGGAAGTGTTCTCCTTGTGCATTCATTCTCCTGCGTTCTCCTCCCTCTTTCTCTCACCTTTCTCCACAACTAGGGTTCCTTTTCTTCTGTAGCACCGTGATCATTTTTTCCCCAAACCACATCTCCACACTTCCTACCTTCCTTGACATGGACTCTCTCTCCTTCTAGTTCTGGAGTTTGTTCCATCAGTCCTTAGGTCAAGTTCTTGGATTTTCAGAATGAATTGATAGTTATCTACTTGTGTTCAAGGAATGAGATGAGCCTAGGGTCCTCCAATTATGCTGCCATCTTAATTATGAATCTCCATTTTCTTTAAATTCTTATTTCTTATTTAAAGAAGATGGATGCTATTTCTGATTTGAGAACTGATTGAATAGTCAATCCTGGGGCTAATTTATTTCCTGAAGTGTATTTTTCTGTTTCTCTCAAAATTTAGTCACTTAATTTCAGTTTGGGGGATATTCCTTTATTATCACTGCTACTTTAAAATTCTAATAGTCAAAGGAACATTATTTTGTTCAATCTTCTTTAGCACATCTTCACAATAATTTTATGACCATCCTTTTACAGATCTCTATTTACTTTTCCTCAGTAACAGGAAAAGGATTGGGTATTCTGTTATATCAATTCTTTATAAAAGATGTGTCAAGTACGTGGAAGCTAAATGACACCTGATACTAGTCTGAAATTAAGTAAAATATATGAGACATTATGACATAGTCAATAAAGGTGACAAAGATGAGTATCTTTAGGAAATTATAACAGAAACGAAGACACCTGGGTAGCTGGATTGAACCTAAGAAACTGTTTGGGAGACACTCATTTCTTTTTTAAACTGTGAAGGTGATAACATGGTAGCAATATTTATTAATAATTTTATCTCTCCACCAGTAAATAGTGAACAACACATACTTCTTTGATTCCTGTTATTACTTTCAAAAAGCAATTTTTATTTATTCTTTAATTTGCTATTTTGGAGTTTCCTGAACTAAATTCCTGAAAAAGATCATTCTTGCATAGCCTCCTTAAATATACTAGATGCTATCTGCAGATGGCACATAAAAAGGTCCCTTAACACTGACAGCAGAGTTTATGGTTAATAACAGAGCATCTTCATTATATCTCCAGATTGGTTTTGTAGATTTGGCCAAGCTTATATGGACATGATTCAGTACATAGGATCCAGAGAAGTATTAAACAACGCATTAGTCAAATGTATTAGTCAATTTAATATATATTGCTTTGGATCATGAACCAGATGTCACAATTTTCACCTTGAAAGACAGAAATCCTGCCAAAGTCTCTAAATATTTCACAACCATATTTCTTCCCAGTATGACACTAAAAAACATACTTGTTGCTGAATTTTAAGTGTTAACATACATTCATCAAAATAATGACAAATACTGAATTATTCATTGATTATAAGATGAAGATTTCTTAAAACTCAGACTTTCATTATATAATTTTATTCAAAATACTTTTTTCCTGAAGATTTTATTTATTTATTTGACATAGAGAGAGTGCAAGCAGGGAGAGAGAGAAGCAGGCTCCCACTAAGTAGAGAGCCCAATGTGGGGCTTGATCCCAGTACCCTGGGATCATCACCTGAGCCAAAGGCAGATGCCTAACTGACTGAGCCACCCAGGTGCCCCTTATTCAAAATATTTTTAAAAATTGTACTGAACTGGGGTTCCTTGGTGGCTCAGTGGGTTAAAGCCTCTACCTTCAGCTCATGTCATGATCCCAGGGTCCTAGGATTGAGCCCTGCATTGGGCTCTCTGCTCGGTGGGGAGTCTGCTTCCTCCTCTCTCTCTGCCTGCCTCTCTGCCTACTTGTGATCTCTCTCTGTCAAATATATAAATAAAATCTTTGAAAAAAAATTGTACTAAACTCCGTACAAAAATGTGAATTACACTTTTTCACAAACAATTATTTCTATGAACTGTGAGTGGTCAAGAAGCTGAGGAGCAAGGGTGTTCACTGCTTCTCAAGCTCATACATTGTCAACCATGCATTCTATATGATACTGATAGTACACCATAGTTTGAAACTTCCCGCCAATTATTTGTAGCTTATCTGCATAGGTCAGAAGATACGATATAAAATAAATGTATAAAGTCAAGAAATTCTTGCATAATTACTTGAAAAATACTTTGAAGATACCTGACAATATTTGAAAACTTTAAGAGATACATTATTTCCAACCCTGTATATCATATCTTCTAATTTTATTATTGATGTGTTCCTTGAAAGGATATTTTCTCATATTCCTAATATATTATGTTTTGTCATTAATCATTTAAATTCAAGTACCATGAGATTTACTTTTCTGGAATGCCTGCATTTCTTAATTCACCTTTGACTCACCCACAAATTTATAGACAAGTTGACACATCATTACAGTATAAAGATAGCTATTGTTTTGATGATTTAATGCAACCTTTTGGAGTAAGGTAAAGATGAACGACGCTTCTGTCTAGATCACATTATTGGCTATATTTTCTTTGAAAATAATTAAACTTCACATTTTATCATAAGCAGTATATTACATAAAGTTAGTAATGTAATATTCATGTTTTTCTGGGTCACTTAATTTTATTTCAAAGGACATCCACTAAATCATTAGTATCTGTTGAAAGATGTAAAAATAGATGATTTTCTATGCTAATTAGTCAGTATATAAATTCCCCCTCCCACATACACACAAAATGAACAGATATACCAAGCCAACTCTAAGCTGAATATGACTTATCATTTCTAACTGATATGGAGCTTAATATGAACTTTTTGTGTCCAATTAAAACACTAGGGAAAACACCACAAGTGCATTCAAGCTTTTCTAGTCAGTCAATCTGTCATCATAGTAAGCATGGCTGTCTGTTCTGCTATTTTCCAGTGCCAGTGTGATATTCACACACCATCTGCCGACTTCCACTTATTGCTATCCAGGCTCCATTGCTGGTTATTCATTTCTCATTTTGGTCATCGTAAGTCAGCATGTTTGTGAAAATCCAGTACTGCTCGCTGAAATAATACATGTACAACTGCTATTGAATTTAAGCTTGGGGACATATATTGCTGTTCTGATAACTTCCTATGGATTCATCTTCTACAAAATTCATGGACTAACATATTGTACTGAAAGCATGCAGTGAAATAAGGCACTTGTTTTTCAAGAGGAAAGAATATGAGGGATCATCAGGCACAGTTTTTTCTTTTTTCATCACTATTGTTAAAAGTGCAATTTTACTTGCATGCATTGGTTTCTTTTACTTAAAGCTCTTTGAATGCTATTTTTTATTTCAGGGATCCATATTACTTAGCAATTTGCCTCATAAAAATACACATAAAAATCAAGCTTTTCCAAAGTTCAGCTAACCTCCTAGTCAGAGTTCTGGTTCTCAACATGGAGAGAAACAGCTGTTATTGATAAGTATTGCTTCACACAATTCTTGTGCACAACACCTCACGATCCCTTTCTCTCCTAAATTCAAACAGATCTAATACAAATTTCAAGTATCTCATTCTTGGTTTTGCTTATCAGCCTCCATATAACATGTCATGATTCAGCAAACTCTTTTCTCACAAAACCCACAAAGCTACCCAATACCCTCCCCCTTTTTTTTTAAAGACTGACTGATTGATCTGACAGACAGAGAGAGAGAGCACAAGCAGGGGGAGCTGTAGAGGAAGAAGCAGGCTCCCCGCTGAGCAGGGAACCCAGGCAGGGCTCCATCCCAGGACCCTGAGATCATGAGCTAAGCCAAAAGCAGATGCTTAACTGACTGAGCCACCCAGGTGCCCCCCAATACCTCTTTTAAAAACTCAGATGCAAAGGATGATTTACTTGTACTCCTCAGGTTATAGTGCGTATGCACTGCTTATTTAATTAGTTTTTCCTTATCTTTTATACTATCTATTGGAAGGTCTGAAAAGAAAGTCTCATAATTTTGCATAGTTTTATAATAAGAAGAGAGCCTCAAAGTTCTGGATGCTCCATTTAAGACTACCCTGTCTTTGCCTCCGTGACTCCATGGTCAAATACTATCACTCCTTGAATGTCCACCCTACATTTGATGCCACTCTTAACTTCATCACCACTGGTATCTTGTGTCATAAATACTAGTCTTATTTGTCCTCTATTTCCTCATTTTGTCAGACAACATGAAAAGCCAAGTTCATCCCCATTACCCCAGATTCTTACTTCTATACTAGTCTGTATATACCCCTTTTGTGAGCCCCACTTCCACTCCTCCCAAACTCCTGAAATATTTCTCCAATCTCCCCTTCATCTATGACAGTTCCATGTTCTTGCTATAAGTGAAATCCAGCTGTCTCTGGAGGATATGGCCTCATTCACAGCCCTCTCAGATGGTGTCTGTTTTCCTTTCTAAATTGTGTTCCACTGTATTTGGATGTGGGGTTTTATCAGTTTACTACTGTTGTTGTGACAAATTATCACAAATAACATAAAATTATTACCATACGGTTTGGGAAGTTAGAATTCTAAAGCAGTCTGGCAGAACTGGGTTCCTTCTTGAGCCTGAAGGTGAGAGTTTGTTTCTCTCCTTTTTCAGATTCTAGTATGCATCAGTGACTTTGGTAGCTGAAATCCTTTACTTCCCATCTTTGAATGATCCTGTCTTCCTTTTCAATTCCAGTCATTCTCACCCATGGTAATGCCTGGGAAATTGTCATTACCCAAACAGGATCTTTTCCATAGTCTCAATTTGAAACATGTCTCTCTGAAACCTCTGCCACTTACCCATCAACTACATTTGATCTAGTAACCAGAAACTGATAATCAACCTCCACTGAGAGTTACAATCCTTCAGTCTTATTACTTTACACTATGTTCCATCCCTCTGTTACAACTTCCTCTTTAAATAGCTTACATAATGATGATCCATTATCATGTCCAAGAAAGAGGAAAAGGAAGAGAGAGAAAGAGGAAGGAAGGGAAGGATCAAGGGGAAGAGAAAGAGGGAAAGAAAAGAAGGGAAAGAAAAAAATCAAGGTAGGAATAATAGAAGGACGGAGGGAGGCAGGGAGGCAGGAAGGGAAGGAGGCAGGAAAGAAGGAGGGAAGACAGGAAGGCAGGCAGACAGGCAGGCAGGAAGGAGTCCTCTGAATCTGACAGCTTTTCCCATATTAATTGACTCTCCCACTTAGATATGAGGCTACATTTCAAATTAAATACCTGCCAAGGGCATTTTTAAATATTTGATGCAAATGCCTTCTATTTAACAAGTAAATTAAAATCTAGTTTCACAGAATATGAAAATAATTTTTCACTGTAAGTTTTTAGGTAAAAGAGGTTTGAAAATAAGCATACTATCAATTTTTTGAACATCAGAAAAAATAAAAATTATAAACATTTAACTATTTTTATTATTACTTAAAAACTCTTCTAGTTTAACATAAAATCCCTTCAAAAATGTTTTCTTACACATTTATAGGGTATATTTAAAAATCCATAAATCCATTAAGCTGAGTTTGATAAATCAGGTTATGCATTCCTCCTGTCTAGAAAAAATGTTACATTTAATAAAATCCTATCTTGTGATTCTTCAAATATTCAAGGGACATTTTAAGTTATAGTGTTAATGAAAATGTAGAAAAATAATTAAATATATTTTATAACAGAGCAATTATACATTCATATTGATAAAACTCAACACATCCTCAATGAATGGTTTTCCTAATATTTTTATCTATAAATTTTCATAAAAATCAAAGCATTCTTTCATGTAAAAAGAATCTCATACTTTATATAATTACAGAATTTGACAATGTTCTCAGTGACTAAAAATGCAAATATTGAAAATGTTATTTTTGGGGCACCTGGGTGGCTCAGTGGGTTAAAGCCTCTGCCTTCGGCTCAGGTCATGATCCCAGGGTCCTGGGATCAAGCCCCGCTTGGGCTCTCTGCTCAGTGGGGAGCCTGCTTCCTCCTTTCTCTCTGCCTGCCTCTCTGCCTACTTGTGATCTCTTGTCTGTCAAATAAATAAATGAAATATTTTTTTAAATAAATAAAATCTTAAGAAAATGTTGTTTTTAAGGTAGTTTTTTTTTTTTAAGATTTTATTATTGACATGATTAATACTCTAGTTCCTAACTAGGGTTCTCCATATGATGTAGCTTTATGTACTGTGATCACTTAGCATCACACTTCTTATTTTGCTATTTTGGCTGTCTTTTCTAATTTGAAATCCATGCCCTTCCAGCTATTCATTCTGCTCAAATCATGTTAGGGAAGACATTGGGCCCCCAGTGACCATACTCCTGCTGTCCTGTAGCTGAACAATTTCCAAGGATGATAAGTGCTTGAGTTATGCTATTTCTCTTCAATTTATTTATTTAGTTAGTTAGTTAGCTGTTTGTTTGTTTTACTTACTTCTTTCTTTCTTTCTTTCTTTACTTTACTTAAATGGTATTTTCTACTTGCAGGGACTGCAGTGGGAAGGGAGGCTCACCAGAAAGAATCTCTAATAGGAAGCAGGATGGTCTTTCTATTTATAGGGTATATTCTCTATTCCTGCATTAGTATGAATGGAAACAAACTGAAACAAGGCAATATCTCCCCTGTGTATATATCAGAGATTGCAGGAAGTTATACAGTTTTAGAGATGTAACCCAGAAGGCAGGTAAAGGCACAAAAATCTCAGGCATGTGGATAATTAAACTATGATAAGACAATTGCAAATACTATTATAGCTAATAAGTTTCATAGATCAGCAATGCAAGGTACAAATTTTCGGTTGCTATGTAGGAGTCAGGTGCATACTGGTTGACTTTGGGAATAATTTTTCTACGATATAGTATCTCTAATACTGCATGTGCATGGGGCATAAGTAGAGAGTATCCGATGGCCCCAAGGGAAACAACTAAGATAAGTGAGGAATTTTGGTCCTAACCAGTTAACTAGATTTGAGGACTGTATTCAAAATAAAAATGAAAACAAAAGGGGCGCCTGGGTGGCTCAGTGGGTTAAGCCTCTGCCTTCAGCTCAGGTCATGATCCCAGAGTCCTGGGATCGAGCCCCACATCAGGTTCTCTGCTCTGTGGGGAGCCTGCTTCCCCCTCTCTCTTTGCCTGCCTCTCTGTCTCCTTGTGACCTCTGTCAAAATCTTTAAAAAAAAAATGAAAACAAAAATCAACTGTATATTGCATATTGTCATTGATTGTTTTCAATAATTATCAAAAATTGATATTCAGGTACCAACTATTTAAATGCCATATGAGAAAAATTCATTGGTCATTTTGTTAAGATCTGCTCCATTATAATATTACGTATAACTGAACATAATTATGAGATAATTACCAAGTATTTAATGACAATTATCAAATAATTATATGAGGATATCATAGTCACTTTCTCAGTAATTTTTTGAGTATATTAGGCAGGGGTCATTTCTAATTCTCTTATTGCTAACATTTTGAAGCAAGAAAAATAAAACCCCAATGAATGTTTTTTGTAACTTCACTATTGGAATCAAAGATGATAAATTTAGATAACCTTATCTCAGTGAAGTTTTTCTAAGGATTCAGCAGATGTTGGTTCTCCCTTTCCCCTCACCCAATCACACAGTTTTGGCATAAAGTTCTCTGTTAATCCACTCTCAGTGAGAATATTTCAACTGAGGGTTGGAAGCCATTTTGCCCAAAATAAAATTACCGTTTTTTAAAAATATTGACTGTTTTACTATTTTGAAGTTCTGTCTTTTGATACACTTGAATTTTATTATTGTTTTTGACTAAAAATATCCAATTTTTAAAAGTTTGTTTCCCCTCAAGAAGCATGCCCTAAGGATATTCAACAACTGAGAATAGTAACTTTTAAGATAAAAGCATAAACTAGAAAGCAATTTTAAAATAATAAATTATGGATATCTTTCTAATATCTTTGAAAATAGTTTTGATCATTTACTATATTAATTTGAAATACATATTTTTATTACACATTTTATCATATATATTTTTAAAGTGATTTTAGTACTAATTCCACAAGTACACTTACTGTTTTCTTCACTTAAAAATTAAATGCATGTACAAACTGTATTTTTGAGAAGATAATCTCTTCAAGGAATATATCAGTGAACATGGGTCTTATAATATAGAGAATAACATTAATTGTTACTCACATACAACCACATTCACACACATCCTTTGAGATTCCTGAAACTATGAACTGTATACTGACACACATAGTGAAACAGATATGGATTCTTAAATTCTCCCTAATTCCAAAAATAAATACAAAAAGATCTCAATGGTTTACAGAGAAACTCTCCATTTTCTGTAAAATAATTATTGTGTTACTTTTTTCATTTTTCTTTTTTTTTTTCAGGTATTTGAAGTAGGGTCACTGAAGTTCCATCACAAAACTTAAATAAATTAATCAAGCTTATAAATTTAAAAGTCAAATAGGATTATACCTACCGCCATCAAAACAAAATGTTTGATGATGTTTTGCTTTGATTTTATTTTTGTCTTTGAATTATAAGTCCCAGCTTATACACACATCTACTGTGAAGGTTTACTTCTACATAAAAACATAAGAATTCACACAGATGGTAAATTTTGAAGTGTAATAAATGGATACATGAATACAAGCACGATTAGATTTCCAGCTGTGACATGTGGAACAACAACTTTTGATAAAAATCCTTCATGTGTATCTCCTTTATGTCCATTTTTGAGCAATCTGATTACTCACCCAGTCATAGAAGCAGCTTAAAGAGAGTCTGTGCTGGTTTTGTTTACCAAACACATGGTAAATGATCTGCAAGTATGCTGAAGTTCTGAACCAAAGACAGCTACTGAAGCGAAGTATGCAATTTAAGAACACTGTATCTCCTATGTGAGTGTAAGCTTCCCCCCCCCATTTAAAAAACTAAACAAAACACAACATTTAGTACCATTATATACATAATTTTACAATATACATTTTGTGGAAGCTTTTCATATAGTAACTTTTCATAAAGCAACATTTAAGTGATTTGTTATAAGAACAAATTATTCTTAAGGGAAAAAGAAAACCAAAATAAAATGGCTCTAGAAACAGTGATTTGAAATTCATTGGATGTAGAAAAATTGAAAAGCAATAGAGACATAAAATTTCTGTATTTTCTTTCCATGTAATATTGATAAAAATTCATTAGCAATGATAATTTATAAGCCCTAAAACAAAGGAAACTCTTAAAGTCTAATTTTCTTTCTATTTTCTCTTTGTGGTAATGGGAATAAAATTCACACAGCAGAAAGATAATGCACCCCATAATGTGACATGATGTACTGAGAATATGGTATTACATTTCTAATGATACGCTTTCCAAAACTGTCTTTATTATGCCATGGAGAATCCTGCCCTTAGAGAATGCATCTGTTCAAGTGGATAGGTCATTTAACAGCCTTAAAATTTTAGTTTTTTAGATTCTAGCATTAAGATATTTCCTCTATCAAGGTGTACAAACAATGACACAAAATTTAACTAGTGAGAATAACAAAATACACACACAAAAGAGAATTCAAAACAGGACCAGTAATTTCTCTTTCTCTGCATGGATGTCTCTTTAATCTTTCAAGTAGTCGTACCGTTAAAAAAGTGTCAATATGACACTGAGTGGCTCAGTTTGTTAAGTGTCTGCCTTCTCAGGCCATGATCTCAAGGACCTGGGATGGAGCCCTGCATCAGGCTCCCTGCTCAGCGGGGAGCCTGCTTCTCCCTCTCCCGCTTCCCCCTGCTTTTTCTCTCTCTCTGTCAAATAAATAAATAAAAGCTTTTTAAAAAGTGTCATATAACAAAGTAAAATATTTTGATTCACAAATTTTATTTGCATATAAGACATATAACCATATTAATTATATATATATTATATACATATATATGATATGATAGACCTTGGTGGTTGAGGCCCCAGCTGGCTAGTGCTAGCAGGAAATTGAAAACAACCACTGTCATTTTAACTACGTATCCCTGGAGAATGAGCACTGTTGCTAGGGTGACACTGAGGAGAACAATATATATGTATTATATATCATATACATATATATGATATGAGAAGATATGAACTGAGAGGAACAATATATATATTATATACATATATATGTAACAATATATTATTATATCATATATATGTATATATGTATATAATATATGTATATGTATATATATATGTATACAATATATATATATATTGTTCTTCTCAGTGTCACCCTAGCAACAGTGCTCATTCTCCAGGGATATATAATATATGTCATATATGTGTGCATATATATATATATGTAGCCTGGAATAGTATATATTTACTTTTGAAAACAACATTAAGACAATTTTATGCTGATTACTGAGCTATTTCTTCTGTCTCACACCCATCTTTCAATACTCATGGTACTGGGGCTGGGATTATGCATTTGTTTTACTTTTTATATTACTGCTACATTTAATTAAGAGCAAGAGCTATGGAGAAAGACCAAAAGTCTGAAGATCTTTGAGTGGTCATAATAAATCTAATTTGTTCATTGTTCTTCTCAGTGTCACCCTAGCAACAGTGCTCATTCTCCAGGGATAGGTAGTTAAAATGGCAGTGGTTGTTTTCAATTTCCTGCTAGCACTAGCCAGCTGGGGCTTAAACCACCAAGGTCTAAGTCAAGTGTCCTCACCTGCACTTCTGAGATCTTCAGACAACAGCACTTGCCTGGCAGTACATTCCATAAAGCTGAGCCCTGTACCTGTGGGATCACTTTCCCAAGACTCTAGGTTCTAACCTCTTCCTTCTGCTCCCCCCAGCCTTAGATGTGGTAGCTATTTTCTAGAGTTATTACTTTTGTGTTGCCTCAGGGTTTCAGTTTTCTCTTTTTAGTTCAATTTTTAAAATCATCATGTTATTTTCTATCTGCTAAAAATTTCCAGTTTCTGATAAGATTTGTAGAGGACTGAGGGAGAGTTCCTTGCACCCTTATTACAAGATAATAGTGGAACAAACTGAGAAATAACGACTACTCTGAACACAAAAGAGAACTGAAACTGTAAAGCGAAGTAAATTGAAATCTGGAGAACAATAGGTACCCGCAAGGAGAAACAGGATTAGAGCATGGGATGACTAGAATAGAGGTCACTGAACGCCAAATACATTGATGAGAAGATCCAGGCAAAAATGATTAAAAATTGCTAAACACTGAGCTTGGATCAAAGAGAGAGTTAAGAAGTCTCTGGTAAGGGGGGGCACCTGGGTGGCTCAGTGGGTTAAGCCTCTGCTTTTGGCTCAGGTCATGATCTCAGGGTCCTGGGATCAAGCCCCGCATTGGGCTCTCTGCCCAGCAGCGAGCCTGCTTCCCCCTCTCTCTGCCTGCCTCTCTGCCTACTTGTGATCTCTCTCTCTCTGTCAAATAAATAAATAAAAATCTTAAAAAAAAAAAAGAAGTCTCTGGGGGCTGCATTCACACCCTCTCACAGACTTTTCCTATAGAAATGTCTCAAGGTACTCATAGGGATGGTGATGGAATCTTGAAAATTTTTCCTGAGGACACAGTGCTGACTATAGAAAAATAATTGCCACTAACTAAAGTCCACCAAAGCAATGTCCACTGTTGTCAAAGAAAAATTTTAATGAGACATTAAAAACCACAAGGAAGACTTTATTTAAGGTTATTGAAACAGGGGTCAAGAACATTGGAACAGAGGAGAGAGACTGAAATCATTACTAGGGGAAGTGGGTGAGGGCAGAAACTGGGAGGGATTAAATCCTGGAGGGAGCTATAGGAAAAGTTCTGAGGGACTCTTTTGGTTGGGGGGATGGAGGGTGGGGATGTTGATCAACACAATTAGGTCATTTGTGCTTAGCAAAGCTAGGCTCCCACTTTCCACAGAAACTGAGAAAGAGGGTTATTACCTTCTTGGGTGATTGATTACATTTCAAAGAAATCCTCCCAGTTTTTGAAACAGACATTCTTAGACTTTAAAACTGACAAGAGGATGGGAGAGGATTTACATCTCAAAGGGGCAGAGAAAAGTTGCAAATTTTCCAAAGGAAATCCTCAGAAAGGGAAGTCCAGGGTCTAACATCAGGATGAAGCCTGCCTGAATTGTAACTGCTTTGCGGGGAACTTTAGGCTCCCTGGGTCACTATCCACTCCCCACCACACTGCAAAAAACAAAGGAAACAAACAAACAAACAAACAATTAAACAAGACCTTAATCTGTTGGGAAACAGGCAAGTAAATTATATGTAGGAGTAGTGGAGGAAACTCACTATATCTGTGAAGAGAAACAGGAAAAATAAAAACCCTACCCATAGGGCAAGGGCATGAATACAGGGCTACATCAATAGAGAAATAGCTTTGAAGGCCACATTCTCAAGACAGGAGGTCAGAAAGCCTACTGAAGACTGACATTTAATCAGTACCTATCTCAGGAATGTCCCCACTCCTATGCTCCTACCAGCATGCCAACAAGCTACTTGGAATATCAATGGTTCAATACATCTAGGATTGTTGGAAGTCAGATTATCTCTAGGGATTACCACCACCACCAAAACAAAAACAAACAAACAAACAAACCCCAAACAAACAAAAACATAAAAATGTGTGGTATAAAACTAGATTAGTGCTTAGAGGGTGATCTATAAAACTAAATGCTTGCATTAGAAACTAAGAAAGATTTCTAATTACTAAGCAAAACTTCTCCCTTAAGAGACTAGAAAAAGAAGAACAAATTAAATGCAAAGGAAACAAAGTAAAAATCAATAAAATTGACAACAAAAGGAAATAGAAAAATATAATGAAACCAGAACCGGTTCTTGGGAAAGATGGATAAAATCTGTACTCTAACAACAACAATAAAATGTACTCCGGCTAAGCTAAGCTGATCAACCATATGGACACCACCACCATCACCACCAAATATATATGTTTCACAGTATCAGATATGGGAAAAAAACAAAAAACAAACAAAAAAATAGGCAGTGCTGTGAGCCCAATCAAACACATGGTAAGGAAATACAATAAAAAATTTTATGCTTATAAATTTGAGAACCTGGATGAAATATACCAATACTTGAAATACATACTTTACCTAAAGCACATTCCAGAAAGAAAAGATAATCCAAAGAGATCTGTGTAAGTTAAACAAATGAACACAAACTTCAAATAATATAAAAAACAACAACAAATCTTTAACAATATATTGACTCAAATGCAGTATAATATCAATTGAATAATATATTACAACCATATCGGATTCATCCCAGGAATGCAAGACTGATTAAACACTGGAAAATCAATAATATGGCTCACCATTTTAATAGAATATAATAGTCTCAATTGATATAAGAAAAATTTTGAAATCCCAGAAAATTGAGAATAAAAGGAAATATCCTTGGCCTAAAAAGGGCAAGTAGCCAAAAATAAATAGATATTAAAAACACAAAAATCCCGCAAAAATAAAAAAAAAAATTCAACATGTATCTCACATACACATACTACACAAAACTTAACTCAAAATGTTCACAGACTTCAACTCTACACAATCTCTACAAAGAAATTTTTTTTAAAATATTTTATTTATTTGTCAGAGAGAGAGAGAAAGAAGACAGTAGGGGGAGTGGCAGGCAGAGGGAGAAGCAGGCTCCCCTGCTGAGTAAGGAGTCCTATGTGGGACTCCATTCCAGACCCTGGGATCATGACCTGGGCCTAAGGCAGAAGCTTAACCAAATGAACCACACAGGCAGATCAAGAATTTTTTTTTTTTTTAATGAATTTTAACAACCAGGGTTTCAAGGAGAAGTGACTGAATCTAGGACTGGGGCAAGGGAAAAAAAAAAGTAAAGCCTGAAGCTTCTCAAAAAATAAGGACCAGGGGCGCCTGAATGGCTCAGTGGGTTAAGCCGCTGCCTTCGGCTCAGGTCATGATCTCGGAGTCCTGGGATCGAGCCCCGCATCGGGCTCTCTGCTCTCTCAGGGAGCCTGCTTCCTCCTCTCTCTCTGCTTGCTTGTGATCTCTCTGTCAAATAAAAAAAAAAAAGTATTTAAAAAAAAAAATAAGGACCAAATAAATAAAATAGATAAGCAAATAAATGAATAATGGAGAATGCAAAAAGAGCAAAGAACTGAAAGAGTTCCCAGTCTTTCCTACAAAAGAACTTCAAGCAATAAATATATAAAAAAGGACATAGAAAGTGATCTTCAGAAATCCACTGTAACAATTACTGTATCCAAGATACGCAGATGAATGCTAAATTAAAAGACAAGACTTTAAAAAGAGCAGGGTTTTTTCATAGTTTCAAAGTTATCAAAGTTATCTCCTCCCCAATATATTAATTTATTTATTAATTCCTGTGGTTGTTTAACATATATTTGCTATGCCCCAATAATGGGTCCGTGATTAAAGGAGTGAGACTGAGGGGAGGAGTCAAGATGGCGGAGAAGTAGCAGGCTGAGACTACTTCGGGTAGCGGGAGATCAGCTAAATAGCTTATCTAAAGATTGCAAACACCTACAAATCCAACGGGAGATTGAAGAGAAGAAGAACAGCAATTCTAGAAACAGAAAATCAACCACTATCTGAAAGGTAGGACTGGCGGAGAAGTGAATCCAAAGCGACGGGAAGATAGACCGTGGGGGGAGGGGCCGGCTCCCAGCGAGCGGCGGAGCAACGGAGCAAAATCGGGACTTTTAAAAGTCTGTTCTGCTGAGGGACATCGCTCCAGAGGCTTAACTGGAAGCCCAGGCGGGGTCAGCGCGGCCTCAGGTCCCTCAGGGTCGCAGAAGGATCGGGGGTGTCTGAGTGTCGCAGAGCTTACTGGTATTAGAACGGGGAAGCCGGCTGCAGAGACAGAGCCGAGGAGTGACTCTCAGCTTGGTGTTGCCTTGAACCGGTCGCAGGCTCGGTCAGCTCGGAGCGCGGCCGGAGGCCAGGGTGACGGGAGTCATTGGGCGCTGTTCTCTGAGGGCGCACTGAGGAGTGGGGCCCCGGGATATCGGCTCCTCCGGGCCGGACACCGGGAGGCCGCCATCTTCATTCCCGCCCTCCGGACTCTATGGAAAGCGCTCAGGGAACAAAAGCTCCCAAAAGCAAACCCAAGCGGATTACTCAGCCTGGCCCCGGGTAAGGGCGGTGCAACTCCGCCTGGGGCAAAGACGCTTGAGAATCACTACAACAGGCCCCTCCCCCAGAAGATGAGCAAGGAACCCAGCCAGGACCAAGTTCACCTACCAAGGAGTGCTGTTTCAATACCAAGGAGAGCGGCAGAATTCCAGAGGAGAAGAAAGCAAAGCACGGAACTCATGGCTTTCTCCCCATGATTTTTTAGCCTTGCAGTTAATTTAATTTTTTTTCTTTTTCAATTTTTTTTTCTTTTTCTCTTCTTCTGCTAAATTTTTTTTAACTTTTACCGTTTTCTTTTTTAACGTTTTTTAAATAGTTTATCTAATATATATATATTTTTTTTCCTCTTTTTATATTTTTTCTTTATCGGCTTTCTTTTTTTAAATAGTTTCTTTTTTTTTTTTTCTTTTTGAACCCCTTTTTATCCCCTTTCTCCCCCCTCACGATTTGGGATCTCTTCTGATTTGGCTAAAACATATTTTCCTGGGGTTGTTGCCACCCTTTTAGTATTTTACTTGCTCCTTCATAAACTCTTATCTGGACAAAATGACAAGGCGGAAAAATTCACAACAAAAAAAAGAACAAGAGGCAGTACCAAAGGCTAGGGACCTAATCAATACAGACATTGGTAATATGTCAGATCTAGAGTTCAGAATGACGATTCTCAAGGTTCTAGCCGGGCTTGAAAAAGGCATGGAAGATATTAAAGCAACCCTCTCGGGAGATATAAAAGCCCTTTCGGGAGAAATAAAAGAACTAAAATCGAACCAAGTTGAAATAAAAAAAGCTATTAATGAGGTGCAATCAAAAATGGAGGCTCTCACTGCTAGGATAAATGAGGCAGAAGAAAGAATTAGCAATATAGAAGACCAAATGACAGAGAATAAAGAAGCTGAGCAAAAGAGGGACAAACAGCTACTGGACCACGAGGGGAGAATTCGAGAGATAAGTGACACCATAAGACGAAACAACATTAGAATAATTGGGATTCCAGAAGAAGAGGAAACAGAGAGGGGAGCAGAAGGTATATTGGAGAGAATTATTGGAGAGAATTTCCCCAATATGGCAAAGGGAACAAGCATCAAAATCCAGGAGGTTCAGAGAACCCCCCTCAAAATCAATAAGAATAGGTCCACACCCCGTCACCTAATAGTAAAATTGACAAGTCTTAGTGACAAAGAAAAGATCCTGAAAGCAGCCCGGGAAAAGAAGTCTGTAACGTACAATGGTAAAAATATTAGATTGGCAGCAGACTTATCCACAGAGACCTGGCAGGCCAGAAAGAGCTGGCATGATATATTCAGAGTACTAAATGAGAAAAACATGCAGCCAAGAATACTATATCCAGCTAGGCTATCATTGAAAATAGACGGAGAGATTAAAAGCTTCCAGGACAAACAAAAACTGAAAGAATTTGCAAATACCAAACCAGCTCTACAGGAAATATTGAAAGGGGTCCTCTAAGCAAAGAGAGACCCTAAAAGTAGTAGATCAGAAAGAAACAGAGACAATATACAATAACAGTCACCTTACAGGCAATACAATGGCACTAAATTCATATCTCTCAATACTTACCCTGAATGTTAATGGGCTAAATGCCCCAATCAAAAGACACAGGGTATCAGAATGGATAAAAAAACAAAACCCATCTATATGTTGCCTACAAGAAACTCATCTTAAACCCGAAGACACCTCCAGGTTTAAAGTGAGGGGGTGGAAAAGAATTTACCATGCTAATGGACATCAGAAGGAAGCAGGAGTGGCAATCCTTATATCAGATCAATTAGATTTTAAGCCAAAGACTATAATAAGAGATGAGGAAGGACACTATATCATACTCAAAGGAACTGTCCAACAATAAGATCTAACAATTTTAAATATCTATGCCCCTAACGTGGGAGCAGTCAACTATATAAACCAATTAATAACAAAATCAAAGAAACACATCGACAAGAATACAATAATAGTAGGGGATTTTAACACTCCCCTCACTGAAATGGACAGATCATCCAAGCAAAAGATCAACAAGGAAATCAAGGCCTTAAATGACACACTGGACCAGATGGACATCACAGATATATTCAGAACATTTCATCCCAAAGCAACAGAATACACATTCTTCTCTAGTGCACATGGAACATTCTCCAGAATAGATCACATTCTTGGTCCTAAATCAAGTCTCAACCAGTATCAAAAGATTGGGATCATTCCCTGCATATTTTCAGACCACAATGCTCTGAAGCTAGAACTCAATCACAAGAGGAAATTTGAAAAGAACCCAAATACATGGAGACTAAACAGCATCCTTCTAAAGAATGAATGGGTCAACCAGGAAATTAAAGAAGAATTGAAAAAATTTATGGAAACAAATGATAATGAAAACACAACGGTTCAGAATCTGTGGGACACAACAAAGGCAGTCCTGAGAGGAAAATATATAGCGGTACAAGCCTTTCTCAAGAAACAAGAAAGGTCTCAGGTACACAACCTAACCCTACACCTAAAGGAGCTGGAGAAAGAACAAGAAAGAAACCCTAAACCCAGCAGGAGAAGAGAAATCATAAAGATCACAGCAGAAATCAATGAAATGGAAACCAAAAAAACAATAGAACAAATCAACGAAACTAGGAGCTGGTTCTTTGAAAGAATTAATAAGATTGATAAACCCCTGGCCAGACTTATCAAAAAGAAAAGAGAAAGGACCCAAATAAATAAAATCATGAATGGAAGAGGAGAGATCACAACGAACACCAAAGAAATACAGAGAATTATAAGAACATACTATGAGCAACTCTACGCCAACAAATTTGACAATCTGGAAGAAATGGATGCATTCCTAGAGTCATATAAACTACCACAACTGAACCAGGAAGAAATAGAAAGCCTGAACAGACCCATAACCAGTAAGGAGATTGAAACAGTCATCAAAAATCTCCAAACAAACAAAAGCCCAGGGCCAGACGGCTTCCCGGGGGAATTCTACCAAACATTTAAAGAAGAACTAATTCCTATTCTCCTGAAACTGTTCCAAAAAATAGCAATAGAAGGAAAACTTCCAAACTCATTTTATGAGGCCAGCATCACCTTGATCCCAAAACCAGACAAGGATCCCAACAAAAAAGAGAACTACAGACCAATATCCTTGATGAACACAGATGCAAAAATTCTCGCCAAAATACTAGCCAATAGGATTCAACAGTACATTAAAAGGATTATTCACCACGACCAAGTGGGATTTATTCCAGGGCTGCAAGGCTGGTTCAACATCCGCAAATCAATCAATGTGATACAACACATTAATAAAAGAAAGAACAAGAACCATATGATACTCTCCATAGATGCTGAAAAAGCATTTGACAAAGTACAGCATCCCTTCCTGATCAAAACTCTTCAAAGTGTAGGGATAGAGGGCACATACCTCAATATTATCAAAGCCATCTATGAAAAACCCACCGCAAATATCATTCTCAATGGAGAAAAACTGAAAGCTTTTCCGCTAAGGTCAGGAACACGGCAGGGATGTCCGTTATCACCACTGCTATTCAACATAGTACTAGAAGTCCTAGCCTCAGCAATCAGACAACAAAAGGAAATTAAAGGCATCCAAATCGGCAAAGAAGAAGTCAAACTATCACTCTTCGCAGATGATAGGATACTCTATGTGGAAAACCCAAAAGACTCCACTCCAAAACTGCTAGAACTTGTACAGGAATTCAGTAAAGTGTCAGGATATAAAATCAATGCACAGAAATCAGTTGCACTTCTCTACACCAACAACAAGACAGAAGAAAGAGAAATTAAGGAGTCCATCCCATTTACAATTGCACCCAAAACTATAAGATACCTAGGAATAAACCTAACCAAAGAGACTAAGAATCTATACTCAGAAAACTATAAAGTACTCATGAAAGAAATTGAGGAAGACACAAAGAAATGGAAAAATGTCCCATGCTCCTGGATTGGAAGAATAAATATTGTGAAAATGTCTATGCTACCTAAAGCAATCTACACATTTAATGCAATTCCTATCAAAGTACCATCCATTTTTTTCAAAGAAATGGAACAAATCATCCTAAAATTTATATGGAACCAGAAAAGACCTCGAATAGCCAAAGGAATATTGAAAAAGAAAGCCAAAGTTGGTGGCATCACAATTCCGGACTTCAAGCTCTATTACAAAGCTGTCATCATCAAGACAGCATGGTACTGGCACAAAAACAGACACATAGATCAATGGAACAGAATAGAGAGCCCAGAAATGGACCCTCAACTCTATGGTCAACTCATCTTCGACAAAGCAGGAAAGAATGTCCAATGGAACAAAGACAGCCTCTTCAATAAATGGTGTTGGGAAAATTGGACAGCCACATGCAGAAAAATGAAATTGGATCATTTCCTTACACCACACACGAAAATAGACTCCAAATGGATGAAGGATCTCAATGTGAGAAAGGAATCCATCAAAATCCTTGAGGAGAACACAGGCAGCAACCTCTTCGACCTCAGCCGCAGCAACATCTTCCTAGGAACATCACCAAAGGCAAGGGAAGCAAGGGCAAAAATGAACTTTTGGGATTTTATCAAGATCAAAAGCTTTTGCACAGCAAAGGAAACAGTGAACAAAACCAAAAGACAACTGACAGAATGGGAGAAGATATTTGCAAATGACATATCAGATAAAGGGCTAGTGTCCAAAATCTATAAAGAACTTAGCAAACTCAACACCCAAAGAACAAATAATCCAATCAAGAAATGGGCAGAGGACATGAACAGACATTTCTGCAAAGAAGACATCCAGATGGCCAACAGACACATGAAAAAGTGCTCCATATCACTCGGCATCAGGGATATACAAATCAAAACCACAATGAGATATCACCTCACACCAGTCAGAATGGCTAAAATTAACAAGTCAGGAAATGACAGATGCTGGCGAGGATGCGGAGAAAGGGGAACCCTCCTACACTGTTGGTGGGAATGCAAGCTGGTGCGACTACTCTGGAAAACAGCATGGAGGTTCCTCAAAATGTTGAAAATAGAACTACCCTATGACCCTGCAATTGCACTGCTGGGTATTTACCCTAAAGATACAAACGTAGTGATCCAAAGGGGCACGTGCACCCGAATGTTTATAGCAGCAATGTCTACAATAGCCAAACTATGGAAAGAACCTAGATGTCCATCTACAGACGAATGGATAAAGAAGATGTGGTATATATACACAATGGAATACTATGCAGCCATCAAAAGAAATGAAATCTTGCCATTTGTGACGACGTGGATGGAACTAGAGGGTATCATGCTTAGCGAAATAAGTCAATCAGAGAAAGACAACTATCATATGATCTCCCTGATATGAGGGATAGGAGATGTAACATGGGGGGTTGAGGGGGTAGAGGAAGAGTAAATGAAACAAGATGGGATTGGGAGGGAGACAAACCATAAGTGACTCTTAATCTCACAAAACAAACTGAGGGTTGAAGGGGGGAGGGGGTTGGGAGAGGGTGGTGGGGTTGTGGATATTGGGGAGGGTATGTGCTATGGTGAGTGCTGTGAAGTGTGTAAACCTGGCGATTCGCAGACCTGTACCCCTGGGGATAAAAATATATGTTTATAAAGCTGTAAAAAAAAAAAGAGAGAGAAAAAGAAAAAAGAAAGGATGAATACCCAAGTTTTGTAACAACATGGACTGGACTGGAAGAGATTATGCTGAGTGAAATAAGTCAAGCAGAGAGAGTCAATTATCATATGGTTTCACTTATTTGTGGAGCATAACAAATAGCATGGAGGACAAGGGGAGATGGAGAGGAGAAGGGAGTTGAGGGAATTTGGAAGGGGAGGTGAACCATGAGAGACTATGGACTCTGAAAAACGATCTGAGAATTTTGAAGGGGTGGGGGGTGGGAGGTTGGGGGCACCAGGTGGTGGGTATTGTGGAGGGCACGGATTGCATGGAGCACTGGGTGTGGTGCAAAAATAATGAATACTGTTATGCTGAAAAAATAAAGAATTAATTAAAAAAAAAAAAAAAAAGGAGCGAGACTGATACAAAGCGAAGGTCAAGCAAAGCTTTATTTTGTGCCAAGCATCAAGAACCTAACCAAACGTTTGGGACCGCACCTCTTACAAGAGAGGGAGACCCTTATCTGTTTCACAGACTAGCTTTTAAGGGCAAAGGCCATGCAGTCGGGCCTGGCCACGCACAGGTGGCCAATGAGATTGTAACACACACAGGAAACTCTACAGTGATGCTAGGTGACCAACTGAGTTACAATTTATCCTAGTAGACGTATGAACCGGCCTATTACACCTTGATTGGGATTGGCACCCAAAAGGCTCCCAAAGGGCGGGGACCATACTCCTTGGTAACCAGGGAGACAGTATGCATCCCTCCCACTGATCGGATATCTCCACCTGGCCTGATCCACCTTTGTATCTGGGCTTTGTTACCTGAAGCTGATTTCCTGGACTTGTCTCCAAGTAAATCCCCTGGGGGAAGGGGAGCATGGACAGTTTCTAAATAGGTCCTTATATATTTACAAACTCTTTGATATTCTTCCTGTATTAATTAGAATTTAATTCTCCTCCCCATGAACTTAGTGTCTCCCTTCATTATTCATTTAAATAGAGTACAGAAAAGAAAAAAAAAAGTAATTTTACAGTGGAGAAACCCAGGAGACATCACCTTAACCAACTGGTCAAGGTTAACATCATCAGACTGTGTTAATATGTGTCGCTGCTATGAAGATACTTCACCTCTGTCGTTTTCGAAAAATCATGACCCCAGTCCAATCAGGTGAAAAATAAGGCAAACCCAAACTATGGGGCATTCTACATAACAACTGACCAGTCTTATTAAGGTCATAAAATCAAGGTCAAGGTCATAAAATCAAGCAAAGACTGAAAAAATGTTAAAAGCTTAAGGAGATGAAGGGTTCATGGCTTATAAATGTAATACAGTTTCTTGTATAGAAAATCATGGAAGAGGAACAACAACAACAAAAAAGGTATTATGGCGGGAGGGGAAACTGATGAAATCTGAATATAGTGTATAGTTTAATTAATAGTTTTGTGTACCAATATTAATTTCTTGGTTTCGATCATTGCACCAGGATTAAACAGATACTGACATTAGAGAAAGCTGGGTAAAGGATATATAGGAGCTCTTTATACTGTGACTATTATTTTTATATAACAAAAATTATTTTAGTAATTTAGTAAGAAGAATGATATCTGTTTTCCTGACTCAATGCAAGTGTCAATGCAATCTGATACTTGGTAATAGGAATGATCCCCCAAATCAGACTCTCATAGATGGGGTTCTGGGATTGTTTTCATTTATTTCTTGGGTTTTAATTCTGTGCTGATATCCTCAAGGATGGAAAATAAAATGATCATCTAGATCAGTTTTGCTTATCTTGTCACCCAGAGAAAATCAAAGCACCTTGTATGTTCTGTTTCCTACCTTATACATTAGCTTAACCTTTCTCACTTCCTTTGATACCTGACAGATTATCCTTTGAGTCAGTGCTACAACTAGAGAATGCTTTATTGAGCAACAGCTGATCTGCATGCCATATTAGCATGAATGTTTGACTGTTTGACAGAACCCAGAAAAATGAGACTTTAACAAGATAAAAGTTTATTTTTTCTCACATATCAGATATAAGTAGTTAAAGGGTGGGTATTTAAACCACTGGGTCAACCCAAACCCTTCTACCCTGTTTTCTGCAGATAACTAGTGAATTACTCCCATCTGCATGGTACTAAATAGGCCATCCTAGCATGTTCCCATATTAGTCAAATGGATGAGAAAAAAAAAGAAATGAGAGCATGCCCTTCACCCTTAAGGATAGGAAACAGACTACACGCAAATCACTCAGCTTGAACATGTCATATTACTTTTCTTGTGATTATGTGTGGCTGAAAAATATGGATTTCAGTTGGTCCCAGCTAAAAATTCTATTATTATAAGAAGGGGGTCATTTTATTCAGTGCAGTAAATAACCTCCATTTATAATATTTTATATAGATTGTTAATAGTTGTCATCTTAATAAAACTTGTGAAATACGTGAGATGGGGTGCCTGGGTGGCTCAGTGGGTTAAAGCCTCTGCCTTCGACTCGGGTCATGATCCCAGGGTCCTGGGATCGAGCCCCACATCTGGCTCTCTGCTCAGCCAGGAGACTGCTTCCTCCTCTCTCTCTCTGCCTGCCTCTCTGCCTACTTGTGATCTCTGTCTGTCAAATAAATAAATTTTTTAAAAAATCTTTAAAAAAAAGTTAAAAAATATGTGAGATGGAAGCAGGTACTATTTTAATTTTTAATTTATTATATTATTTTGCATTCTCTACCCCTACCACTGACACAGTTTCTAGTACATATTATATACTCAATATCCTTAATTTATATCTATATTATAATTTTACACTAAAATATTTAATTTTACTCTAAATTTTACTTACATAAAGTATTTCATAATCTAATAATATATTTTATTATACTTCATTTCTGCAACAATACTTATATTTGGGAGAATTCCATTCCATGTCTGTTGATCAAATGACTGTTGTCTTTTTATTTGTTTCTAATTGAACAGTAGTCTGAACAATGCTATAATAAAAAGCATCTTTATAGGCAAAACTTTGTATATGTCTATAATTATTTCTGTATGATTAAATCCTTGGAAGAAAATTTCTGAGCCAAAAGATTTACACATTTTGGTGTTGGGCTCCCAGAATGCAGGAAGAGCAATGGAAATGACCACCTCGGGGTCTCGCTGTCTTTCAGCCTACCCCCCCTCCTTAACCCTTGACTCTCCCGCCAAAAGGATGTATGCCCAGGTCACATCTCCATAGGTAACCCGATACCTATGCAGGAGACAGATAAAAGACCTCTGCCAAGTCCCTCCCAGCGCGACTTCCCCCACTCCACTTTCGGGAGTCAGAGTCAAGGAACCTCGCCCGTCTGAGGGTGCCCACCTCCTCCCAGCGCAACTTTCCTGGCTCCCCTTCTCCTAAGCCCTGAAACTTCAAGGGAGCGTGCCTTTAATAAATCTTGCCTTGCACCCACTTCGCCTGGTGTCGTGTTTATCTCGCCTATAAAACCGTACAGGTGTGTTTTGATGTAAAAAGGCAAACTGCCCTTCAGAAAGTCTATATACTCATTTATGACAAATTGCCCAGCAATGTTTCAGTATTCTAACATGTTTGACAATACTAAAACAGCACAGCCTAATTGTTCAACCATATCAAATATTTTTAATTTAAATTGGTTTGCTTTTTATTGATCATTTTATGTATTTATTATATTTTGCCTGTGATATTGCAGTAAGGAAGAAAACTGACAAACTTCACCTCAGGAAAATCAATAGTTTGAAAAGTTGCAATCAGAGACACAATACTTAGTTAAGAAATAGTATTTTATCTTGTTACTTATTTAAATTGTCAGATTGAGTTTCCTCAATTTTTGAAACTAAAAACATCACCATTTTTTTTTCATTCTATTATGTTATTATTTGGGAAGAACACTTCATTTTCTATACACTTTACATTTACGTTTTCAAATGTGATGAGTCTCTAAATTGTTATTGCTTCAAAAGTACAAAATAAACAATGGTGATTTCTATAATAAATTTACAGTTACTATGGCAAATTGAATTTTACATATATTTTTACTACCATGTATGCTAAACAATTGAATAGTCTTCCTTAAAATTAAAAATATATTTTAAAATTTTAATTCTATTAAGCAGTCAAAATATTTGAGAAGTGAACCCACAAAAGACATGGGTTTCTTTACCTTACTGGCCATTTGGACTATAAAGATGATTATTCTATTTTCATTAGTAATCATATGTTCATTTATGTGGTCATTCAAAAGACATTGATGGAGGCTTTCCTTTAAAAGAAAAAGGCAATTTTATATCCCTCCCCTCTTTTGTAGCCCACTGAAAATATAGAAAATTATCAAAAGAAGAAATAAAAAAGAAATACCAATTTTCGTTAAAATAAGAAAAGAGCCAAGGCACAAATTACAAAGGTAGAAATGTTGAAAAATGTATTCTACACATTTAGTAATGACTAATGACAGAAACAAATGTGGAGACGGAGAAAATTAAGGCCATCTCACCTCAAGTTTAGCTGATGTGGGAAACAGAGGCAGAAGAAAATCATTAAAATTCCTCACCTACTGACAAGCCCTTGAAACAGACAGAGTGGCTCTCCCCTGGGGACTTAACTGCCCTCACCTTAAGATTTTGCTACGGACAATCCTAACCTGACCAACCCCCTACCCTAACAGGTCTGACCAGGACCTTGTAAGTCTACTTTAACAATTCCTTTATCTCTAAACCTCCAAGATAGTGTCAAGAATCATTCCCAAGTATATGGCCCAGTGATATATGTCTAAAGGGTCTCATGAGAAGATTTTTATTATTGGTAATAAATAACCTTTCTCCCAATAATAGCTAGCCCCTCAAGGTCCTGGAGACCTTGCTTCCAAAAATCCTTGAAGATTTACATCATCCATAATCCCCTTTGTCCTCACCCACTGCCGAGTCCACCCCTACTCTGCCTTTAAAAACTCTGACTGTAATCTGGTTGGGGGTCTAAGTCCCTATTCCGCTGTGTCAGGGATACTTGGGCCCAAGCTTAAGCTTGTCAAATAAACCCTCGTGTGATTGCATCAGTGCTTGGCTCCTTCGTGGTCTCTCAGATGTGAAAACACAAAAGAGATCAGTGTGCTTTCTCAGTTTGAGGACAGTGAGATAATTGCCATACTTCCAACTGCTTACATGGTGATAACTCATGTAGAGGTATTAAATCTAGAGGCAAATGCCTGGACTGGATTAACAATAATTACAAAGAAACCAGCATTGCTTGATTCATCCATAAATACTGAAAAAAAAAAATTAAAAAAAAAAAGAGGAAGGAGAAGGAAGAGAAGAAAAAGAAAACAAGAACAGGAACAAGAAGGATGGAGAAAGAACTTAATATGCATAAATTATGAAAGAGTAGAAATATAATCATCTGACAATTGTAGAAACAAATGCTTCTCCTGTTCCTAACAAAATTAAGAAATCATTCAGCATGACCTGTTTGAAAAGTTTTAAGAAAAAGATGGAGCTATGCATTTGTTTTCAAAATTATTGAAAATGAACATGCTACACTCTAACTCCATTGAACCAAAATAAGAAAATATATTTAATATATATTAAGTACATACAACACAATCCATACTTATTTTGTAAAAGAATAAACAGTCTTGGAGAGCTTGTGAAACTAAGAGAAATCACCAAAGTGAAGAAATAGTCACACTCAGGGTGCCTGGGTGGCTCATTTAAGCAGCTGTCTGCCTTTGCACTTGTCATGATCTTTGGGTCTTGGGATCAAGTCCCATCTCAGTGTCACTGCTCAATAGGAGTCTGCATCTCCCTCTTCCTCTGCCTCATCCCCACTCATGCTCTCTCTCAAATAAATAAAATCTTAAAAAGAAAGGAAGGAAGGAAGGGAGGAAGGAAGGGAGGGAGGGAGGATTGGTCATGCTCAAGAGGGAGATTACAATACCATGTCCAAAAGAGCACACTTAAAATGTGAGTGGTGAATTCTAAACATAAACTGCATTTGGGGTTGCAAGAATATAGGGACAAAATGCCAAGGAAGAAATTATCAGATTAGTCAGGATATCAGAGCAGCAGCAGTCATGATGGTCAGTTCCTCAGTAATTATAGCAAAAACAATGCAGTAGAATAGTTCAGTGCTACCCCACTTCACAACTTTACAAGGCAGTTCTCTGTGAGCACTCTCGAAGCGCAACTCCAAGATTACAGAATAAACAACACTTCTCAGAGGTATGAAATTGAGTGACCTTAACTGGAATCACTGCTTAAGTGTCTGAATCAGTGAAAAGACAAGATTATAGGAGGCAAACCTAGAAGAAGAGTTTGTAAATTTCCCATCTCTTCTGTTTTCCATTGTTACTGAAATAGAACAAGATAGTGCTTCTCCCCTGTAACCCACATATGCATCACCTGGGAATTTGTTAAAAATGCACATTCTAATTTGGTAGGTCTGAGATTCTGCATTTCTATAAAGTTCTGAGAGGATGCTAATGCTGGTGTATAGACCATGTTTAGAATTCCAAGGGCTATAATACAAGCATAAATCTCTGATTCTTCTACTCAGTTTTTATGCTATGTAGGATATCTTAACTCGAAAACAGACTGATTAAAAGAAAGAAAAAAAAAGGAAATTAGACATTTAAGGAGTAATACCTACATGAAATAATGTAAAACAAGAACCAAAATTAGTAAAACAAAACTTTAAACATGAATAAACAAAAAAAAGAATGTTATTGCATCTACATTACAAAATGGAAGCTATACTCTTTAAAATAAAAATTAAAAACGTAAGTAAAATTTTCCATGACTAGATTGCACACAGTGGAAGAGCAAATAAATAAACTGGAAGAACAAAGAAATTCTTTCACTCCTGAAAGAGTTGGGAGTATTAAGACTCGGTGCAGAAAGCTGGAGAGAGAGCATCTCTCTTACCCTCAAGTAGGCAAAAATAGAGAAAAACAGCAAAGTCCTATCTTCAGACCAACAGTCTAAGAGCAATACATACATCATATATATGTATATGCACATATATACACAGACATATATGTGTATGTATGAATGTGTTAGAAATTGATTTTCTATTAACTTGCCAAGATAATCAATAAAAGATAGTTGCTGCTGCTGCTAGGACAACTGGACACCATATCCAAAAAAAAAAAAAGCAGAAAAGAAATTTTGGCTTATTATTCATATCATATTTATACTTTCATATATATATATATATATATATATATATATATATATACATATATACATATATACAAAACATATGGATGCTTCTATATATTTAAACATATGTGTAAAAAAGCATAGGTATGTTTATTTATGTATATATATGAAAGTAAACTCAAGACTCCATACTAGATGATTTCAAAAATATGACACTTTTGAGTTTTCTTAATGAGATGGATAAAAATGCTGTTTTAGTAGTTTGCTCATCTTATTATGTATCACATTATCTTTCCATATTTCTATTTCATTTCCCTGAACTGCCAGCATCTATCTTTTGACTACACATATCTTTTGCCCATTTTTAAAACTTGGGTTTTTGTTTTTTTCTCAATTTTTTTCATAAAATTCATAGTAAATTCATGATACATAGTATCAATTTTTATTAATATACAGAATGTTCTACACTAAAAATTTTATTTAATAAGTGTTTTCATTGATATTTTCATATGCTACATGGCAAATTACAACTCAAATATCATTGTCAAATTATTTCACAAGTAAACAATGAAAGACAGTTAAATGCTTAAGGAAAACACTACAACAAGTGGTCAGAGGGTGTAAGCAAAAGGTGTTTGGTGAAAATGTGAAAGAGGCACTTGTCAATCCTCTGTCATCAGCAAACTTTCTCCAAGGAAATGCGTGTTGCCCAATCTGACTTTCTATTCAAATAATAAATCTCTAAAGAAGTATTCCCTTTGTGAACAATTCAATTTTGACAAGAGTCCAGTCTATTAAGTATCAGATGGGAAAGGCTTAAGTAAAAATAATTTTATTTCTTCATTGAAAGTTACCACAGCACTCATTCCTGTAAAGTGCATTTAATTCAAATAAATACTGGATCTGCAACTGGTATGTTACTTTCTACAAGTGCATTGTAAAACCCTATCCTCTGCCAACAGGAACATTTTAATGTCAGTGAGATATTGAAGTAATTAAAATATAAACGCCATGCTGCTCCCTCTATCTCTATCCAAATGGCAAGTTTATTTTACTGAATCCCCATTATTGAGTGCCAAAATTGCCTATGCCCTATATTAGTCATTTAAAATAATAGGTTCTTCTTTATTACTAGATTCAACATAAATTGACCAATACATGTGACTGGTGAAATCACAATTGCTTACAGTTAGATATTTCATTTTTGTTAACAATTCTTTGGTTAATATGTAATACAAAATAGCAAATCAAATTCTACATAACAATTCTGGTCACAAATATAACATTCTTAACACTATTTAACCTATAGCTAAATAAACTATAAATAAATAAATATAAATAAACTATAGCTAAATATAGTATCAGAATCATTAAAGAATTATACAAAAAAAATAGCATAACCATAGCAATCATTGTTTTCTCTTTAGTAAATATGATGGATTTCTCAAATCATTAGTTAATGACTATATATGTATATACATATATATGTGTGTGTGTGTATATATATGTGATTATTTGCATGTGTTAATCTAAATAAAGAAAGTAAACTGAGGTAACCACAAATTACCAGAAATTGAGTTTATTTGGGACTAGGAGAGGAATTCTAATTTGGGACATGTAAACTGTAGCAAATTACAGGTTAGTCCTTTGAGGGATTGTGACAGACTGTATTTATAGGTCAGAAGTGCAAAAAGAGGGAGAAGGTCAAGTAGGAAGTTCACTGGCTTGAGAATGAGAAGAGATTCTTACAGATATTCATTGATCAGAAGATAAGTGTTTGTCTTCTGCAAATCAGGCATGTACAGGAAATCAGTCTCTCAGTTCTTTTGTGCTTTTGAGGGTATATGCATGAGATTGTCAATTTCATATCAGCTGGTTCTATTTTAAATTAATATCCTTTCACATATTTCCCATTTTTTCAAAATGCTTATCACTTGATGTTTGCCATATTAGTTCTACCTCCATATTAATGCACCATAATACAAAACCAGCGATAAATCATTCAGAATTGTATATCTCATAATAAGAATGACTGCATGTATTTAAAGAGTGATTTGTAAGTTCCAAAGCTCTTCTATGCATATCATTTTAGTTGATCCTTACAACAAACCACATATAATTGGGAAGGCAGTCAGTTCACTGGCTATTTTATTCACAGAAGAATTTGGGATCCCCAAAATTTATTGCCTTGACATTGGTCATTGGTTAACGGGGAACAAGACAGAGAACCCCAAACAACAATCTGACTCCAAAATCAAGGATGTCCTTCTTTGAATCAGCTATCTGACATTAACCACATACATTTAAAAATAAAATGAGAAAGCCCTTTGTGGTTTTGCCTATCTTTCTTGAGGGGAAGAGATTCAAATATCAAGTAAATTTGTGATGCACATGGTCAATTTTAAATAATGCAATGTATGTTTCTGTACCATAAAAACTTCATGATAAATTTCCACTAAGATTCTGATAAAAATTACAGACCAGATGTTGATGTAAAATATTGTTTTACAATTAAACTATAAAAATAAACTGATATTTTCTGACATGGGACATACAGAACATGGGTTCATATAAATTAAACAAACAGTGCTGAGAATTTATACAGATTATAGTTCTCTAAATTTATACTTAATAGAACACTATTTCAGCACTTGATAAAAAGATACTATGCACAAATATTAGCTGACTTTTATACTAGATTTTAAACATTTTAAAGGTGAGATAAAAATGACATCTATGATAATAAATGAAAATTCAGTGGCAACATATTCACTTTTACTTAGTATTTTACAACTCAATGTAAATAAAAAGAAGCATTTCTCTCTCCTACTTCCAAAAACACATTTTGAAATATATGAACCCTGCTGATGACATTTTTAGTCTTTCTGATGATTCTGAATTTATTCTGTTAAAAAGAAACAGGCCCAAAATAGAGTCACTTATGTTAAGCTCTACCAAGACTTAATACCTAATTCCAGTTTCAGCCTTTCCCAGGAGTGGAATTTTAAACCAATCATTCTGGAATTTCTTGATAAAACCCCCAATCCTTCTCCCTATGGGAAGGTGACCTTGCCTGAAATAATCCTTCCTTTTCTTTTTCTAATAACTTCCTTGTCCCAATCCTTTCTGCCTATAAAATCCTTCCATTTTGTACAGCAGAATCTTCCATTTGTTAGGTGGGATGCTGTCTGATTCATGAATCATTGAATAAAGTCAATTAGATCTTTACTCAGTGGAATTTCTGTTCTTTAATACTTGAGTTTCTGTAGTTATATCAACTAGAACTCTGTTCATTGATTCTTTTCAAGTTATCTGATTTTTTGGATCTCTTTAATTCACAAAAGTGAATTTATTGCTTTTTAATCATAGGTAACAAGACTAACACACTGAAAAACTAAGTAGGATATTGTGCTTTATAATATAGATTGATGTGGAAAACAAAGGCAGAAGAATAATTATTAAATTTCTTACTACCTACAGCCCATTGACAAGTCCTTGAAACAGGTAGAGTGACATTCTTCTAGGGACTCAACTGCCCAGATGTTAATACTTTGCTAAGGGCAAAAGGCAATCCTAGCCTGACCTCTCCCTCTTCCTCCTTTCCACCCTCATCAATCCTGTAAGTCTACTTTAATGTATAAAAATTCCTTTGGAAACTTCCTTTATCTCTAAACCCCCCAAGATATGTGTTGGCAATCATCCCCCAAGCATAGGGCCCACCAATTTACATCTGAAGGTTCTCATGACTAAGGTTTTATTAGATGGCAATAAATGACCTTTTCCCAACAATGGCTAGCTCCCTCAAGGTCCTGGAAACCTTGCTTCCAAAATTCCTTAGAGACTATCTATCTATCCCTATCTATCTATCCCTATCTATCCCTAACCCCTCCCAATTTGAAAGTATATAATGGGCCACTCTTCATGACCCCAGTGCAGCATTTTCTGCTCAAGGGTCCTGTCCCTGTGCTTTAATAAAATCACCTTTTTTTTTTTTTTTGGCACCAAAGACATCACAAGAATTCTTTCTTGGCTGTCAGCTTCGAACCCTAATGTCTTCCCTACGCCAGAGATATGTATTACTGAACCCAAGTTCAATCTGGTTCCCAAGCGACAGTTCAGTAAGTCAAGGGACGAGTTACTGAAGCCAAGAATATAACTTAATTCCAGAAGGCTAGTTACATGAGAAAATGGGAAACTAATGTGTCAAATAACCATCTTACCACCTTGGTGCAGGCAGGAGATTTTAAAGTGGAAAGGAAGAGGAAGTAAGTCTCAAAGGTTAAGCAGATGAAATCAAAGATTAATTATTATAATTCTTCAGAGGAACTTGTAGGTTCTAGTTGTGGTTATCTGTCTTGATCAAATCCCTGGTTGTGGTCACATGATTGTCCTGTGCTTTTTTTTTTTTTTAAGATTTTATTTATTTCTTTGACAGAGAGAAAGGGAGAGAGAGAGAGAGAGCACAAACAGGGGGAGCTGTATGCAGAGGGAGAGGGAGAAGCAGGCTCTCCAGTGAGCAGAGAGCCTGATGTGGGGCTTGATCTCAGGACCCTGAGATCATGACCTGAGCCAGGGACAGATGCTTAACCAGCTGAAACACCCAGGCACCCCTGTCTTGCGCTTTCGAATAAGTGTCAGTTGCATTCTTTTAGTTCCCTATAGAGTTTTTAAAAAATGGTATTGTCTTGGTTACAGTTTAATCTTTAAATTGCATTTCAGTTACATGCAGGAATGTTGACATAGCTTGATTTATGTTGTAGGTCAGGGTTTCTTGAGTACAGATTACCTTACTTTCAAACAATTCAAGGCAGAAAAGAAAGGGGGGTTCAAAATAGCATTAGTTCTGCAACAAATAAATGTATTTGATGTGCAACCCTATTCTAGGCACAGAGCTCCTAAAACCCTTGGAATTTCCTGTGATAAGAGCATTAAATGCCTTTTGTTATGTTAATGAGTTAGGTGACCTAAGGATGGAGGCTGGTTGCCAAAGGAACCCCATATGATTAAGAGGTTGGATCTTTCAGCATCCAACTCCAAACTCCAGGGAGCGAAGAGGAACAGCAAGCCGAAAAAAATTGCCAGTGGTCAGTTATTTAATCAATCATAACTATCTAATGAAACCTCCATAAAAACTCCAAATGCAGAGTTCAAAGAGCTCTGAGTTGGTGGACACAGAGGTGCTGGGTGAGTGGCACACCTGGAAAAGGCACACCTAGAAGCTCTGTGCCTTTTCCTCATATGTTGTCCCATGCATCTCTTCCACCTAGCCATTCCTGAGTTCTGTTCTTTTATAATAAACCCACCATCTAGTAATTAAAATGTTTTCTGAATTAGATTTAGAATTAGAATTTCTAACAAGTTAATCAAACCCAAGGAGGAAGTCTTTGGAACCTCCGATCTGTAGCCAATGAGTCAGAAGCCCAGATAATAATCTAGGTTTTTGATTGGGGGGATAAGGCAGTCTTATAGGACTGAACCCTTAACCTGTGTAATCTGATACTGTCTCCTGGAAGATAGTGTCAGAATTGAATCAAATCATAGGACATAGCTAGTGTCCAAAGAGTTGCTTAATGTTCTGTGGGTGCAATTCATCCCTTGTAGTGGAATTGAGTGTCAGAACACATATTTACCCAGAAATTGCTAGGTGAGGTAAGAATCTGCCATTTGAGAAGATAATTCCATGTTTTATAATAATATATAAAGAATATCGGTGCTTGACAATACTTTATAAATTATCTAATACCTTTCCTTAATTTCATAAAACTGAAGAACAAAAAAGTTAAAAAAAACTTGATTGAAATCATGCAACTTGTTAATGCATAAGCCAAAACTAGAATCTGAATCTCTTACACCTCTGAATCCACTTTTTCCCCCAATGGATTTATGCTTCCCAATATGACCTCTAACAACCCTTTTTTGAATGAGCATTCCAAAATATATACCGAATTACTTCTTGCTTAAAAAAATACAAATGTTTTGCTTTTGCCAAATTACTCTCCATCATCTAATGGATACAAATGAAAATTCAGGATTGCATAATGGACCTTCCATCTTCTGACTGCTTTTCTCATCTGCCTCTCTTGCATTTCTCCCACAGGTATTCCTAGTACAAGCAAATTTTGCCCCAATCCCCAGGCATCCAGGCTTTCTCTTGCCTTTGGCAATTTGTTCTCTTTGGGTAAAATACCTTCTCTCTTTACTTGTCCACAGAGCCTCAGTCAACCAGCAGCCCAAAGAAATCTTTCCTAATCACTCCAGCTTGGTTTAGGTCCTTTATGCGGTTCTGCTCTAAACATGTCTGTAGTTCTATTACAGCACTTATCACAGTGCTTTGTATATGTTTGGTCTGTGTTGCTTATAAAATTGGGATCTCCTCTGGTATTTAGCAGTGGGCTATTGAATGAATCAATAGTTTAACATGTGTGAAATAATTTCAAGGTAAAATGGAACTAGAAAATATGAAATGGGCAATCTCATGCATCTGCTCTCAGGAAAACAAAACTTTAAAGAACGGAGAGACTGATTTCCTAAAAATGACTGATTTAAACAAGAACAAAACTTATCTCCTGACCCAAAAACATCCATCAAGAATCTCTCTCCATCTTCAGGCCCATAAACTCACTGCTTGGACTCTGGCTAGACTTCCCCCCAACCTCCTACTCTGCACTCTTTGGCCATAAATATGACCCACCACAAACATTCCAAGGATTGCTCATAGTTTGTTACAGTTTACATGTCCAAAACTGCAATTCTTCAGCTATCCTGAATTTCATTAATAAACTCAATTTCTGGTAATTTGAGCTTGCTTCAGTTTACCTTTTTATTTAAATTGATATATGCTACACTACTTTGTCTCCTTTTCATCTTACTCTCTTAATAGTGTATGTGTTCTCATAATACGATTTGTGCATAACAATCTTTGTATGAATACAGTCATCAATAAAGCTAGGTATTACATCTTATGGTTTGCCAAGAACTGACTACACTTAGAACTTTAATAATCTCATTTAATCTGCACAGCAAGCTAATGAGATTGGTGGTATTATTATGTCCATTAGACTTAAAAATGCAAGTTGCCCAAGTCTCATTGCTAGTGAGAACAGACCTAGAACTGTCTCCCAAGCTTGTTTATCACCAAAGTCTATGTCAAGACACTGCTTTTGTGGCTTAGAATGGATTATAGGTAATAACTCCAAAGGATTTTATAATACTTAGGAAACAAATCCCAATAAAATAATTCCTAAATTCATAGAAATATTTTAGGAAATATGGGATCTTCTTTTCAGGTAAACGGATACACAAAAACCTTTCCTCTGTAGTTCTTTTGAGAGTAGGTGAAGGTAGAAGATAGTTCAATATAATTATACATTGGGGTCTTATCTAAATGAGAAGAAAAAAAATGCCCATAGTTAATACTGGAATATCATGCTAAAAATCTAAAGAAAACACACATTGTTGCTTAACTCAGCATATTTGAAGGATTACCCAAGTTACTACATGCCAACTTTGATACTGTCTCCTCTCATCTATTGCTCAGCTATAAGCTACTCTGTTATGAACTTAAGTAATTTTCAACTCAAGTGGATAATACAACCCATGAAAACATATTTTCATCTTTATTTCATGATTTATTCTCACTGGAAGTTTCAGGGAAGCAAAATCACAAAACAAAACAAACAAACAAAAAAACCCTACAAATTATCAGAGAATTTTCCCTCTCTTCAGATAATTACATGGCTGACTTGGGTCAAATGTTGCATGCTTCTTTTGTAAATGTAAATAGACCTTGATCTTGACTTCTTTGTCCTTGTCTAAGAGACTCTAAACACATCTGTCTTTCACTCTTTTATACAAAAGTGGAACTATACTGTATACATTAGCTCTGATTTTGCAAGTGTTACAACAAAGTGTTATAAGAAACAGCAGTGGAGCCAGACTGCTCTTAGCATCTATGTCAAAAGAGCAAGTTACATTCTCAGTTACTTAGTATGACCATCTGTAAACTGAGGATAAACTATGGGGATGCCCTAAGTACCTAAGTCCATTTATGTAAACTGCTACAACAATTTCTAGCACATTAAAAAAAATGTTATTTACTTGAGAGCAAGAGTAAAAGAGAGAGAGAGAGAGAAAGAGAGAGCAGAGGGAGTGGGAGAAGCTGACTCTCTGCTGAGCAGAAAGCCTGATGTGGGGCTGGATTCCAGGAACCTGAGATCATGACCAGAGCCCAAGGCAGATGACTAATGGACTGAGTACCCAGGCACCCCAATTTCTAGCACATTCTAAACTATTTTTTTTTCCCTTTACAGTCTACCATGTTCTTCTGAATTAGAACATACAGACATATGTCATTATTTTTAGTGATTGCAGAGTATCCCAGAGTAAAGAATTAATTTATTTAAATACTCACTCTTCAATTAAATGAAATGAAGAAGTTTTCTAATATTTTGCTTTTGCCAGCCATGGGGCTGTAAATGTATTTTTGAAATTTCTAATGTACTGTTCTTAAATTTTGCAGGCTAGATTCACTGAAGTGGGATTGCTAAATCAAAGATAAAAAAAATTAATTTACTTTGAAATTACTACCAATAGCAGTTCCAGCAATTTACATAACTGTCAACATTTATGAGTGCAATATTTTTTAACCTTTTTGGGTAATAGCAATGATCTTTTATGGCTTTTCTCATAAATACCCAGTTTATTATTACAAATTCAAGTAGTATGGAGAACCTCAAAACAATTAGTGTTAATACATGGCAAACAGGGCTTCAGACATTCTTTACTTCATACATAAAAGACAGAGTGACAGCATGTCTACAAATATAGACACAAAATCTTTAAAATGGTGACATCATAATGCTATGTTTAATTGGAAACTATTAAAGTTTACTTGAATTAAATAATAAAAAAATTGATATTGAAGACTTTGATGAGTTTCTGAAAAATAGTTCTCTGTCTCAAATATTAGTTCCTGTAGTGTATGTTAATTTCTTTTCTGTTCTTTCTTTCTTTATTTTTTAAAAATTTTCATAGCATATGTTTGGAGCGTTTCCAAGTTTAAGAGCCCTAATGAAAACCAGAGTACTCTTCCTTATATAAAACTTAAACATTCTGCATTAAGGCATTTTGAATGAAAAGCTACAAAGGCTAAATAAATAAATAAATAAATGAGACAGAAGTTTTTCTGATTGTGATGTTAGGATCAGGGGTAGGGTGACCAACTTTTCAGACACCAACCTGAGGCACAGTCATGCTTGACTTAGTCCAAAATCCACAAAAATAAAGTATATAGTAAACATACATGTACAATTACATTAATATGAAATATGAAAATATTCTTTTGAAATTATGTTATTTTATATTTTTTGTTACATATATTCTATTATTTAAATTAAAAAACAGACTAGTTAACAGTGACAATCAATAGAAATTACTAGTAGGATTATTTAAAAATATGTATGATAAAAATATTATAATATTTTATATCTTTCTTTTGTTAAAGCATTTTACACCTTTAAAGCTATCATATATTCAAGTTGTATAGATAACATAACTGTGTACTTCAAAAAATACATACATGTAAATTTTTTAAAAGAGAATATAAATACAACAAAGCTAATTAAACAGGTATAACCTATACTTTATTTTTTAAAAATATTTTATATTTTCCCTCTCCCATCAGTGAGACTGACTTTAAAAAGTCATCTTTGAGAAATAAAATATAGGCAATACCTGTTTTTGCTATTTCTGTTTCTTTTTCTTTTTCTAATATTATTCCTTGAAAGAATACTTCCCTGCAACCTTTAGGCATTCTTCTTTTCTTTTATGTGTTGTTGGTAATATTGCATAGACTAAAACATAAAATTCACTTTATTTTTTTTATATTTACTTTTTTAAAGCTTTTATTTATTTATTTATTTATTTATTTATTTATTTATTTCTGAGAGAGAGAGAAAGAGAGAGTGTGCACAAGCAAAGGGAGCAGCACGCAGAGCAAGCAGAGGGAGAAGCAGGGTCCCCACTGAGCAAGGAGCCTGATGTGGGACTCGATCTCAAGACACTGGGATCATGATCTCAGCTGAAGGCAGACATTGAAAACACTGAGTCAGCCACCCAGGCATTCCTAAAATTCACTTTAAATATAGCTCTGATTTTATCAAGCTGTATTAAACTGATCACTAGTATTATCCCAATGTGATGACATCAAACTAACAGATTCTCAAGAAAAGTGACGGAGCATAGCATCTTTATGATTTTACTGATTTTACTGACTAGCAATAGCAGGTTTTTATACATGTAAAAATTAGCTAGATCTCTAAAAGTGGACATTCATTTTTTATTTGTTTTTTAATCTATAGGCTCATTTTCATACACTACCTGCTTTCAAACAAGTTCCTTCATTCATAATCCATCATAAAGGCTACCCATGAAACTGCTCATCATTTTTAAACACATAAATCATAAAACAGAGACCACCATATTAGCAAAGGCCATCCTATTGAACAGAATCAGATGAGAAAGGCCATGCCACTCCACCACTGTGACAAGATGAAGTGGGATTTTTTAACAACTATCAGCAACCAAAACCGTGAGATCTGCTGCATATATATTTGCTGCCCATAGAGGAAAGATTTTTACATGAAACAGTAATTAGAGAAAATAAAATAATTTCATGTTCAATGAATCAATTACATATATAGCTACAGTCTTTCTCTGTTTTGAGTTCTTTGTTTGAATCCGTTAGTTAGATGCTAATTTCTACAAACTATGTGCCTTCTTAAAAAGAGCAGTAATTATATGTTCTTAACAGCAGAATACATAATTAGTCAATTTGTGAGCATATTGAGTCAATTTTCACAGTTTTCCTGACTTTAGTAATAAAACTATATATTTCAAGGGAAATAAATAGCACAATAATTATATTCCTTTACAATGGTAAAGGATGGTTTTACTATCTTAACTATTTTCATTACAAAGCACTTTAAATATACATGACAATTATAATCTCTATTTATATAAGAAAAACTGATATTAGAGAAAGGT